>NC_084549.2:8587500-8700000 GCF_033978685.3 Nerophis lumbriciformis
GGAGATGATACGAAACGGAAAAACCCACCTTTTGTTTGCCCAAAAAAAAAAAAAAAAAAGGTGGGTTTTTCCGTTTCGTATCATCTCCTTGAAAATGAGATGCAAAAAATTTAATGAAAATGAGATGCTAAATTTTGCCGCCATCTTTTATTTATTTATCCTTTTTTTTTTTTGCATCTCATTTTTGAGAAGATGATATGAAAAGGAAAAACCCACCTTTTTTTTTTGCAAAAAAGAAAAAAAAGATGCTGAGTTTTGCCGCCATCTTTTTTATTTTTTAATTTTTTAATTTTTATTTTTTTTCCATCTCATTTTCAAGGAGATGATATGAAACGGAAAAACCCACCTTTTTTTTGGCAAAAAAAAAAAAGAGAAAAGAAAAAAAAAAGGTGGGTTTTTCAGTTTCGTATCATCTCCTTGAAAATGAGATGCAAAAAAGAAAAGAAAAAAACAAAAAACAAAATGAGATGCTGAGTTTTGCCATCTTTTTATTTTTTTTAATTTTATTTATTTTTAAAAATTTTGAAGGAGATGATATGAAACAGAAAACCCACCTTTTTTTTTTTTTTTTTTTACAAAAAATAAATAAATAAATAAATTAGATGCTGAGTTTAACTACCATCTTTTTATTTTATTTTGTATTATTATTTTTTACATCTCATTTTCAAGGAGATGATATGAGACGGAAAAACCCACCTTTTTTTGCCAAAAAAAATAAATTAAAAAAAAGGTGTGTTTTTCCGTTTCGTATCATCTCCTTAAAAATAAATGAAAATGAGATGCTAAGTTTTGCCGCCATCTTTTATTTATTTATCCATTTATTTTTTTTGCATCTCATTTTCGAGAAGATGATATGAAAAGGAAAAACCCACCTTTTTTTTTTTTGCATAAAAGAAAGAAAAAGAAAAATGAGATACTGATTTTTGCCGCCATCTTTTTAATTTTTTAATTTTTATTTTTTTTCCATCTCATTTTCAAGGAGATGATATAAAACGGATAAACCCACCTTTGTTTTTGGCAAAAAAAAAAAAAAAGAGAAAAGGAAAAAAGGTGGGTTTTTCATTTTCGTATCATCTTGAAAATGAGATGCAAAAAAAAAAAAAAAAAAAAAATGAGATGCTGAGTGTTGCCACCATCTTTTTATTTTTTTAAATTATTTTTATTTTTTTCATCTCATTTTCAAGGAGATGATATGAAACGGAAAACCCACCTTTTTTTTGCAAAAAAAAAAAAAGGAAAATTAGATGCTGAGTTTAACTACCATCTTTTTTTAAATTTTTATTATTTTTTCCATCTCATTTTTAAGGAGATGGTACGAAACGGAAAACCCCACCTTTTTTCTGCCAAAAAAAAAAAAAAGGTGGGTTTTTCCGTTTCGTATCATCTCCTTGAAAATGAGATGCAAAAAAATTTATGAAAATGAGATGCTAAGTTTTGCCGCCATCTTTTATTTATTTATCCATTTATTTTTTTTGCATCTCATTTTCGAGAAGATGATATGAAAAGGAAAAACCCACCTTTTTTTTTTTGCAAAAAAGAAAAAATGAGATGCTGAGTTTTGCCGCCATCTTTTTTATTTTTTCATTTTTATTTTCTTCCATCTCATTTTCAAGGAGATGATATGAAACGGATAAACCCACCTTTGTTTTTGGCAACAAAAAAAAAGAGAAAAGAAAAAAAAAGGTGGGTTTTTCATTTTCGTATCTTCTCCTTGAAAATGAGATGGAAAAAAAAAAAATGAGATGCTGAGTTTTGCCACCATCTTTTTATTTTTTTAAATTTTTATTATTATTTTTTTTTTCTTCTCATTTTCAAGGAGATGATATGAAACGGAAAACCCACCTTTTTTATTGCAAAAAAAGGAAAATTAGATGCTGAGTTTAACTACCATCTTTTTTAAAAATTTGTATTATTTTTTCCATCTCATTTTGAAGGAGATGGTACGAAACGGAAAACCCCACCTTTTTCTGCCAAAAAAAAAAAAAAGGTGGGTTTTTCCGTTTCGTATCATCTCCTTGAAAATGAGATGCAAAAAAATTTATGAAAATGAGTTGCTAAGTTTTGCCGCCATCTTTTATTTATTTATCCATTTATTTTTTATGCATCTAATTTTCGAGAAGATGATATGAAAAGGAAAAACCCACCTTTTTTTTTTTGAAAAAAAGAAAAAATGAGATGCTGAGTTTTGCCGCCATCTTTTTTATTTTTTTATTTTTATTTTTTTTCCATCTCATTTTCAAGGAGATGATATGAAACGGATAAACCCACCTTTGTTTTTGGCAAAAAAAAAAAAGAGAAAAGAAAAAAAAGGTGGGTTTTTCATTTTCGTATCATCTCCTTGAAAATGAGATGCAAAAAAAAAATAAAAAAAAATGAGATGCTGAGTTTTGCCACCATCTTTTTATTTATTTTTATTTTTAATTTTTTTATTTTTTTCATCTCATTTTCAAGGAGATGATATGAAACGGAAAACCCACCTTTTTTTTTGCAAAAAAAAAAAGAGGAAAATTAGATGCTGAGTTTAACTACCATCTTTTTATTTTTATTTTGTATTATTATTTTTTACATCTCATTTTCAAGGAGATGATACGAGACGGAAAAACCCACCTTTTTTTTGCCAAAAAAAATAAATTAAAAAAAGGTGGGTTTTTCCATTTCGTATCATCTCCTTGAAAATGAGATGCAAAAAAATAAATGAAAATGAGATGCTAAGTTTTGCCGCCATCTTTTATTTATTTATCCATTTATTTTTTTTGCATCTCATTTTCGAGAAGATGATATGAAAAGGAAAAACCCACCTTTTTTTTTTGCAAAAAAGAAAAAATGAGATGCTGATTTTTGCCGCCATCTTTTTTATTTTTTTATTTTTATTTTTTTTCCATCTCATTTTCAAGGAGATGATATGAAACGGATAAACCCACCTTTGTTTTTGGCAAAAAAAAAAAAGAGAAAAGAAAAAAAAGGTGGGTTTTTCATTTTCGTATCATCTCCTTGAAAATGAGATGCAAAAAAAAATTAAAAAAAATGAGATGCTGAGTTTTGCCACCATCTTTTTATTTATTTTTATTTTTAATTTTTTTTATTTTTTTCATCTCATTTTCAAGGAGATGATATGAAACGGAAAACCCACCTTTTTTTTTGCAAAAAAAAAAAGAGGAAAATTAGATGCTGAGTTTAACTACCATCTTTTTTTAAATTTGTATTATTTTTTCCATCTCATTTTGAAGGAGATGGTACGAAACGGAAAACCCCACCTTTTTTTTGCCAAAAAAAAAGAAAGGAAAAAAAAGGTGGGTTTTTCCGTTTCATATCATCTACTTGAAAATGAGATGCAAAAAAATTTATGAAAATGAGATGCTTTTGCCGCCATCTTTTATTTATTTATCCATTTATTTTTTATGCATCTAATTTTCGAGAAGATGATATGAAAAGGAAAAACCCACCTTTTTTTTTTGCAAAAAAGAAAAAGAAAAAATGAAGTTTTGCCACCATCTTTTTTATTTTTATTTTTTTATTTTTTTTCCATCTCATTTTCAAGGAGATTATATGAAACGGATAAACCCACCTTTGTTTTTGGCAAAAAAAAGAGAAAAGACAAAAAAAAGGTGGGTTTTTCATTTTCGTATCATCTCCTTGAAAATGAGATGCAAAAAAAAAATTAAAAAAAATGAGATGCTGAGTTTTGCCACCATCTTTTTATTTTTTTTAATTTTTTTTTTTTCATCTCATTTTCAAGGAGATGATATGAAACGGAAAACCCACCTTTTTTTTTGCAACAAAAAAAAAAAGGAAAATTAGATGCTGAGTTTAACTACCATCTTTTTTTTAATTTGTATTATTTTTTCCATCTCATTTTGAAGGAGATGGTACGAAACGGAAAACCCCACCTTTTTTCTGCCAAAAAAAAAAAAGGTGGGTTTTTCCGTTTCGTATCATCTCCTTGAAAATGAGATGCAAAAAAATTTATGAAAATGAGATGCTAAGTTTTGCCGCCATCTTTTATTTATTTATCCATTTATTTTTTATGCATCTAATTTTCGAGAAGATGATATGAAAAGGAAAAACCCACCTTTTTTTTTGCAAAAAAGAAAAAATGAGATGCTGAGTTTTGCCGCCATCTTTTTTATTTTTTTATTTTTATTTTCTTCCATCTCATTTTCAAGGAGATGATATGAAACTGAAAAACACACCTTTTCTTTTGGCAAAAAAAAAGAGAAAAGAAAAAAAAAAAGGTGGGTTTTTCAGTTTTGTATCATCTCCTTGAAAATGAGATGCAAAAAAAAAAAGAGAAAAGAAAATGAGATGCTGAGTTTTGCCACCATCTTTTTATTTATTTTATTTTATTTATTTTAATTTTTTTCATCTCATTTTCAAGGAGATGATATGAAACGGAAAACCCACCTTTTTTTTTCAAAAAAGAAAATGAGATGCTGAGTTTTGCCGCCATCTTTTTTAAAAATATTTATTTTTTATTTTTTTATTTTTTGCATCTCATTTTCAAGGAGATGATATGAAATGGAAAACCCACCTTTTTTTTTTGCCAAAAAAAAAAGAAAAAAAAGAAAATGAGATGCTGAGTTTAACTGCCATCTTTTTTTTTTTTTTTTTCCATCTCATTTTGAAGGAGATGATATGAAAAGGAAAAACCCACCTTTTTTTTTGCAAAAAAGAAAAAATGAAATGCTGAGTTTTGCCGCCATCTTTTTTATTTTTTTTATTTTTATTTTCTTCCATCTCATTTTCAAGGAGATGATATGAAACTGAAAAACACATCTTTTCTTTTGGCAAAAAAAAAGAGAAAAGAAAAAAAAAAAGGTGTGTTTTTCAGTTTCGTATCATCTCCTTGAAAATGAGATGCAAAAAAAAAGAGAAAAGAAAATGAGATGCTGAGTTTTGCCACCATCTTTTTATTTTATTCATTTTATTTATTTAAAAAAATTTTCATCTCATTTTCAAGGAGATGATATGAAACGGAAAACCCACCTTTTTTTTTTGCAAAAAAGAAAATGAGATGCTGAGTTTTGCCGCCATCTTTTTTTAAAATATTTTTTATTTATTTTTTATTTTTTTATTTTTTGCATCTCATTTTCAAGGAGATGATATGAAATGGAAAACCCACCTTTTTTTTTGCCAAAAAAAAAGAAAAAAAAAAGAAAATGAGATGCTGAGTTTAACTGCCATCTTTTTTTTAATTTTAATTTTTATTTTTTTCCATCTCATTTTGAAGGAGATGATACGAAACGGAAAAACCCACCTTTTTTTTCCAAAAAAGGGGGGGGAAAAAAAGGTGGGTTTTTCCCGTTTCGTATCATCTCCTTGAAAATGAGATGCTAAAAAATAAAAAATAAAATAAAAAAAATTTATGAAAATGAGATGCTGAGTTTTGCCGCCATCTTTTATTTATTTATTTTTTTTTGCATCTCATTTTCAAGAAGATGATATGAAAAGGAAAAACCCACCTTTTTTTTGCAAAAAAAGAAAAAATGAGATGCTGAGTTTTGCCGCCATCTTTTTAAAAATGTTTTATTTTATTATTTATTTTTTTTCCATCTCATTTTTAAGGAGATGATATGAAACGGAAAACCCACCTTTTTTTTTGCAAAAAAAAAAAAAACAAGAAAAAAGAAAATGAGATGCTGAGTTTTGCCGCCATCTTTTAAAAAAATATTTTTAATTTTTTTAATTTTTTTAAATGTTTTGCATCTCATTTTCAAGGAGATCAGATGAAACGGAACCCCCCCACCCCCCCTTTTTTTTTTTTTTTCTTTTTTTTTTTTCTATCCCGCACATCTTCAGGCCTGCGCTTACATGACGCTAATTGTTTCTGCTACTTGTGCCAAGTACCTACTCTTCCCCGGCACGTTCAGCAGACAGGCCCCGGGTCCCCCAGCGAGCTTTTGTGTCTGTTTAAGCAATGGAGGGGAGGAAAAAAAAAAAGAGAGAGAGAGATAGGAAGAAAAAAAAGCCCGCCTGCCATCTGCACGCCACGCTTCCTGCTCCCGGCCTGCGACTGTCACGGGTGCCACGGCGACGCACCTCTCAGAGGTTGCGAAATCAACGCAAAAGAAAACAAAAAGTGACACTTGGCAGCGCTTAATATGAAAGAAAATAATTCAGGAGGGTTTGATGAAGTGCGGTGGGAGTGTGGCTTAAGTTTAGTCTGCTTAGCTAAGAAGTAAGCATACTGTATCAAACAAGGCTTAAGGGACAACACTGCAGTAATAATACTATTACATGCTTTACAGCAGACTTGTACTAGTATAGTATCACGGTACTGATGAATCAAAAATGATACTATACTCTGTTTGAAAAGTAGCAGTTCCCAATTTTTATTATTATTTTTAACGGGCATGACATTATGACAAGTATCGAAAAGTACTGAAAAGTACAGGAATACATTTTGGTACCGGTACCAAATATTGGTATTGGGACAACACTAGATCAGGGTGTGTCGTAAGTTAGATTTTTTTTGTTAAAATAAAGCCAATAATGCAATTTTTTTGTGGTCCCCTTTTATTTAGAAAAGTATAGAAAAGTACCGAAAAGTACCAAAAAGTACAGAAATACATTTTGGTACCGGTACCGGTACCAAAATATTGGTATCGGGACAACACTAGATCAGGGTATGTAAAAAGTTTGATTTTTTTGTTAAAATAAAGCCAATAATGCAATTTTTTGTGGTCCCCTTTTTTTTTTTTTTTTAGAAAAGTATCAAAAAGTACCGAAAAGTACAGAAATACATTTTGGTACTAGTACCAAAATATTGGTATCGGGACAACACTAGATCAGGGTGTGTCGTAAGTTAGATTTTTTTATTAAAATAAAGCCAATAATGCAATTTTTTTTGTGGTCCCCTTTTATTTAGAAAAGTATCGAAAAGTGCCGAAAAGTACCAAAAAGTACAGAAATACATTTTGGTACCGATGCCAAAATATTGGTATCGGGACAACACTAGATCAGGGTATGTAATAAGTTTGATTTGTTTGTTAAAATAAAGCCAATAATGCCATTTTTTGTGGTACCCTTTTTTTTTTTTTATAGAAAAGTATCAAAAAGTACCGAAAAGTACAGAAATACATTTTGGTAACGGTACCGGCACCGAAATATTGATATACGGACAACACTAGATCAGGGTATGTCGTAAAATAGATTTTT
The DNA here is from genome assembly GCF_033978685.3 of Nerophis lumbriciformis. Lineage (NCBI taxonomy): Eukaryota > Metazoa > Chordata > Actinopteri > Syngnathiformes > Syngnathidae > Nerophis > Nerophis lumbriciformis. The sequence goes on from NC_084549.2 coordinate 8,594,656, forward strand.
TTGTTAAAATAAAACCAATAATGCAATTTTTTGTGGTCCCCTTTTATTTAGAAAAGTATCGAAAACTACCAAAAAGTATAAAATACATTTTGCTACCGGTGCCAGTACAAAAATATTGGTATCGGGACAACACTAGATCAGGGTATGTAATAATTTTTGTGGTCCCCTTTTTTTTTTTAAGAAAAGTATCAAAAAGTACCGAAAGTACAGAAATACATTTTGGTACCGGTACCAAAATATTGGTATTGGGACAACACTAGATCAGAGTGTGTCGTAAGTTTGATTTTTTTTGTTAAAATAAAGCCAATAATGCAATTTTTTGTGGTCCCCTTTTATTTACAAATGTATCGAAAAGTACCAAAAAGTACAGAAATACATTTTGGTACCGGTACCAAAATATTGGTATCCGGACAACACTAGATCAGGGTATGTCGTAAGTTTGATTTTGTTTGTTAAAATAAAGCCAATAATGCAATTTTTGTGGTCCCCTTTTATTTAGAAAAGTATCAAAAAGTACCGAAAAGTACAGAAATACATTTTGGTACCGGTACCGGTACTAAAATATTGATATCGGGACAACACTAGGTCAGGGTGTGTCGTAAGTTAGATTTTTTTGTTAAAATGAAGCCAATAATTCAATTTTTTGTGGTCCCCTTTTATTTAGAAAAGTATCGAAAAGTACCAAAAAGTATAAAATACATTTTGGTACCGGTACCAGTACCAAAATATTGGTATCCGGACAACACTAGTTCAGGGTATGTCGTAAGTTTGATTTTTTTGTTAAAATAAAGCCAATAGTGCAATTTTTTGTGGTCTCCTTTTATTTACAAATGTATCGAAAAGTACCAAAAAGTACAGAAATACCTTTTGGTACCGGGACAACACTAGATCAGGGTATGTCGTAAATTAGATTTTTTTTGTTAAAATAAAGCCAATAATGCAATTATTTTGTGGACCCCTTTTATTTAGAAAAGTATCAAAAATTACCAAAAAGTATAAAATACATTTTGGTACCAGTACCAAAATATTGGTATCCAGACAACATTAGATCAGGGTATGTCGTACGTTTGATTTTTTTGTTCAAATAAAGCCAATAGTGCAATTTTTGTGGTCTCCTTTTATTTACAAATGTATCGAAAAGTACCAAAAAGTACAGAAATATATTTTGGTACCGGTAACGGCACCAAAATATTGGTATCCGGACAACACTAGATCAGGGTATGTCGTAAATTTGATTGTTTTGTTAAAATAAAACCAATAATGCAATTTTTTGTGGTCCCCTTTTATTTAGAAAAGTATCGAAAAGTACCAAAAAGTATAAAATACATTTTGGTACCGGTACCAGTACCAAAATATTGGTATCCGGACAACATTAGATCAGGGTATGTCATACGTTTGATTTTTTTGTTCAAATAAAGCCAATAGTGCAATTTTTTGTGGTCTCCTTTTATTTACAAATGTATCGAAAAGTGTCAAAAAGTACAGAAATACATTTTGGTACCGGTAACGGTACCAATATATTGGTATCGGGACAACACTAGATCAGGGTATGTCGTAAATTACGGTAATTTTTTTTGGTTAAAATAAAGCCAATAATGCCATTTTTTGTGGTTCCCTTTTATTTAGAAAAGTATCGAAAAGTACCAAAAAGTATAAAATACATTTTGGTACCGGTACCAGTACCAAAATATTGGTATCCGGACAACACTAGATCATGGTATATCGTAAGTTAGATTTTTTTGTTAAAATAAAGCCAATAGTGCAATTTTTTGTGGTCTCCTTTTATTTACAAATGTATCGAAAAGTACCAAAAAGTACAGAAATACATTTTGGTACCAAAAAATTGGTATTGGGACAACACTAGATCAGGGTATGTCGTAAATTTGATTTTTTTTTGTTAAAATAAAGCCAATAATGCAATTTTTTGTGGTCCCCCTTTTTTTTTTTTTGAAGAGTATCAAAAAGTAGTGAAAAGTACAGAAATACATTTTGGCACTGGTACCGGTACCAAAATATTGGTATCCGGACAACACTAGATCAGGGTATGTCGTAAGTTAGATTTTTTTGTTAAAATAAAGCCAATAGTGCAAATTTTTGTGGTCCCCTTTTATTTAGAAAAGTATCGAAAAGTACCGAAAAGTATAGAAATACATTTTGGTACCGGTACCAAAATATTGACATCGGGACAACACTAGATCAGGGTATGTCGTAAATCAAATTTTTTTTGTTAAAATAAAGCCAATAATGCAATTTTGTGTGGTCCCCTTTTATTTAGAAAAGTATCGAAAAGTACAGAAATAAATTTTGGTACCGGTACCAAAATATTGGTATCAGGACAACACTAGATCAAGGTGTGTCGTGAGTTGGATTTTTTTTGTTAAAATAAAGCCAATAATGCAATTTTGTGTGGTCCCCTTTTATTTAGAAAAGTATCGAAAAGTACAGAAATAAATTTTGGTACCGGTACCGATACCAAAATATTGGTATCGGGACAACACTAGATCAGGGTGTGTCGTAAGTTGAATTTTTTTGTTAAAATAAAACCAATAATGCAATTTTGTGTGGTCCCCTTTTATTTAGAAAAGTATCGAAAAATACAGAAATAAATGTTGGTACCGGTACCGGTACCAAAATATTGGTATCGGGACAACACTAGATCAGGGTATGTCGTAAATTAGATTTTTTTTGTTAAAATAAAACCAATAATGCAATTTTTTGTGGTCCCCTTTTATTTAGAAAAGTATCGAAAAGTACCGAAAAGTATAGAAATACATTTTGGTACCGGTACCAAAATTTTGATATCGGGACAACACTAGATCGGGGTGTGTCGTAAGTTGGATTGTTTTGTTAAAATAAAGCCAAAAATTAAATTTTTGTGGTCCCCTTTTATTTAGAAAAGTATCGAAAAGTACAGAAATAAATTTTGGTACCGGTACCGGTACCAAAATATTGGTATCGGGACAACACTAGATCAGGGTGTGTCGCAAGTTGGATTTTTTTGTTAAAATAAAGCCAATAATGCAATTTTGTGTGGTCCCCTTTTATTTAGAAAAGTATAGAAAAGTACAGAAGTAAAGTTTGGTACCGGTACCAAAATATTGGTATCGGGACAACACTAGATCAGGGTGTGTCGTAAGTTGGATTTTTTTGTTAAAATAAAGCCAATATTGCTATTTTTGTGGTCCCCTTAAATTTAGAAAAGTATCGAAAAGTACAGAAATAAATTTTGGTACCGGTACCGGTACCAAAATATTGGTATCGGGACAACACCAGATCAGGGTATGTCATAAATTAGATTTTTTTTTGTTAAAATAAAACAAATAATGCAATTTTTTGTGGTCCCCTTTTATTTAGAAAAGTATCGAAAATTACCGAAAAGTATAGAAATACATTTTGGTACCGGTACCAAAATATTGATATCGGGACAACACTAGATCGAGGTGTGTCGTAAGTTGGATTTTTTTGTTAAAATAAAGCCAAAAATTCAATTTTTGTGGTCCCCTTTTATTTAGAAAAGTATCGAAAAGTACAGAAATAAATTTTGGTACCGGTACCGGTACCAAAATATTGGTATCGGGACAACACTAGATCAGGGTATGTCGTAAATCAAATTTTTTTGTTAAAATAAAGCCAATAAAGCAATTTTGTGTGGTCCCCTTTTATTTAGAAAAGTATCGAAAAGTACAGAAATAAATTTTGGTACCGGTACCGATACCAAAATATTGGTATCGGGACAACACTAGATCAGGGTGTGTCGTAAGTTGAATTTTTTTGTTAAAATAAAACCAATAATGCAATTTTGTGTGGTCCCCTTTTATTTAGAAAAGTATCGAAAAATACAGAAATAAATGTTGGTACCGGTACCGGTACCAAAATATTGGTATCGGGACAACACTAGATCAGGGTATGTCGTAAATTAGATTTTTTTTGTTAAAATAAAACCAATAATGCAATTTTTTGTGGTCCCCTTTTATTTAGAAAAGTATCGAAAAGTACCGAAAAGTATAGAAATACATTTTGGTACCGGTACCAAAATTTTGATATCGGGACAACACTAGATCGGGGTGTGTCGTAAGTTGGATTGTTTTGTTAAAATAAAGCCAAAAATTAAATTTTTGTGGTCCCCTTTTATTTAGAAAAGTATCGAAAAGTACAGAAATAAATTTTGGTACCGGTACCGGTACCAAAATATTGGTATCGGGACAACACTAGATCAGGGTGTGTCGCAAGTTGGATTTTTTTGTTAAAATAAAGCCAATAATGCAATTTTGTGTGGTCCCCTTTTATTTAGAAAAGTATAGAAAAGTACAGAAGTAAAGTTTGGTACCGGTACCAAAATATTGGTATCGGGACAACACTAGATCAGGGTGTGTCGTAAGTTGGATTTTTTTGTTAAAATAAAGCCAATATTGCTATTTTTGTGGTCCCCTTAAATTTAGAAAAGTATCGAAAAGTACAGAAATAAATTTTGGTACCGGTACCGGTACCAAAATATTGGTATCGGGACAACACCAGATCAGGGTATGTCATAAATTAGATTTTTTTTTGTTAAAATAAAACAAATAATGCAATTTTTTGTGGTCCCCTTTTATTTAGAAAAGTATCGAAAATTACCGAAAAGTATAGAAATACATTTTGGTACCGGTACCAAAATATTGATATCGGGACAACACTAGATCGAGGTGTGTCGTAAGTTGGATTTTTTTGTTAAAATAAAGCCAAAAATTCAATTTTTGTGGTCCCCTTTTATGTAGAAAAGTATCGAAAAGTACAGAAATAAATTTTGGTACCGGTACCGGTACCAAAATATTGGTATCGGGACAACACTAGATCAGGGTATGTCGTAAATCAAATTTTTTTGTTAAAATAAAGCCAATAAAGCAATTTTGTGTGGTCCCCTTTTATTTAGAAAAGTATCGAAAAGTACAGAAATAAATTTTGGTACCGGTACCGATACCAAAATATTGGTATCGGGACAACACTAGATCAGGGTATGTCGTAAGTTGGATTTCTTTGTTAAAATAAAGCCAATAATGCAACTTTTGTGGTCCCCTTTTATTTAGAAAAGTATCGAAAAGTACCGAAAAGTATAGAAATACATTTTGGTACCGGTACCAAAATATTGATATCGGGACAACACTAGATCAGGGTATGTCGTAAATCAGATTTTTTTGTTAAAATAAAGCCAATAATGCAATGTTGTGTGGTCCCCTTTTATTTAGAAAAGTATCGAAAAGTACAGAAATAAATTTTGGTACCGGTACCAAAATATTGGTATCGGGACAACACTAGATCAGGGTATGTCGTAAGTTGGATTTTTTTGTTAAAATAAAGCCAATAATGCAATTTTGTGTGGTCCCCTTTTATTTAGAAAAGTATCGAAAAGTACAGAAATAAATTTTGGTACCGGTACCGGTACCAAAATATTGGTATCGGGACAACACTAGATCAGGGTGTGTCGCAAGTTGGATTTTTTTTGTTAAAATAAAGCCAATAATGCAATTTTGTGTGGTCCCCTTTTATTTAGAAAAGTATTGAAAAGTACAGAAATAAATTTTGGTACCGGTACCGGTACCAAAATATTGGTATCGGGACAACACTAGATCAGGGTATGTCGTAAATCAAATTTTTTTGTTAAAATAAAGCCAATCATGCAATTTTGTGTGATCCCCTTTTATTTAGAAAAGTATCGAAAAGTACAGAAATACATTTTGGTACCGGTACCGGTACCAAAATATTGGTATCGGGACAACACTAGATCAGGGTATGTCGTAAATTTGATTGTTTTGTTAAAATAAAACCAATAATGCAATTTTTTGTGGTCCCCTTTTATTTAGAAAAGTATCGAAAAGTACCAAAAAGTATAAAATACATTTTGGTACCGGTACCAGTACCAAAATATTGGTATCCGGACAACATTAGATCAGGGTATGTCATACGTTTGATTTTTTTGTTCAAATAAAGCCAATAGTGCAATTTTTTGTGGTCTCCTTTTATTTACAAATGTATCGAAAAGTATCAAAAAGTACAGAAATACATTTTGGTACCGGTAACGGTATCAATATATTGGTATCGGGACAACACTAGATCAGGGTATGTCGTAAATTACGGTAATTTTTTTTGGTTAAAATAAAGCCAATAATGCCATTTTTTGTGGTTCCCTTTTATTTAGAAAAGTATCGAAAAGTACCAAAAAGTATAAAATACATTTTGGTACCGGTACCAGTACCAAAATATTGGTATCCGGACAACACTAGATCATGGTATATCGTAAGTTAGATTTTTTTGTTAAAATAAAGCCAATAGTGCAATTTTTTGTGGTCTCCTTTTATTTACAAATGTATCGAAAAGTACCAAAAAGTACAGAAATACATTTTGGTACCAAAAAATTGGTATTGGGACAACACTAGATCAGGGTATGTCGTAAATTTGATTTTTTTTTGTTAAAATAAAGCCAATAATGCAATTTTTTGTGGTCCCCCTTTTTTTTTTTTAGAAAAGTATCAAAAAGTAGTGAAAAGTACAGAAATACATTTTGGCACTGGTACCGGTACCAAAATATTGGTATCCGGACAACACTAGATCAGGGTATGTCGTAAGTTAGATTTTTTTGTTAAAATAAAGCCAATAGTGCAAATTTTTGTGGTCCCCTTTTATTTAGAAAAGTATCGAAAAGTACCGAAAAGTATAGAAATACATTTTGGTACCGGTACCAAAATATTGACATCGGGACAACACTAGATCAGGGTATGTCGTAAATCAAATTTTTTTTGTTAAAATAAAGCCAATAATGCAATTTTGTGTGGTCCCCTTTTATTTAGAAAAGTATCGAAAAGTACAGAAATAAATTTTGGTACCGGTACCAAAATATTGGTATCAGGACAACACTAGATCAGGGTGTGTCGTGAGTTGGATTTTTTTTGTTAAAATAAAGCCAATAATGCAATTTTGTGTGGTCCCCTTTTATTTAGAAAAGTATCGAAAAGTACAGAAATAAATTTTGGTACCGGTACCGATACCAAAATATTGGTATCGGGACAACACTAGATCAGGGTGTGTCGTAAGTTGAATTTTTTTGTTAAAATAAAACCAATAATGCAATTTTGTGTGGTCCCCTTTTATTTAGAAAAGTATCGAAAAATACAGAAATAAATGTTGGTACCGGTACCAGTACCAAAATATTGGTATCGGGACAACACTAGATCAGGGTATGTCGTAAATTAGATTTTTTTTGTTAAAATAAAACCAATAATGCAATTTTTTGTGGTCCCCTTTTATTTAGAAAAGTATCGAAAAGTACCGAAAAGTATAGAAATACATTTTGGTACCGGTACCAAAATTTTGATATCGGGACAACACTAGATCGAGGTGTGTCGTAAGTTGGATTTTTTTGTTAAAATAAAGCCAAAAATTCAATTTTTGTGTGGTCCCCTTTTATTTAGAAAAGTATAGAAAAGTACAGAAATAAAGTTTGGTACCGGTACCAAAATATTGGTATCGGGACAACACTAGATCAGGGTGTGTCGTAAGTTGGATTTTTTTGTTAAAATAAAGCCAATATTGCTATTTTTGTGGTCCCCTTAAATTTAGAAAAGTATCGAAAAGTACAGAAATAAATTTTGGTACCGGTACCGGTACCAAAATATTGGTATCGGGACAACACCAGATCAGGGTATGTCATAAATTAGATTTTTTTGTTAAAATAAAACCAATAATGCAATTTTTTGTGGTCCCCTTTTATTTAGAAAAGTATCGAAAATTACCGAAAAGTATAGAAATACATTTTGGTACCGGTACCAAAATATTGATATCGGGACAACACTAGATCGAGGTGTGTCGTAAGTTGGATTTTTTTGTTAAAATAAAGCCAAAAATTCAATTTTTGTGGTCCCCTTTTATTTAGAAAAGTATCGAAAAGTACAGAAATAAATTTTGGTACCGGTATCGGTACCAAAATATTGGTATCGGGACAACACTAGATCAGGGTATGTCGTAAATCAAATTTTTTTGTTAAAATAAAGCCAATAAAGCAATTTTGTGTGGTCCCCTTTTATTTAGAAAAGTATCGAAAAGTACAGAAATAAATTTTGGTACCGGTACCGGTACCAAAATATTGGTATCGGGACAACACTAGATCAGGGTATGTCGTAAATCAAATTTTTTTGTCAAAATAAAGCCAATAATGCAATTTTGTGTGGTCCCCTTTTATTTAGAAAAGTATCGAAAAGTACAGAAATAAATTTTGGTACCGGTACCAAAATATTGGTATCGGGACAACACTAGATCAGGGTATGTCGTAAGTTGGATTTCTTTGTTAAAATAAAGCCAATAATGCAACTTTTGTGGTCCCCTTTTATTTAGAAAAGTATCGAAAAGTACCGAAAAGTATAGAAATACATTTTGGTACCGGTACCAAAATATTGATATCGGGACAACACTAGATCAGGGTATGTCGTAAATCAGATTTTTTTGTTAAAATAAAGCCAATAATGCAATGTTGTGTGGTCCCCTTTTATTTAGAAAAGTATCGAAAAGTACAGAAATAAATTTTGGTACCGGTACCAAAATATTGGTATCGGGACAACACTAGATCAGGGTATGTCGTAAGTTGGATTTTTTTGTTAAAATAAAGCCAATAATGCAATTTTGTGTGGTCCCCTTTTATTTAGAAAAGTATCGAAAAGTACAGAAATAAATTTTGGTACCGGTACCGGTTCCAAAATATTGGTATCGGGACAACACTAGATCAGGGTATGTCGTAAGTTGGATTTTTTTGTTAAAATAAAGCCAATAATGCAATTTTGTGTGGTCCCCTTTTATTTAGAAAAGTATCGAAAAGTACAGAAATAAATTTTGGTACCGGTACCGGTTCCAAAATATTGGTATCGGGACAACACTAGATCAGGGTGTGTCGCAAGTTGGATTTTTTTTGTTAAAATAAAGCCAATAATGCAATTTTGTGTGGTCCCCTTTTATTTAGAAAAGTATTGAAAAGTACAGAAATAAATTTTGGTACCGGTACCGGTACCAAAATATTGGTATCGGGACAACACTAGATCAGGATATGTCGTAAATCAAATTTTTTTGTTAAAATAAAGCCAATCATGCAATTTTGTGTGGTCTCCTTTTATTTAGAAAAGTATCGAAAAGTACAGAAATACATTTTGGTACCGGTACCGGTACCAAAATATTGGTATCGGGACAACACTAGATCAGGGTGTGTCGTAAGTTGGATTTTTTTGTTAAAATAAAACCTAAATTGCAATTTTGTGTGGTCCCCTTTTATTTAGAAAAGTATCGAAAAATACAGAAATAAATTTTGGTACCGTTTCCGGTACCAAAATATTGGTATCGGGACAACACTAGATCAGGGTGTGTCGTAAGTTGGATTTGTTTGTTAAAATAAAACCAATAATGCAATTTTTTGTGGTCCCCTTTTATTTAGAAAAGTATCGAAAAGTGCCGAAAAGTATAGAAATACATTTTGGTACCGGTACCAAAATATTGATATTGGGACAACACTAGATCAGGGTATGTCGTAAATCAAATTTTTTTGCTAAAATAAAGCCAATAATGCAATTTTGTGTGGTCCTCTTTTATTTAGAAAAGTATCGAAAAGTACAGAAATAAATTTTGGTACCGGTACTGGTACTAAAATATTGGTATCGGGACAACACTAGATCAGGGTATGTCGTAAATTAATTTTTTTTTGTTAAAATAAAGCCAATAATGCAATTTTTTGTGGTCCCCTCTTATTTAGAAAAGTATCGAAAAGTACCGAAAAGTATAGAAATACATTTTGGTACCGGTACCAAATTATTGATATCGGGACAACACTAGATCAGGGTATATCGTAAATTAGATTTTTTTGTTAAAATAAAGCCAATAATGCAATTTTTTGTGGTCCCCTTTTATTTAGAAAAGTATCGAAAAGTACAGAAATAAATTTTGGTACCGGTACCGGTACCAAAATATTGGTATCGGGACAACACTAGATCAGGGTATGTCGTAAATTAATTTTTTTTTGTTAAAATAAAGCCAATGATGCAATTTTTTGTGGTCCCCTCTTATTTAGAAAAGTATCGAAAAGTACCGAAAAGTATAGAAATACATTTTGGTACCGGTACCAAATTATTGATATCGGGACAACACTAGATCAGGGTATATCGTAAATTAGATTTTTTTGTTAAAATAAAGCCAATAATGCAATTTTGTGTGGTCCCCTTTTATTTACAAAAGTATCGAAAAGTACAGAAATAAATTTTGGTACCGGTACCGGTACCAAAATATTGGTATTGGGACAACACTAGATCAGGGTATGTCGTAAATTAGATTTTTTTGTTAAAATAAAGCCAATAATGCAATTTTGTGTGGTCCCCTTTTATTTAGAAAAGTATCGAAAAGTACAGAAATAAATTTTGGTACCGGTACCGGTACCAAAATATTGGTATCGGGACAACACTAGATCAGGGTGTGTCGCAAGTTGGATTTTTTTGTTAAAATAAAGCCAATAATGCAATTTTGTGTGGTCCCCTTTTATTTAGAAAAGTATAGAAAAGTACAGAAATAAAGTTTGGTACCGGTACCAAAATATTGGTATCGGGACAACACTAGATCAGGGTGTGTCGTAAGTTGGATTTTTTTGTTAAAATAAAGCCAATATTGCTATTTTTGTGGTCCCCTTAAATTTAGAAAAGTATCGAAAAGTACAGAAATAAATTTTGGTACCGGTACCGGTACCAAAATATTGGTATCGGGACAACACCAGATCAGGGTATGTCATAAATTAGATTTTTTTTTGTTAAAATAAAACCAATAATGCAATTTTTTGTGGTCCCCTTTTATTTAGAAAAGTATCGAAAATTACCGAAAAGTATAGAAATACATTTTGGTACCGGTACCAAAATATTGATATCGGGACAACACTAGATCGAGGTGTGTCGTAAGTTGGATTTTTTTGTTAAAATAAAGCCAAAAATTCAATTTTTGTGGTCCCCTTTTATTTAGAAAAGTATCGAAAAGTACAGAAATAAATTTTGGTACCGGTATCGGTACCAAAATATTGGTATCGGGACAACACTAGATCAGGGTATGTCGTAAATCAAATTTTTTTGTTAAAATAAAGCCAATAAAGCAATTTTGTGTGGTCCCCTTTTATTTAGAAAAGTATCGAAAAGTACAGAAATAAATTTTGGTACCGGTACCGGTACCAAAATATTGGTATCGGGACAACACTAGATCAGGGTATGTCGTAAATCAAATTTTTTTGTCAAAATAAAGCCAATAATGCAATTTTGTGTGGTCCCCTTTTATTTAGAAAAGTATCGAAAAGTACAGAAATAAATTTTGGTACCGGTACCAAAATATTGGTATCGGGACAACACTAGATCAGGGTATGTCGTAAGTTGGATTTCTTTGTTAAAATAAAGCCAATAATGCAACTTTTGTGGTCCCCTTTTATTTAGAAAAGTATCGAAAAGTACCGAAAAGTATAGAAATACATTTTGGTACCGGTACCAAAATATTGATATCGGGACAACACTAGATCAGGGTATGTCGTAAATCAGATTTTTTTGTTAAAATAAAGCCAATAATGCAATGTTGTGTGGTCCCCTTTTATTTAGAAAAGTATCGAAAAGTACAGAAATAAATTTTGGTACCGGTACCAAAATATTGGTATCGGGACAACACTAGATCAGGGTATGTCGTAAGTTGGATTTTTTTGTTAAAATAAAGCCAATAATGCAATTTTGTGTGGTCCCCTTTTATTTAGAAAAGTATCGAAAAGTACAGAAATAAATTTTGGTACCGGTACCGGTTCCAAAATATTGGTATCGGGACAACACTAGATCAGGGTGTGTCGCAAGTTGGATTTTTTTTGTTAAAATAAAGCCAATAATGCAATTTTGTGTGGTCCCCTTTTATTTAGAAAAGTATTGAAAAGTACAGAAATAAATTTTGGTACCGGTACCGGTACCAAAATATTGGTATCGGGACAACACTAGATCAGGATATGTCGTAAATCAAATTTTTTTGTTAAAATAAAGCCAATCATGCAATTTTGTGTGGTCCCCTTTTATTTAGAAAAGTATCGAAAAGTACAGAAATACATTTTGGTACCGGTACCGGTACCAAAATATTGGTATCGGGACAACACTAGATCAGGGTGTGTCGTAAGTTGGATTTTTTTGTTAAAATAAAACCTAAATTGCAATTTTGTGTGGTCCCCTTTTATTTAGAAAAGTATCGAAAAATACAGAAATAAATTTTGGTACCGTTTCCGGTACCAAAATATTGGTATCGGGACAACACTAGATCAGGGTGTGTCGTAAGTTGGATTTGTTTGTTAAAATAAAACCAATAATGCAATTTTTTGTGGTCCCCTTTTATTTAGAAAAGTATCGAAAAGTGCCGAAAAGTATAGAAATACATTTTGGTACCGGTACCAAAATATTGATATTGGGACAACACTAGATCAGGGTATGTCGTAAATCAAATTTTTTTGCTAAAATAAAGCCAATAATGCAATTTTGTGTGGTCCTCTTTTATTTAGAAAAGTATCGAAAAGTACAGAAATAAATTTTGGTACCGGTACTGGTACTAAAATATTGGTATCGGGACAACACTAGATCAGGGTATGTCGTAAATTAATTTTTTTTTGTTAAAATAAAGCCAATAATGCAATTTTTTGTGGTCCCCTCTTATTTAGAAAAGTATCGAAAAGTACCGAAAAGTATAGAAATACATTTTGGTACCGGTACCAAATTATTGATATCGGGACAACACTAGATCAGGGTATATCGTAAATTAGATTTTTTTGTTAAAATAAAGCCAATAATGCAATTTTGTGTGGTCCCCTTTTATTTAGAAAAGTATCGAAAAGTACAGAAATAAATTTTGGTACCGGTACCGGTACCAAAATATTGGTATCGGGACAACACTAGATCAGGGTATGTCGTAAATTAATTTTTTTTTGTTAAAATAAAGCCAATGATGCAATTTTTTGTGGTCCCCTCTTATTTAGAAAAGTATCGAAAAGTACCGAAAAGTATAGAAATACATTTTGGTACCGGTACCAAATTATTGATATCGGGACAACACTAGATCAGGGTATATCGTAAATTAGATTTTTTTGTTAAAATAAAGCCAATAATGCAATTTTGTGTGGTCCCCTTTTATTTAGAAAAGTATCGAAAAGTACAGAAATAAATTTTGGTACCGGTACCGGTACCAAAATATTGGTATTGGGACAACACTAGATCAGGGTATGTCGTAAATTAGATTTTTTTTTGTTAAAATAAAACCAATAATGCAATTTTTTGTGGTCCCCTTTTATTTAGAAAAGTATCGAAAAGTACAGAAATAAATTTTGGTACCGGTACCGGTACCAAAATATTGGTATCGGGACAACACCAGATGTCATAAATTAATTTTTTTTTTGTTAAAATAAAACCAATCATGCAATTTTGTGTGGTCCCCTTTTATTTAGAAAAGTATCGAAAAGTACAGAAATAAATTTTGGTACCGGTACCGGTACCAAAATATTGGTATTGGGACAACACTAGATTAGGGTGTGTCGTAAGTTGGATTTTTTTGTTAAAATAAAACCAATAATGCAATTTTGTGTGGTCCCCTTTTATTTAGAAAAGTATCGAAAAGTACAAAAATAAATTTTGGTACCGGTACCGGTACCAAAATATTGGTATCGGGACAACACTAGATCAGGGTATGTCATAAATTAGATTTTTTTTTGTTAAAATAAAACCAATAATGCAATTTTTTGTGGTCCCCTTTTATTTAGAAAAGTATCGAAAAGTACCGAAAAGTATAGAAATACATTTTGGTACCGGTACCAAAATATTGATATCGGGACAACACTAGATTGGGGTGTGTCGTAAGTTGGATTTTTTTGTTAAAATAAAGTCAATAATGCAATTTTGTGTGGTCCCCTTTTATTTAGAAAAGTATCGAAAAATACAGAAATAAATTTTGATACCGGTACCGGTACCAAAATATTGGTATCGGGACAACACTAGATCAGGGTGTGTCGCAAGTTGGATTTTTTTTGTTAAAATAAAGCCAATAATGCAATTTTGTGTGGTCCCCTTTTATTTAGAAAAGTATCGAAAAGAACCGAAAAGTACAGAAATACATCTTGGTACCGGTACCGGTACCAAAATATTGGTATCGGGACAACACTAGATCAGGGTGTGTCGTAAGTTGGATTTTTTTGTTAAAATAAAGCCAATAATGCAATTTTGTGTGGTCCCCTTTTATTTGGAAAAGTATCGAAAAGTACAGAAATAAATGTTGGTACCGGTACCGGTACCAAAATATTGGTATCGGGACAACACTAGATCAGGGTATGTCGTAAATTAGATTTTTTTTGTTAAAATAAAACCAATAATGCAATTTTTTGTGGTCCCCTTTTATTTAGAAAAGTATCGAAAAGTACTGAAAAGTATAGAAATACATTTTGGTACCGGTACCAAAATTTTGATATCGGCACAACACTAGATCAGGGTATGTCGTAAATCAAATTTTTTTGTTAAAATAAAGCCAATAATGCAATTTTGTGTGGTCCCCTTTTATTTAGAAAAGTATCGAAAAGTACAGAAATAAATGTTGGTACCGGTACCGGTACCAAAATATTGGTATTGGGACAACACTAGATCAGGGTGTGTCGTAAGTTCAATCAATCAATCAATGTTTATTTATATAGCCCTAAATCACAAGTGTCTCAAAGGGCTGCACAAGCCACAACGACATCCTCGGTACAAAGGTTGGATTTTTTTGTTAAAATAAAGCCAATCATGCAATCTTGTGTGGTCCCCTTTTATTTAGAAAAGTATCGAAAAGTACATAAATAAATTTTGGTACCGGTACCGGTACCAAAATATTGGTATCGGGACAACACTAGATCAGGGTGTGTCGTAAATCAAATTTTTTTGTTAAAATAAAGCCAATAATGCAATTTTGTGTGGTCCCCTTAATTAAGAAAAGTATCGAAAAGTACAGAAATAAATTTTGGTACCGGTACCGGTACCAAAATATTGGTATCGGGACAACACTAGATCAGGGTATGTCGTAAATCAAATTTTTTTGTTAAAATAAAGCCAATCATGCAATTTTGTGTGGTCCCCTTTTATTTAGAAAAGTATCGAAAAGTACAGAAATAAATTTTGGTACCGGTACCGGTACCAAAAGATTGGTATCGGGACAACACTAGATCAGAGTGTGTCGTAAGTTGTATTTTTTTGTTAAAATAAAACCAATAATGCAATTTTGTGTGGTCCCCTTTTATTTAGAAAAGTATCGAAAAATACAGAAATAAATTTTGGTACCGGTACCAAAATATTGGTATCGGGACAACACTAGATCAGGGTATGTCGTAAATCAAATTTTTTTGTTAAAATAAAGCCAATAATGCAATTTTGTGTGGTCCCCTTTTATTTAGAAAAGTATCGAAAAGTACAGAAATACATTTTGGCACCGGTACCGGTACCAAAATATTGGTATCGGGACAACACTAGATCAGGGTGTGTCGTAAGTCGGATTTTTTTGTTAAAATAAAGCCAATAATGCAATTTTGTGTGGTCCCCTTTTATTTAGAAAAGTATCGATAAGTACAGAAATAAATTTTGGTACCGGTACCGGTACCAAAATATTGGTATTGGGACAACACTAGATTAGGGTGTGTCGTAAGTTGGATTTTTTTGTTAAAATAAAACCAATAATGCAATTTTGTGTGGTCCCCTTTTATTTAGAAAAGTATCGAAAAGTACAAAAATAAATTTTGGTACCGGTACCGGTACCAAAATATTGGTATCGGCACAACACTAGATCAGGGTATGTCGTAAATCAAATTTTTTTGTTAAAATAAAGCCAATCATGCAATTTTGTGTGGTCCCCTTTTATTTAGAAAAGTATCGAAAAGTACAGAAATACATTTTGGTACCGGTACCGGTACCAAAATATTGGTATCGGGACAACACTAGATCAGGGTGTGTCGTAAATTGGATTTTTTTGTTAAAATAAAGCCAATAATGCTATTTTTGTGGTCCCCTTTAATTTAGAAAAGTATCGAAAAGTACAGAAAAGTACAGAAATACATTTTGGGACCGGTACCGGCACCAAAATATTGGTATCGGGACAACACTAGATCAGGGTATGTCATAAATTAGATTTTTTTTTTGTTAAAATAAAACCAATAATGCAATTTTTTGTGGTCCCCTTTTATTTAGAAAAGTATCGAAAAGTACCGAAAAGTATAGAAATAAATTTTGGTACCGGTACCAAAATATTGGTATCGGGACAACACTAGATCAGGGTGTGTCATAAATTGGATTTTTTTTTGTTAAAATAAAGCCAATAATGCTATTTTTGTGGTCCCCTTTTATTTAGAAAAGTATCGAAAAGTACAGAAATAAATTTTGGTACCGGTACCGGTACCAAAATATTGGTATCGGGACAACACTAGATCAGGGTGTGTCGTAAATTGGATTTTTTTTGGTAAAATAAAGCCAATAATGCTATTTTTGTGGTCCCCTTTAATTTAGAAAAGTATCGAAAAGTACAGAAAAGTATAGAAATACATTTTGGTACCGGTACCAAAATATTGGTATCGGGACAACACTAGATCAGGGTGTGTCGTAAGTTGGATTTTTTTGTTAAAATAAAGCCAATAATGCTATTTTTGTGGTCCCCTTTAATTTAGAAAAGTATCGAAAAGTACAGAAATAAATTTTGGTACCGGTACCGGTACCAAAATATTGGTATTGGGACAACACTAGATCAGGGTATGTCGTAAATTACATTTTTTTTGTTAGAATAAAGCCAATAATGCAATTTTGTGTGGTCCCCTTTTATTTAGAAAAGTATCGAAAAGTACAGAAATACATTTTGGTACCGGTACCGGTACCAAAATATTGGTATCGGGACAACACTAGATCAGGGTATGTCGTAAATCAAATTTTTTTGTTAAAATAAAGCCAATAATGCAATTTTGTGTGGTCCCCTTTTATTTAGAAAAGTATCGAAAAGTACATAAATACATTTTGTTACCGGTACCGGTATCAAAATATTGGTATCGGGACAACACCAGATATGGGTATGTCATAAATTAGATATTTTTTTGTTAAAATAAAACCAATAATGCAATTTTTTGTGGTCCCCTTTTATTTAGAAAAGTATCGAAAAGTACAGAAATAAATTTTGGTACCGGTACCGGTACCAAAAGATTGGTATCGGGACAACACTAGATCAGAGTGTGTCGTAAGTTGTATTTTTTTGTTAAAATAAAACCAATAATGCAATTTTGTGTGGT
The DNA here is from genome assembly GCF_033978685.3 of Nerophis lumbriciformis. Classification (NCBI taxonomy): domain Eukaryota; kingdom Metazoa; phylum Chordata; class Actinopteri; order Syngnathiformes; family Syngnathidae; genus Nerophis; species Nerophis lumbriciformis. The sequence goes on from NC_084549.2 coordinate 8,611,982, forward strand.
CCCCTTTTATTTAGAAAAGTATCGAAAAATACAGAAATAAATTTTGGTACCGGTACCAAAATATTGGTATCGGGACAACACTAGATCAGGGTATGTCGTAAATCAAATTTTTTTGTTAAAATAAAGCCAATAATGCAATTTTGTGTGGTCCCCTTTTATTTAGAAAAGTATCGAAAAGTACAGAAATACATTTTGGCACCGGTACCGGTACCAAAATATTGGTATCGGGACAACACTAGATCAGGGTGTGTCGTAAGTCGGATTTTTTTGTTAAAATAAAGCCAATAATGCAATTTTGTGTGGTCCCCTTTTATTTAGAAAAGTATCGATAAGTACAGAAATAAATTTTGGTACCGGTACCGGTACCAAAATATTGGTATTGGGACAACACTAGATTAGGGTGTGTCGTAAGTTGGATTTTTTTGTTAAAATAAAACCAATAATGCAATTTTGTGTGGTCCCCTTTTATTTAGAAAAGTATCGAAAAGTACAAAAATAAATTTTGGTACCGGTACCGGTACCAAAATATTGGTATCGGCACAACACTAGATCAGGGTATGTCGTAAATCAAATTTTTTTGTTAAAATAAAGCCAATCATGCAATTTTGTGTGGTCCCCTTTTATTTAGAAAAGTATCGAAAAGTACAGAAATACATTTTGGTACCGGTACCGGTACCAAAATATTGGTATCGGGACAACACTAGATCAGGGTGTGTCGTAAATTGGATTTTTTTGTTAAAATAAAGCCAATAATGCTATTTTTGTGGTCCCCTTTAATTTAGAAAAGTATCGAAAAGTACAGAAAAGTACAGAAATACATTTTGGGACCGGTACCGGCACCAAAATATTGGTATCGGGACAACACTAGATCAGGGTATGTCATAAATTAGATTTTTTTTTTGTTAAAATAAAACCAATAATGCAATTTTTTGTGGTCCCCTTTTATTTAGAAAAGTATCGAAAAGTACCGAAAAGTATAGAAATAAATTTTGGTACCGGTACCAAAATATTGGTATCGGGACAACACTAGATCAGGGTGTGTCATAAATTGGATTTTTTTTTGTTAAAATAAAGCCAATAATGCTATTTTTGTGGTCCCCTTTTATTTAGAAAAGTATCGAAAAGTACAGAAATAAATTTTGGTACCGGTACCAAAATATTGGTATCGGGACAACACTAGATCAGGGTGTGTCGTAAATTGGATTTTTTTTGGTAAAATAAAGCCAATAATGCTATTTTTGTGGTCCCCTTTAATTTAGAAAAGTATCGAAAAGTACAGAAAAGTATAGAAATACATTTTGGTACCGGTACCAAAATATTGGTATCGGGACAACACTAGATCAGGGTGTGTCGTAAGTTGGATTTTTTTGTTAAAATAAAGCCAATAATGCTATTTTTGTGGTCCCCTTTAATTTAGAAAAGTATCGAAAAGTACAGAAATAAATTTTGGTACCGGTACCGGTACCAAAATATTGGTATTGGGACAACACTAGATCAGGGTATGTCGTAAATTACATTTTTTTTGTTAGAATAAAGCCAATAATGCAATTTTGTGTGGTCCCCTTTTATTTAGAAAAGTATCGAAAAGTACAGAAATACATTTTGGTACCGGTACCGGTACCAAAATATTGGTATCGGGACAACACTAGATCAGGGTATGTCGTAAATCAAATTTTTTTGTTAAAATAAAGCCAATAATGCAATTTTGTGTGGTCCCCTTTTATTTAGAAAAGTATCGAAAAGTACATAAATACATTTTGTTACCGGTACCGGTATCAAAATATTGGTATCGGGACAACACCAGATATGGGTATGTCATAAATTAGATATTTTTTTGTTAAAATAAAACCAATAATGCAATTTTTTGTGGTCCCCTTTTATTTAGAAAAGTATCGAAAAGTACCGAAAAGTACAGAAATAAATTTTGGTACCGGTACCGGTACCAAAATATTGGTATCGGGACAACACTAGATCAGGGTGTGTCGTAAGTTGGATTTTTTTGTTAAAATAAAGCCAAAAATTCAATTTTTGTGGTCCCCTTTTATTTAGAAAAGTATCGAAAAGTACAGAAATAAATTTTGGTACCGGTACCGGTACCAAAATATTGGTATCGGGACAACACTAGATCAGGGTATGTCGTAAATCAGATTTTTTTGTTAAAATAAAGCCAAAAATTCAATTTTTGTGGTCCCCTTTTATTTAGAAAAGTATCGAAAAGTACAGAAATAAATTTTGGTACCGGTACCGGTACCAAAATATTGGTATCGGGACAACACTAGATCAGGGTGTGTCGTAAGTTTGATTTTTTTGTTAAAATAAAGCCAATAATGCAATTTTGTGTGGTCCCCTTTTATTTAGAACAGTATCGAAAAGTACAGAAATAAATTTTGGTACCGGTACCGGTACCAAAATATTGGTATCGGGACAACACAAGATCAGGGTGTGTCGTAAGTTGGATTTTTTTGTCAAAATAAAACCAATAATGCAATTTTGTGTGGTCCCCTTGAATTTAGAAAAGTATCGAAAAGTACAGAAAAGTACAAAAATACATTTTGGGACCGGTACCGGCACCAAAATATTGGTATCGGGACAACACTAGATCAGGGTGTGTCGTACGTTGATTTTTTTGTTCAAATAAAGCCAATAATGCTATTTTTTGTGGTCCCCTTTTATGTTTGTAAATAAAGTGTAATTTACTGATCTATTGATAGTTGCTGACATGACGGAGGGTTATTCTTTGTTATTTGTTTAAATGTGATTATTTTTTGTCAAAAATCGTAAACTACAAATGATTTGATGATACATTTCATTTAAAGCCCCGAATCCATCCATCCATCCTTGCACTCTTTAAACTGTGCTTTGCTCTTGTTTGTGTAGTAACATCATTCAACCAGCAAGGGGCAGTGTTGTTCAGCTAATATGCTGTCTGTGAGCCACCAAGAGCCCGGATGTAGCCTCCCTCTCTGGGAGGTAATATCACTTTCCTCTTGTTGAATTGACCTGTGACACCATCGCAGCGTGGCCTGTATCGACTCGCCGGTAACGCCCGAGCAGCTGTTACATCGCCGAGGGGAGGCCGGTGTCTCCTAACGTGTCGCTAATAGCGCTAGTCACTTCAGCTCCGAGCCGCCAGATAAGCAGGCATGAATATTTAGCGACGCTTAAGCGCGACGCGGAGCCGACTGACAGGCGTCTTTGAGCGACGTCTCCCTGTTTTGACAGCGTGACAAGTTCGGTTTGAAGTGGCGCGCGACAACAAACGTATCGACGCCCGGTTTCGCTCGCAAATGTGGCCCCGTTCGCCCAGCACACACAAAGAGCGGAGGTATGTAGGCCACGCCAAGACCTGCATGGCAATGTCTGTGAGGAAATATTCCCGCTTTTCAGTCATGTAAATCTGGTTTTATTCAAGCCGTATTAGACGCCGATGTTGAGGATCAACCACTCAACCTCTGATGATCTTCTCTTTTGTGCGTTCGAGCCCCGCGGAACAAAACAGAAGATCTTCCTCAGCTTAAAAAAAACAACAACAACTAACAAACAAACAGAAATGAATGGCAGGTGTGGTTGTTTGACTTTCAAATCTAAACCCCCCCCAGCATCTATTCTATTAACTCCGGCGTGTCAATAAATGCAGAATTCAATTTCCGTGGAGACGCACGCTAAGATGACAGTCCTCGGGAGAGATCAAATAGGCGAGATGTGAGGCTCGGGGAGGAAAATGTTTGCGTTTTGTGAAGAAAAACAAACGTCACATCCGCAGAAACAATTACAGAGCAAACCTCTGCTGTAAGGGGAGTAGTGTTGTCCCGATACCAATATTTTGGTACCGGTACCGGTACCAAAATGTATTTCTGTACTTTTCGTTACTTTTCTAAATAAAAGGGGACCAAAAAAAATGTCATTATTGGCTTTATTTTAACAAAAAAATCAAACTTACGACACACCCTGATTTAGTGTTGTCGCGATACCAATATTTTGGTACCAAGTACCAATACCAAAATGTATTTCTGTACTTTTCGTTACTTTTCTAAATAAAAGGGGACCACAAAAAATGTAATTATTGGCTTTATTTTAACCAAAGAAATCGAATTTACTACACACCCTGATCTAGTGTTGTCCCAATACCAATATTTTGGTACCGGTACCAAAATGTATTTCTGTACTTTTCGGTACTTTTCTAAAAAAAAAAAAGGGGACCACAAAAAATTTCATTATTGGCTTTATTTTAACAAAAAAAATCTAATTTACGACATACCCTGCTCTTGTGTTGTCCCAATACCAATATTTTGGTATCGGTACCGGTACCAAAATGTTTTTCGGTACTTTTCTAAATATAGGGGACCAAAAAAAATGTCATTATTGGCTTTATTTTAACAAAAAAATTTAATTTACGACACACCCTGATTTAGTGTTGTCCCGATACCAATATTTTGGTACCGGTACCGGTACCAAAATGTATTTCTGTACTTTTCGTTACTTTTCTAAATAAAAGGGGACCACAAAAAATTGCATTGTTGGCTTTATTTTAACAAAAACATTTAATTTACGACACACCCTGATCTAGTGTTGTCCCGATACCAATATTTTGGTACCAGTACCAAAATGTATTTCTGTACTTTTCTGTACTTTTCGATACTTTTCTAACTAAAAGGGGACCACAAAAAATGTCATTATTGGCTTTATTTAAAAAAAAAAAAAATCTAACTTACGACATACCCTGATCTAGTGTTGTCCCAAAACCAATATTTTGGTGCCGGTACCGATACCAAAATGTATTTCTGTACTTTTCAGTACTTTTCGATACTTTTCTAAATAAAAGGGGATCACAATTTTTTTAATTATTGGCTTTAGTTTAACCAAAAAAAAATCTAATTTACAACACACCCTGATCTAGTGTTGTCCCGATACCAATATTTTGGTACCAGTACCAAAATGTATTTCTATACTTTTCGGTACTTTTCGTTACTTTTCTAAATAAAGGGGACCCCAAAAAATGTCATTATTTTAACAAAAAAAATCTAATTTACGACATACCCTGATCTAGTGTTGTCCCGATACCAATATTTTGGTACCGGTACCGGTACCAAAATGTATTTCTGTACTTTTCGTTACTTTTCTAAATAAAAGGGGACCACAAAAAATGTCATTATTGGCTTTATTTTAACAAAAACAAATATCTAATTTTACGACACACCCTGATCTAGTGTTGTCCTGATACCAATATTTTTGTACCGGTTCTGATACCAAAATGTATTCCTGTACTTTTCGGTACTTTTCTAAATAAAGGGGACCAAAACATGTTTAATTATTGGCTTTATTTAACAAAAAAAAAAATCAAATTTACAGCATACCGGTACCGGTACCAAAATGTATTTCTGTACTTTTCTATATTTTTTGGTACTTTTCATTATTTTTCTAAATAAAGGGGACCACAAAAAATGTCATTATTGGCTTTATTTAAAAAAAAAAAAAATCTAACTTACGACATACCCTGATCTAGTGTTGTCCCAAAACCAATATTTTGGTGCCGGTACCGATACCAAAATGTATTTCTGTACTTTTCAGTACTTTTCGATACTTTTCTAAATAAAAGGGGATCACAATTTTTTTAATTATTGGCTTTAGTTTAACCAAAAAAAAATCTAATTTACGACACACCCTGATCTAGTGTTGTCCCGATACCAATATTTTGGTACCAGTACCAAAATGTATTTCTATACTTTTCGGTACTTTTCGTTACTTTTCTAAATAAAGGGGACCCCAAAAAATGTCATTATTTTAACAAAAAAAATCTAATTTACGACATACCCTGATCTAGTGTTGTCCCAATACCAATATTTTGGTACCGGTACCGGTACCAAAATGTATTTCTGTACTTTTCGGTACTTTTCAATACTTTTCTAAAAAAAAAAAGGGGACCACAAAACATTTCTTTATTGGCTTTATTTTAACAAAAAAAATCTAATATACGACACACCCTGATCTAGTGTTGTCCCAATACCAATATTTTGGTACCGGTACCAAAATGTATTTTTGTACTTTTCGATACTTTTCTAAATAAAGGGGACCACAAACAATTTTAATTATTGGCTTTATTTTAACCAAAACAAATCTAATTCACGACATACCCTGCTCTAGTGTTGTCCCAAAACCAATATTTTGGTATTGGTACCGGTACCAAAATGTATTTCGGTATTTTTCGGTACTTTTCGATACATTTGTATATTAAGGGGACCACAAAAAATTTAATTATTGGCTTTATCCATTCATCCAAACATCTTCTTCCGCTTAATTTACAACACACCCTGATCTAGTGTTATCCCAATATCAATATTTTGGTACCGGTACCGGTACCAAAATGTATTTCTGTACTTTTCGGTATTTTTCAATACTTTTCTAAAAAAAAAAGGGGACCACAAAACATTTCTTTATTGGCTTTATTTTAACAAAAAAAATCTAATTTACGACACACCCTGATCTAGTGTTGTCCCAATACCAATAATTTGGTACCGGTACCAAAATGTATTTCTGTACTTTTCGGTACTTTTCTAAAAAAAAAGGGGACCACAAAAAATGTCATTATTGGCTTTATTTTAACAAAAAAAATCTAATTTACGACATACCCTGCTCTAGTGTTGTCCCAATACCAATATTTTGGTATCGGTACCGGTAGCAAAATGTATTTCTGTACTTTTCTAAATACAGGGGACCAAAAAAAATGTCATTGTTGTCTTTATTTTAACAAAAAACAATCTAATTTATGATATACCCTGATCTAGTGTTGTCCCAATACCAATATTTTGGTACCGGTACCAAAATTTATTTCTGTACTTTTCATTACTTTTCTAAATAAAGGGGACCACCAAAAAATTTAATTATTGGCTTTATTTTAACCAAAAAAAATCTAATTCACGACATACCCTGATCTAGTGTTGTCCCGATAACAATATTTTGGTACCGGTACCGGTAGCAAAATGTATTTCTGTACTTTTCTAAATATAGGGGACCAAAAAAAATGTCATTATTGGCTTTATTTTAACCCCAAAAAATCTAATTCACGACATACCCTGATGTAGTGTTGTCCCAATACCAATATTTTGGTATTGGTACCGGTACCAAAATGTATTTTGGTATTTTTTGGTACTTTTCGATACTTTTGTATATTAAGGGGAGCACAAAAAATTTAATTATTGGCTTTATCCATCCATCCAACCATCTTCTTCCGCTTAATTTACGACATACCCGATCTAGTGTTGTCCCGATAACAATATTTTGGTACCGGTACCGGTACCAAAATGTATTTCTGTACGTTTCGATACTTTTCTAAATAAAAGGGGACCACAAAAAATTGCATTGTTGGCTTTATTTTAACAAAAAAAATTAATTTACGACACACCCTGATCTAGTGTTGTCCCGATACCAATATTTTGGTACCGGTACCGGTACCAAAATGTATTTCTGTACTTTTCTGTACTTTTCGATACTTTTCTAACTAAAAGGGGACCACAAAAAATTGCATTATTAGCTTTATTTTAACAAAAAAATCTAATTTACGACACACCCTGATCTAGTGTTGTCCCGATAACAATATTTTGGTACCGGTACCGGTACCAAAATGTATTTCTGTACATTTCGATACTTTTCTAAATAAAAGGGGACCACAAAAAATTGCATTGTTGGCTTTATTTTAACAAAAAAAATTAATTTACGACACACCCTGATCTAGTGTTGTCCCGATACCAATATTTTGGTACCGGTACCGGTACCAAAATGTATTTCTGTACTTTTCTGTACTTTTCTGTACTTTTCTGTACTTTTCGATACTTTTCTAACTAAAAGGGGACCACAAAAAATTGCATTATTAGCTTTATTTTAACAAAAAAAATTAATTTACGACACACCCTGATCTAGTGTTGTCCCGATAACAATATTTTGGTACCGGAACCGGTACCAAAATGTATTTCTGTACTTTTCGATACTTTTCTTAATAAAGGGGACCACAAAAAATGTCATTATTGGCTTTATTTTAACAAAAAAAATCTAATTTATGATATACTCTGATCTAGTGTTGTCCCAATACCAATATTTTGGTACCGGTACCAAAATGTATTTCTGTACTTTTCGGTACTTTTCTAAATAAAGAGGACCACAAAAAATGTCATTATTGGCTTTATTTTAACAAAAAAAAAATCTAATTTACGATATACCCTGATGTAGTGTTGTCCCAATACGAATATTTTGGTACCGGTACCGGTACCAAAATGTATTTCTTTACTTTTTGGTCCTTTTCGATACTATTCTAAATAAAGGGGACCACAAAAAATGTAATTATTGGCTTTATCCATCCATCCAACCATCTTCTTCCGCTTAATTTACGACACACCCTGATCTAGTGTTGTCGCAATACCAATGTTTTGGTACCAGTACCAAAATGTATTTCTTATTGGCTTTATTTTAACAAAAAACAACAACTAATTTTTACGACATACCCTGATCTAGTGTTTTCCCGATACCAATATTTTGGTACTGGTAATGGTACCAAAATGTACTTCTGTACTTTTCTGTACTGTTCTGTACTTTTCTAAATAAAAGGGGACCACAAAAAATGTCATTATTGGCTTTATTTTAACAAAAAAAAAAATCTAATTTACGACATACCCTGATCTAGTGTTGTCCCAATTCCAATATTTTGGTACCGTTACTGGTAGCAAAATGTATTTCAGTACTTTTCTAAGTATAGGGACCAAAAAAAACGTCATTATTGGCTTTATTTTAACAAAACAAATCTAATTTATGATATACCCTGATCTAGTGTTGTCCCAATACCAATATTTTGGTACCGGTACCAAAATGTATTTCTGTACTTTTCGGTACTTTTCGTTACTTTTCTAAATAAAGGGGACCAAAAAATGTAATTATTGGCTTTATTTTAACCAAAAAACATCTAATTTACGACATACCCTGCTCTAGTGTTGTCCCAATACCAATATTTTGGTATCGGTACCGGTACCAAAATGTATTTCGGTACTTTTCGGTACTTTTCTAAACATAGGGGACCTAAAAAAATGTAATTATTGGCTTTATTTTAACAAAAAAAATCTGATTTATGACATACTCTGATCTAATGTTGTTCCAATACCAATATTTTGGTATCGGTACCAGTACCAAAATGTATTTCGGTACTTTTAGGTACTTTTCTAAATATAGGGGACCTAAAAAAATGTCATTATCGGCTTTATTTTAACAAAAAAAAAAAAAAGATTTATGACATACCCTGATCTAATGTTGTCCCAATACCAATATTTTGTGACCGGTACCAAAATGTATTTCTTTACTTTTCGGTACTGTTCGTTACTTTTCTAAATAAAGGGGACCACAAATAAATGTCATTATTGGCTTTATTTTAACAGAAAATATCTAATTTTACGACAAACCCTGATCTAGTGTTGTCCCGATACCAATATTTTGGTACCGGTACCGATACCAAAATGTATTTTGGTACTTTTCGATACTTTTCTAAATAAAGGGGACCAAAAAAAATGTCATTATTGGCTTTATTTTAACAAAAAAAATCTAATTTATGATATACCCTGATCTAGTGTTGTCCCAATACCAATATTTTGGCTTTATTTTAACAAAAAAATCAAATTTACGACACACCCTGATCTAGTGTTGTCCCGATAACAATATTTTGGTACCGGTACCAAAATGTATTTCTGTAGATTTCAATACTTTTCTTAATAAAGGGGACCACAAAAAATGTCATTATTGGCTTTATTTTAACAAAAAAAAATCTAATTTATGATATACACTGATCTAGTGATGTCTTAATACCAATATTTTGGTACCGGTACCAAAATGTATTTCTGTACTTTTCGGTACTTTTCTAAATAAAGAGGACCACAAAAAATGTCATTATTGGCTTTATTTTAACAAAAAAAAACAACTAATTTACGACATACCCTGATCTAGTGTTGTCCCAATACGAATATTTTGGTACCGGTACCGGTAGCAAAATGTATTTCTGTACTTTTCTAAATAAAGGGGACCAAAAAAAATGTCATTATTGGCTTTATTTTAACCAAAAAAATCTAATTTATGATATACCCTGATCTAGTGTTGTCCCAATACCAATATTTTGGTACCGGTACCGGTACCAAAATGTCTTTCTGTACTTGTTGGTACTTTTCAATACTTTTCTAAAAAAAAAAGGGCACCACAAACAATGTAATTATTGGCTTTATTTTAACCAAAAAAAATCTAATTTACGACATACCCTGATCTAGTGTTGTCCCAATACCAATATTTTGGTATCGGTACTGGTACCAAAATGTATTTCGGTGCTTTTCTAAATATAGGGGACCTAAAAAAGTGTCATTATCGGCTTTATTTTAACAAAAAAAATCTAATTTATGACATACCTTGATCTAATGTTGTCCCAATACCAAAATTTTGGTACCGGTACCAAAATGTATTTCTGTACTTTTCGGTACTTTTCTAAATAAAGGGGACCACAAAAAATGTATTTATTGGCTTTATTTTAACCAAAAAAAATCTAATTTACGACATACCCTGCTCTAGTGTTGTCCCAATACCAATATTTTGGTATCGGTACCGATACCAAAATGTATTTTGGTACATTTCGGTACTTTTCTAAATATAGGGGACCACAAAAAATGTCATTATTGGCTTTATTTTAACAAAAAAAAAAATCGAATTTTACGACATACCCTGATCTAGTGTTGTCCCAATACCAATATTTTGGTACCGGTACCAAAATGTATTTTGGTACTTTTCGGTACTTTTCGATACTTTTCTAAATAAAGGGGACCAAAAAAAAATGTAATTATTGGCTTTATTTTTAAAAAAAAAAATCGAATTTATGACATACCCTGATCTAGTGTTGTCCCAATACCAATATTTTGGTATCGGTACCGGTACCAAAATGTATTTCGGTACTTTTCGGTACTTTTCTAAATATAGGGGACCTAAAAAAATGTCATTATCGGCTTTATTTTAACAAAAAAATTCTGATTTATGACATACCCTGATCTAGTGTTGTCCCAATACCAATATTTTGGTACCGATACCAAAATATATTTCTGTACTTTTCGGTACTTTTCGTTACTTTTCTAAATAAAGGGGACCACAAAAAATGTAATTATTGGCTTTATTTTAACCAAAAAAAATCTAATATACGACATACCCTGATCTAGTGTTGTCCCAATACCAATATTTTGGTATCTGTACCGGTACCAAAATGTATTTCGGTACTTTTCGGTACTTTTCTAAATATAGGGGACCTAAAAAAATGTCATTATTGGCTTTATTTTAACAAAAAAAATCTGATTCATGACATACTCTGATCAAATGTTGTCCCAATACCAATATTTTGGTACCGGTACCAAAATATATTTCTGTACTTTTCGGTACTTTTCGTTCTTTTCTAAATAAAGGGCACCCCAAAAAATTTTATTATCGGCTTTATTTTAACAAAAAAAAAAATCTAATTTTACGACATACCCTGATCTAGTGTTGTCCCAATACCAATATTTTGGTACCGGTACCAATTCAATCCACATAAAAATCACAATATATACATTATATATCAATATAGATCAATACAGTCTGCAGGGATACAGTCCGTAAGCTCACATGATTGTATTTCTTTATGACAAAAAAAACAAAAATAAAAAATAAACCCCCCCCCGGTCTGTGGGACAAATTTTCAAGTGTTGACCGGTCCGCAGCTACAAAAAGGTTGGGGACCACTGCTCTAAAGGTACGCACCAGATTGGCGATGATTCGACTTAACACTCAAGTTTTACAGCTGTCGGAGAAATTTCAAGTCTTTTCCACTTCAAAACATGGGGGTTTGATAACAGCACCACCGTGTGGCGTATTGAAATATTACCGCAGGCTTAAAATTCATGATTTTTTTCAACCAATCTTGCCAACATGTTGAAAAGACTTGTCAGTCCTCTAAAGGTACGCGCCAGATCTGATCCGACTTAACACTCAAGTTTTACAGCTGTCGGAGAAATTTCAAGTCTTTTCCACTTCAAAACATGGGGGTTTGATAACAGCACCACCGTGTGGCGTATTGAAATATTACAGCAGGCTTAAAATTCATGATTTTTTTTCAACCAATCTTGCCAACGTGTTTAACAGACATGTACTTGCCAGTCCTCTAAAGGTACGCACCAGATTGGCGATGATTCGACTTAACACTCAAGTTTTACAGCTGAAGGAGAAATTTCAAGTCTTTTCCACTTCAAAATATGGGAGTTTGTGGCATATTGAAAATATGACCTAGTGGTTAGAGTGTCCACCCTGAGATCGGTAGGTTGTGAGTTCGAACCCCGGCCGAATCATACCAAAGACTATAAAAATGGGAGCCATTACCTCCCTGCTTGGCACTCAGCATCAAGGGTTGGAATTGGGGGTTAAATCACCACCCGGGCGCGGCCACTGCTGCTGCTCACTGCTCCCCTCACCTCCCAGGGGGTGAACAAGGGGATGGGTCAAATGCAGAGGACAACTTGACTTTAACATTAACAGTTTAGGGTGCATTATTGACAAATTATTACACCGTGTCCTACTTTTTTGAGTGCGGAAGAGCAAAAACTGTGCACGTGTGAGGTAGTACAGGTGCAAAACTCAATTTGCATAATTCGAAATATAAAAAAAAAAAGAGTTGCCCAAAGTGCTGTACAACAACAGATAATAAACGATAGTGTCGATCAATACAATTTATGACAGCATAACGAGTAAAATATTAAAATAACAATGTCATCTCAAAAAGGAAAATCCACACTGCAAAAAGTCAGTGTTCAAAAATAACAAAAAAAAATACAAAAATGAGGGGTATTTTATTTGAACTAAGCAAAATTATCTGCCAATAGAACAAGAAAATTCGACTTGTCAAGACTTTCCAAAAACAAGTAAAATTAGCTAACCTCAATGAACCCAAAAATACCTTAAAATAAGTAAATTCTCACTAATAACAACTGCACTTTTCTTGGTAGAAAAAAAAGAGACCTTTTTGCTCAATATGTTGAAAAATATTCTTAAATGAAGTAAATGCTAGCGCCGTTATCTTGACATAATGATATGCGCTCGGCATCATGATTTGTTTTTTTCATGCTTGAAATAAGAAATTATTACTTTAACCTCTTAAAGCCCAAGTTGTTTGTTTACATGATTTTTTTTATTTATTTCTCTTTGCTATTTGGGCTTATTGGACCCTAACTAGAAAAAAAACTAAAAATCATCTATTTATATCATGTACTTAAGTCCATAAGTAACAAACGTGTACTTCATTTTTATTAATTTATTAATTTTTATTTTTACACTTTTTTTCCCCAAATTCCATTGTATGTTATACTCTTCTGACACCACCAGATGGCAGTATAAGTGTCCACATAAGTGGCCATAAGACCCCAATTCAGTAGTGTACACAATTCTGGAAATAAGAGCTAAAAGGTGCTGTCCAGTTTTATACTTGTGAGTGTTGATGACACAGCTTTGCATCAGTTGATATTCTAGTTTCAAGCATGTTTTACTCAATATAGGTCATCAAATCTCAGCAACAAGCCGTAATGTCTTACTGAGATCATTTAGGACCGAAACACTTAAAACAAGTAAAACACTCTAACATAAAATCTGCTTAGTGAGAAGAATGATCTTATCAGACAGAAAATAAGCAAATATTACCCTTATTTAAAATATTTAATCTTACTTAGATTGCAGTTTTTGCAGTGCAGAAATAAATGTAAATAGGGACTAAAAATAATCAAGACTTTCTGCCTAACTGAGAAAATTAGGGCCTGGTTTACTAAAGGTTCGTGTGTAGTGTACTACAACACGTGCAAACCTGATAGCACACGTAAAGCGGATCTACTAAATGTGCACTAAGTGGATTGTGAGCAGATTCATTTGTGTCGTCATCAATATGTAAAATACTTGCTGATCATCAAAACGGCCACATTGGGAGGAGAAGATGCAACTATAATTATTTAGCACGTGCAATGTGATTTATCGACACTGACCACCGTTTTTTTAGTTGCCAGAATTTTTTTGTTAAATTTATATAGATTTTTACATTATTATATTGTTATGGAGGTTTTCCTCCCTCCGGGTTCCACGGACCACCAAGAACAGACATGACTGCGAGCAGCGTTGTGACTTCTTTTAATTTTTCAAATAAACCTTCGTCTCGTCGGGTCGCTTTTCCCCCCGTCGTGCCCCGCCTCGCTGCAGTTCCGCCGGCCACGCCTCCTCACAATTGTTAATGGAACAGTACAAGTTCTGTTTTTATTCTGACAACTTAGCTGCCAGTTTTTCTACCGTAAAAAACACATGTAGCGTCTTTACATTTACAGTAATACAACATTAAAAACAACAACCTGTAGATTTTACAGTCCAAAACTGGCAGCTCAGTCAACAGAATTTTAACGCCAAAAAAAAGTAGTAGTTTTTTTTCAATTGACAGTAATATGCAGTAAAGAACATCGTAAAATGTATTGTTATTTTTATGAATTTAAAGGTGTTGCGTTAGGACCAGATGTTCCTCCCAGGGAATTTAAGTTGCTGGTCACTCCCAAGTTCTTTTGATGACACATAAGCTGAGTTCAATTTGACCACCAGACAGAATGGGTATTTTGTGATTTATTTTCAAAGCTTTGAAAATAAACGTGAGACCAATCCAGTACAGAAGCGTTCACTAGCGCAGCTAAAAAGGTCTCATCTAAAATACGGAAACCTTCTCTTCTATAAAGTGCCTCTCGCTCCCACCCTCGTTATCTCTCCCTCCAGCCCGAACACATACCCATTGTCCTCCTCAGCTGGGCACAGGAACAGATAAGAGAAAGGAGTTATGTCTACTCCCTGCATACCACAAAATCAAGGTTGACACATACAGTACTTGCAGACAACCAAAAGAGAACAACAGGAAGAACACTAGGTGTCTTGTAATATGACTATGAAAGTAAAGAAGTAACACTTAAATATGGATATATGTAAATATCTGCCTCCGACAATGGGTAGTTTGCTGTAAAGTTAAGTATTTTTATTTAGACAATAACATTTGGCAAGTATGATAATATACTGTAATATTTGTTGCAATATTGGATACTATTAACGTTTAAAAGGTATGCAATTTCAAGCAGTACATACTCTATATTGCCAAAAGTATTTGGCCACCCATCCAAATGATCAGAATCAGGTGTCCTAATCACTTGGCCACAGGTGTATAAGCTCCAAACTCCATGTGACCTTCCAATTAGCCCACGTACAGTACGCAGAGAGCTTCATGGATTTGGTTTCCATGGCCGAGCAGCTGCGTTTAAACCATACGTCACCAAGTCCAATGGAAAGGGTCGGATTCTGTGGTGTAAAGCATGTCGCCACTGGACTCTAGAGCAGTGGAGACGCCTTCTCTGGACTGATGAATCACACTTTTCCATCTGGCAATCTGATGGACCAGTCTGGGTTGGGAGGTTGCCAGGAGAACGCTACATTTCGGACTGCATTGGTGGACGAGGAATTATGGTGTGGGGTTGTTTTTCAGGAGTTGGGCTTGGCCCCTTAGTTCCAATGAAAGGAACTTTGACTGCTCCAGGATACCGAAACATTTTGGACAATTCCATGCTCCCATCCTTGACTGAGGTCCATAAAGACATGGATGACAGAGTCTGGTGTGGATGAACTTGACTGGCCTGCACAGAGTCCTGACTTGAACCCGAACACATTGGGGATGAATTAGAACGGAGACTGAGAGCCAGGCCTTCTCCACCAACATCAGTGTGTGACCTCACCAATGCGCTTTTGGAAGAATGGTGGGAAATTCCTATAAACACACTCCGCAACCTTGTGGACAGCCTTGCCAGAAGAGTTGAAGCTGTAATAGCTGCAAAAAAACATTATATTGAACCTAATGAGTTGGGATTCTGATGGCACTTCAAGTTCATATGTACACACCCCGTTTCCATATGAGTTGGGAAATTGTGTTAGATGTAAATATAAACGGAATACAATGATTTGCAAATCCTTTTCAACCCATATTCAGTTGAATATGCTACAAAAACAACATATTTGATGTTCAAACTCATAAACTTAATTTTTTGTTTGCAAATAATCATTAACTTAGAATTTCATGGCTGCAACACGTGCCAAAGTAGTTGGGAAAGGGCATGTTCACCACTGTGTTACATGGCCTTTCCTTTTAACAACACTCAGTAAACGTTTGGGAACTGAGGAGACACATTTTTGAAGCTTCTCAGGTGGAATTCTTTCCCATTCTTGCTTGATGTACAGCTTAAGTTGTTCAACAGTCCGGGGGTCTCCGTTGTGCTATTTTAGGCTTCATAATGCGCCACACATTTTCAATGGGAGACAGGTCTGGACTACAGGCAGGCCAGTCTAGTACCCGCACTCTTTTACTATGAAGCCACGTTGATGTAACACGTGGCTTGACATTGTCTTGCTGAAATAAGCAGGGGCGTCCATGGTAACGTTGCTTGGATGGCAACATATGTTGCTCCAAAACCTGTATGTACCTTTCAGCATTAATGGCGCCTTCACAGATGTGTAAGTTACCCATGTCTTGGGCACTAATACACCCCCATACCATCACACATGCTGGCTTTTCAACTTTGCGCCTATAACAATCCGGATGGTTCTATTCCTCTTTGGTCCGGAGGATACGACGTCCACAGTTTCCAAAAACTATTTGAAATGTGGACTTGTCAGACCACAGAACACTTTTCCACTTTGTATCAGTCCATCATGATGACCTCAGGCCCAGCGAAGCCGACGGCGTTTCTGGGTGTTGTTGATAAACGGTTTTCGCCTTGCAAAGGAGAGTTTTAACTTGCACTTACAGATGTAGCGACCAACTGTAGTTACTGACAGTGGGTTTCTGAAATGTTCCTGAGCCCATGTGGTGATATCCTTTACACACTGATGTCGCTTGTTGATGCAGTAGAGCCTGAGCGATCGAAGGTCACGGGCTTAGCTGCTTACAGATTCTCTGAACCCTTTGATGATATTACAGACCGTAGATGGTGAAATCCCTAAATTCCTTGCAAAAGCTGGTTGAGAGAGGTTTTTCTTAAACTGTTCAACAATTTGCTCAGGCATTTGTTGACAAAGTGGTGACCCTCGCCCCATCCTTGTTTGTGAATGACTGAGCATTTCATGGAACCTACTTTTATACCCAATCATGGCACCCACCTGTTCCCAATTTGCCTGTTCACCTGTGGGATGTTCCAAATAAGTGTTTGATGAGCATTCCTCAACTTTATCAGTATTTATTGCCACCTTTCCCAACTTCTTTGTCACGTGTTGTTGGCATCAAATTCTAAAGTTAATGATTATTTGCAAAAAAAAAAAATGTTTATCAGTTTGAACATCAAATATGTTGTCTTTGTAGCATATTCAACTGAATATGGGTTGAAAATGATTTGCAAATCATTGTATTCCGTTTGTATTTACATCTAACACAATTTCCCAACTCATATGGAAACGGGGTTTGTAAGTCAAGGCAGGTGGCCAAATATTTTTGGCAATATAGTGTATATTTTTTCTGTCAAAATGAAAAAAATCTATTGCATTCCGTGAGAAATTATGACGTACTTTATTGACGCATATCGTTTCCGGGTGTTTGCGGGCCAGATAAAATGATGTCGCGGGCCATCTCGGGTCCCCAGGCCTTGAGTTTGACACCGGTGGTATAGAAAAACTGTAAATGTTGCTAACACGTTTTCTCAAAGCCAGTCCGATCTTCTATTTTTACCGCCTTCCCAGAGTCGCAATATGGTCCCCCCTTCTGTGCTATTAGTCTCCTCTCATCTGACTGCTGCGTCCCATTGTGACCGCACTTGAGGCGCTAATGATAATGTTATAACCCAGACCAATTACCATGGCAATCAGACTCACTTAATTGACTTGATTATGAGCGTCACCCCCCTCCTCCTCTTGAGATGACCCCTCTGGACTCCAGAGGAGCAGAACACAAAGAGACAAAGGCCATGGACGGATGGAGCGTTCCTCCAGGCGTTGAGCGCGGGACGCACGGGATGTGAGTGTCGGCGTGTGCAGAGATGGCATGTGAGGCAGCGAGCAGGCCTTCGGGGACGTGTGAAGGAGGAGAGAGGGGTGGCGGGGGGAAAGGCGGCTCAGGCTGGAGGTTGGGAATCGCAACCCGGTCTGTGTAATTGACCCGGGCACACACGACATCTGAAGTTAATCCAATCACGGGGGGAGGCGGTGGGGAAGCGCGACACTCCCCATCCGAGCACGACACACAAACATAAGGTCAAGAGCGGCTTGTATTAGCGCAATGATGTCAGGGACAAGTGGTGTGGATAATTGACTTTCGGCACGCTTTAAAAAGGCGTGCGGAGATGGAGATACCGAGGAAGGAGCAGCAGGTCCAGCCTGTGACAATCCATCCATCCATCTTCTTCCGCTTATCCGAGGTCGGGTCGCGGGGGCAGGAGCCTAAGCAGGGACGCCCAGACATCCCTCTCCCCAGCCAGTTCGTCCAGCTCTTCCCGGGGGATCCCGAGGCGTTCCCAGGCCACCCGGGAGATATCAATCAATCAATCAATCAATGTTTACTTATATAGCCCTAAATCACGAGTGTCTCAAAGGGCTGCACAAGCCACAGCGACATCCTCGGCTCAGATCCCACATCAGGGCAAGAAAAAACTCAACCCAATGGGATGACAATGAGAAACCTTGGAGGGGCCTGCAGATGTGGGGATCCCCATCCCCCGGGCGACCGGTGCAATGGGCGTCGAGTAGATCTAGCTTAATATTGTGAGAGTCTAGTCCATAGTGGATCTAACATAATAGTGAGAGTCCAGTCCATAGTGGGGCCAGCAGGAGTGGTCCACCCTGGGTCCCGACTCTGGACAGCCAGCGCTTCATCCGTGTGTCCCCCTCCATGAAGGAGAAGGGGGCAGAGCAGAAAAGAAATGGCAGATCAACTGGTCTCAAAGGGCGGTGCATTTAAAGGCTAGAGTATACAAATGAGTTTTAAGTTGGGACTTAAATGCTTCTACTGAGGTAGCATCTCTAACTGTTACCGGGAGGGCATACCAGAGTACTGGAGCCCCAATAGCAAACGCTCTATAGCCCACAGACTGTTTTTGGGCTCTGGGAATCACTAATAAGCCGGAGTTCTTTGAACGCAGATTTCTTGCCGGGACATATGGTACAATACAATCAGCAAGATAGGATGGAGCGAGACCGTGTAGTATTTAATACCTAAGTAGTAAAACCTTGAAGTCACATCTTAAGTGCACAGGAAGCCAGTGCAGGTGAGCCAGTATAAGCGTAATATGATCAAACTTTCTTGTTCTTGTCAAAAGTCTAGCAGCCGCATTTTGTACCAACTGTAATCTTTTAATGCGAGACATAGGGGGACCCGAAGAGAGATATAGTCTTCCCAACGTGTCCTGGGTCTTCCCCGTGGCCTCCTGCCGGTTGGACGTGCCCTAAACACCTCCCTAGGGAGGCGTTCGGGTGGCATCCTGACCAGATGCCCGAACCACCTCATCTGGCGATGTGGAGGAGCAGCGGCTTTACTTTGAGCTCCTCCCAGATGGCAGAGCTTCTCACCCTATCTCTAAAGGAGAGACCTTCCACCCGGCGGAGGAAACTCATTTCAGCCGCTTGTACCCGCGATCTTGTCCTTTCGGTCATAACCCAAAGCTCATGACCACGGGTGAGGATGGGAACGTAGATCGACCGGTAAATTGAGAGCTTTGCCTTCCGGCTCAGCTCCTTCTTCACCACAACGGATCGATACAACGTCCGCATTACTGAAGACGCCGCACCGATCCACCTGTCCATCTCACGAGCTACTCTTCGCTCACTCGTGAACAAGACTCCGAGGTACTTGAACTCCTCCACTTGGGGCAGGGTCTCCTCCCCAACCTGGAGATGGCACTACACCCTTTTCCGGGCGAGAACCATGGACTCGGACTTGGAGGTGCTGTTTCTCATCCCAGTTGCTTCACACTCGGCTGCGAACCGATCCAGTGAGAGCTGAAGATCCTGGCCAGATGAAGCCATCATGACTACATTATCTGCAAAAATCAGAAACCTAATCCTGCAGCCACCAAACCGGATCCCCTCAACGTTTTGACTGCGTCTAGAAGTTCTGTCCATAAAAGTTATGAACAGAATCGGTGACAAAGGGCAGCCTTGGCGGAGTCCAACCCTCCCTGGAAACGTGTCCGACTTACTGCCGGCAATGCGGACCAAGCTCTGACACTGATCATACAGGGAGCGGACTGCCACAATCAGACAGTCCGATGCCTAATACTCTCTGAGCACTCCCCACAGGACTTCCCGAGGGACACGGTCGAATGCCTTCTCCAAGTCCACAAAACACATGTAGACTGGTTGGGCAAACTCCCATGCACCCTCAAGGACCCTGCCGAGAGTATAGAGCTGGTCCACAGTTCCACGACCACGACGAAAACCACACTGTTCCTCCTGAATCCGAGGTTCGACTATCCGGCGTAGCCTCCTCCCCAGTACACCTGAATAGACCTTACCGGGAAGGCTGAGGCGGTGACAAATGAAGACTAAACGAGTCAGCTGCAGGTTGACATTGACACTGTTCCTCATATTCTACCCTTTACTAATATTCATTTGCCTCCTTTGACTGGACGAGGGAGTCGAGCTGGCAGATGCACGAACGTCGCAGCAGTTGAAATGTTGACGAAACTGACTGAAATGAGAGATAATTCAGCATTTCTACGAATTTTGTGTCAATACTTAATGTCAAGAGATTTGTTGTTGGTAGGGTTATACGGTATTCCGGTATTGGTATAGTACCGCGATACTAATGAATCATATTCGGTACTATACTGCCTCATTATGATTTTTTTTCTAAATGGAAAACACTTCCTTGTGGTCTACATAACATGTAATGGTGGTTCTTTGGTCAAAATGTTGCATAGATTATGTTTTACAGATCATCTTCAAGCCGCTTTCTGACGGTCTCTGCAGAATGTCCCGTTGTGTGGGCGGGTCTTATTTACTTGGCACCACTTCTCCCCGTCATTTTTGTTGCACCGGTCTTTTTTAGCACTTCCATAGCGAATGTACTGACAGATATAAGTTAGAATTGCGCCCTACTTTATGTTAGAAACGGCAACGGCGGAGGATGAATGTCCCACAACAAGAAGATAGAGAAACAGAAGGAGCTTATTGACTACGGCGTGGGCTACAATGGCGGAGGCGCACACATTTTCGGGACATATGCAGATCGCCAAATACACATCAGCAGGAACCAATAAGTAAGAAAAGTTGGTTTTGCATAATGATGCAAAAAAAAGGTGCAATTTTAGGGTCCTTTATTCACACACCATAATAATACCTGTATGTTGAAGCACTGTACTGTACTCTATACTCTCGGCAGGGTTCTTGAGGGTGCATGGGAGTTTGCCCAACCAGTCTACATGTGCTTTGTGGACTTGGAGAAGGCATTCGACCGTGTCCCTCGGGAAGTCCTGTGGGGAGTGCTCAGAGAGTATGGGGTATCGGACTGTCTGATTTTGGCGGTCCGCTCCCTGTATGATCAGTGTCAGAGCTTGGTCCGCATTGCCGGCAGTAAGTCGGACACGTTTCCGGTGAGGGTTGGACTCCGCCAAGGCTGCCCTTTGTCACCGATTCTGTTCATAACTTTTATGGACAGAATTTCTAGGCGCAGTCAAGGCGTTGAGGGGATCCGGTTTGGTGGCTGCAGGATTAGGTCTCTGCTTTTTGCAGATGATGTGGTCCTGATGGTTTCATCTGGCCAGGATCTTCAGCTCTCGCTGGATCGGTTCGCAGCCGAGTGTGAAGCGACTGGGATGAGAATCAGCACCTCCAAGTCCGAGTCCATGGTTCTCGCCCGGAAAAGGGTGGAGTGCCATCTCCGGGTTGGGGAGGAGACCCTGCCCCAAGTGTAGGAGTTCAAGTACCTCGGAGTCTTGTTCACGAGTGAGGGAAGAGTGGATCGTGAGATCGACAGGCGGATCGGTGCGGCGTCTTCAGTAATGCGGACGCTGTATCGATCCGTTGTGGTGAAGAAGGAGCTGAGCCGGAAGGCAAAGCTCTCAATTTACCGGTCGATCTACGTTCCCATCCTCACCTATGGTCATGAGCTTTGGGTTATGACCGAAAGGACAAGATCACGGGTACAAGCGGCCAAAATGATTTTCCTCCGCCGGGTGGCGGGGCTCTCCCTTAGAGATAGGGTGAGAAGCTCTGTCATCCGGGGGGAGCTCAAAGTAAAGCCGCTGCTTCTCCACATCGAGAGGAGCCAGATGAGGTGGTTCGGGCATCTGGTCAGGATGCCACCCGATCGCCTCCCTCGGGAGGTGTTTAGGGCACGTCCGACCGGTAGGAGGCCACGGGAAAGACCCAGGACACGTTGGGAAGACTATGTCTCCCGGCTGGCCTGGGAACGCCTCGGGATCCCCCAGGAGGAGCTGGACGAAGTGGCTGGGGAGAGGGAAGTCTGGGCTTCCCTGCTTAGGCTGCTGCCCCCGCGACCCGACCTCGGATAAGCGGAAGAAGATGGATGGATGGATGGATGTTGAAGCACAGTACGTCTGACTACGTTAGCCATAAAGTCTGTCCAGCGGTGTGGTTTCATAGATTATCAAAGTCGTACTAAAACGTTTTAAAAGATTTTGGAGCGCCCTGCGTAATGTTCTATATTCTCAATAAAACATCGACGTTTTGGTGTTGCTTGCTTCATTTATTGAACAGGCGTCAGTCACCTGCAGTCCACATGTATCTCTTATGTGTGTCTGCCATCTACTTGTCATGCTTATCATTACACCGTGTTCTAAATAAAATTACCTTGAGGTCGGTAAGCACAACCAGATTTATACGTACATTAGGCGCACCGGGTTAGAAGGCGCACTGTTTATTTTTGAATTTTTTTTAAAGATTTTTAAGTGCGCCCTATCGTCCGAAAATTGCAGTATATTTGAAAAGTGGACACTAGCACTTCTTCGACAAACACCAAGCTCCAGACACAAAAAAATGGTGTTCGACTAAAATGTCTTTTAAACTGTCTAAATTCAAGCTTCAAGGCTCGATTTTGGCCAACAAATGTCCAATACGTTGTTGCGGCAAACTTTAGACCAGGGCTATTCAACTACATAAGGAAGAGGGCCACAGTTTCAAGAGCCCAAGGGCTCAAGGGCCCGGACATTGAAATGTCAGAATGGTTATTTTTCTTTGAGACTGTTTACTTAGTTTCAAAGTAAACACGTCGGCTTCCACACTGCACTGTCAATAAATTCGATATTCTGCCCCTCGCTACTTGTTTCCAGCGTGTGCAGATAGTTAACAGTAAAAAGGAAAAGAAACTCTAGGTTTTGAAGATTGATGTTCCTTCTTTTGAATTATTTTCCTTCCTTAGTTTTATTTTTTTTTACACTTCTTCCCTTATTTAGATTTGTAAGGCTGAAAATATAAACATAAAATAAACAGAAGTATAACGTCCATTGTGTATCTTACATGAATACTGGCCACTGTGTATTTTACATACGGTAAATAAAATAGGTTTGGTGTTAATATATTCACACGGACTACAAATGCTTACACATATAGACATTATACAACATTCACACACCAAACATTGCACACACTGTATGTGACCTAAGGCGTAGCATTATCGCCCTATGGTCAAATTTAAGTTCAAGGTTTGTTTGGTACCCCAGGAAGAATAGTCTCCACTGCGGTGTAGATTAATGGGGATCCTTAATAAACTAAACTAAACTAAACTCTCAGACAAAAACAACACAAATACAAAAGTCAAAACAACCTAAATATATTTATACTATACTGCCTCTAAAAAGTACCGGTCCCCCACCCTCCGCCCACCCAGTCGTCGTCACGTCATGACATTGTTGGTTATACGAGCAGAGGAGCATGTTTGGCAGCACACGGAGTACTTACAAGCAGAAACAGTGTGTAGACAGAAAAGGGAGAACGGACGCATTTTGGCTTAAAAAGTAACGATAAAGGTGAAGTTATAACACTGAAACACCCTCAGGAAGAGGTGCTTTAAGACATGGCAGTGTTTTAGCTACTTCTAAATCACTAATCCTCGTCTCCATGGCGACAAATAAAGTACGTTTCTTACAAGTATCATCCCTGCGGGACGAGGAATAGCTAAACATGCTTCACTACACAATAGCTCACCGGCGTCACAATGTAAACAAATACCATTGGTGGATCTTGTAAGAAACTCACTTTATTTGTCGCCATGGAGACGAGGATTAGTGATTTAGAAGTAGCTAAAACGCCGCCGAATGCGGATGGATGTTCGCTGCTGGCGAGCTCGACATGTCTTAAAGCATCAGTGCTATAACTTCACCTTTATCGTCACTTTTTAGGCCGAAATGCGTTCGTTCTCCCTTGCTTGTAAGTACTCTGTGATCGTGCACTGCCGAACATGCTCCTCTGCTCATAAAACCAGCAATATCATGACGTGACGGCGCGCATTAATTGCGAACCCGTACTTTTCAAACAGAGTATAGCACCGTTTTTTTATTCATTAGTACGCATACTTGCCAACCTTGAGGCCTCCGATTTCGGGAGGTGGGGGGAGGGGGGAGGGAATGGGCGTGGTCGGGGTGGGATGGGGGCGTGTTTGGGGGCGTGGCTAAAAGGGGAGGGGTATATTTACAGCTAGAATTCACCAAGTCAAGTATTTCATATATATATATATATATATATATATATATATATATATATATATATATATATATATAAGAAATACTTGATGTTCAGTGAATTCTAGATATATACAGGTAAAAGCCAGTAAATTAGAATATTTTGAAAAACTTGATTTATTTCAGTAATTGCATTCAAAAGGTGTAACTTGTACATTATATTTATTCATTGCACACAGACTGATGCATTCAAATGTTTATTTCATTTAATTTTGATGATTTGAAGTGGCAACAAATGAAAATCCAAAATTCCGTGTGTCACAAAATTAGAATATTACTTAAGGCTAATACAAAAAAGGGATTTTTAGAAATGTTGGCCAACTGAAAAGTATGAAAATGAAAAATATGAGCATGTACAATACTCAATACTTGGTTGGAGCTCCTTTTGCCTCAATTACTGCGTTAATGCGGCGTGGCATGGAGTCGATGAGTTTCTGGCACTGCTCAGGTGTTATGAGAGCCCAGGTTGCTCTGATAGTGGACTTCAACTCTTCTGCGTTTTTGGGTCTGGCATTCTGCATCTTCCTTTTCACAATACCCCACAGATTTTCTATGGGGCTAAGGTCAGGGGAGTTGGCGGGCCAATTTAGAACAGAAATACCATGGTCCGTAAACCAGGCACGATAGATTTTGCGCTGTGTGCAGGCACCAAGTCCTGTTGGAACTTGAAATCTCCATCTCCATAGAGCAGGTCAGCAGCAGGAAGCATGAAGTGCTCTAAAACTTGCTGGTAGACGGCTGCGTTGACCCTGGATCTCAGGAAACAGAGTGGGCCGACACCAGCAGATGACATGGCACCCCAAACCATCACTGATGGTGGAAACTTTACACTAGACTTCAGGCAACGTGGATCCTGTGCCTCTCCTGTCTTCCTCCAGACTCTGGGACCTCGATTTCCAAAGGAAATGCAAACCAAACCAACCCAAACCATCAGTGATGGTTTGGGGTGCCATGTCATCTGCTGGTGTCGGTCCACTCTGTTTCCTGAGATCCAGGGTCAACGCAGCCGTCTACCAGCAAGTTTTAGAGCACTTCATGCTTCCTGCTGCTGACCTGCTCTATGGAGATGGAGATTTCAAGTTCCAACAGGACTTGGCGCCTGCACACAGCGCAAAAATTACCCGTGCCTGGTTTACGGACCATGGTATTTCTGTTCTAAATTGGCCCGCCAACTCCCCTGACCTTAGCCCCATAGAAAATCTGTGGGGTATTGTGAAAAGGAAGATGCAGAATGCCAGACCCAAAAACGCAGAAGAGTTGAAGGCCACTATCAGAGCAACCTGGGCTCTCATAACACCTGAGCAGTGCCAGAAACTCATCGACTCCATGCCACGCCGCATTAACGCAGTAATTGAGGCAAAAGGAGCTCCAACCAAGTATTGAGTATTGTACATGCTCATATTTTTAATTTTCATACTTTTCAGTTGGCCAACATTTCTAAAAATCCCTTTTTTGTATTAGCCTTAAGTAATATTCTAATTTTGTGACACACGGAATTTTGGATTTTCATTTGTTGCCACTTCAAATCATCAAAATTAAATGAAATAAACATTTGAATGCATCAGTCTGTGTGCAATGAATAAATATAATGTACAAGTTACACCTTTTGAATGCAATTACTGAAATAAATCAAGTTTTTCAAAATATTCTAATTTACTGGCTTTTACCTGTGTATATATATATATATATATATATATATATATATATATATATATATATATATATATATATATATGTATATATATATATATATGTATATATATATATATATATATATAAAATAAATACTTGAATTTCAGTGTTCATTTATTTACACATATACACACACATAACACTCATCTACTCATTGTTGAGTTAAGGGTTGAATTGTCCATCCTTGTTCTATTCTCTGTCACTATTTTTCTAACCATGCTGACTGAACATGATGATGCATTGCTGTGTGGCACGCACAAAAGTGCTTTCATCAAATGCACTAGATGGCAGTATTGTCCTGTTTAAGAGTGTCACAACATTGCTGTTTACGGCAGACGAACTGCTTTACGGTATACAAAAAAGTGACTGCTGTTGTTGTGTGTTGTTGCCGCGCTGGGAGGACGTTAATGAAACAGCCTAACAATAAACCCACATAAGAAACCAAGAACTCGCCCTCCCATCATTCTACAGTTATAACGTCATTTTTTATATTGTGGAGGACCTGAGTCCGCTTGAATTTCGGGAGATATTCGGGAGAAAATTTGTCCCGGGAGGTTTTCGGGAGAGGCGCTGAATTTCGGGAGTCTCCCGGAAAATCCGGGAGGGTTGGCAAGTATGTTAGTACGGCGATACCATACTAGTACCGGTATGTCGTACAACCTTGGTACCTAATGAAGTGACCTGCGCTGTCCATTGATAAACCACAGGTAAATGAACTGAGCCCTTCAGTGCTCGCCGCTCGTACGGACGCCCAATAGCCAGGGACAACCGTGGCGAAGCTTCCCTGCGAGTCTTTCCGTTTCAATTACAGTAAAAAAAAGGAAGGAAGACACGGCCATAAAGAACTCTGAGAGTGCGTCGTTGGCTAACATCTGGGGTTTTAAAGCAAATGTGCTTCGGAGCGCCAAGTATACGGCTGGCTTTTTTCACAGGGCCCGCTCTGTTCCAGCGGTGATTGAACGCAGCATTCTAAAAAGGACTATTTACCCCCTTTCATTTCCTCTGGTGTGCGACGGGAGCGTGTGACTCGCCGTACCCAAACAGGGCTCGCTCTTAACGTGGCATGAAGACCGTGGCGAATTCATATTGATGGGGAATGCGGCCTCGGAAGCCCCTCGGCCATGTTTTTCTTCTTTTTTTTTTTCTTTCCATAAACCACCGGGAACAAGAAGTCAGTCAGCTGACAGGTGCTAACAACACCCATTGTGGCGTGGAGACGAGAGCAAACAACGTCGTGGTCAAAAGTTTACATACACTTGTAAAGAACATCATGTCATGGCTGTCTTGAGTTTCCAATCATTTTTACAACTCTTATTTTTTTTGTGATAGAGTCATACTTGCCAACCCTCCCGGATTTTCCGGGAGACTCCCGAAATTCAGCGCCTCTCCCGAAAACCTCCCGGGACAAATTTTCTCCCGAAAATCTCCCGAAATTCAGGCGGAGCTGGAGGCCACGCCCCCTCGACAGCCTGTTTTCACGTCCGCTTTCCCACAATATAAACAGCATGCCTGCCCAATCACATTATAACTGTAGAATGATCGAGGGCAGTTTCATTAACGTCCTCCCAGCGCGGCAACAACACACAACAACAGCAGTCACGTTTTCGTCTACCGTAAAGCAGTTCGTCTGCCGTAAACAGCAATGTTGTGACACTCTTAAACAGGACAATACTGCCATCTACTGTACATGCATATGTGACAATAGCATCTATGGCTTTTAGAGAGTGCAGTGCACAACTGCGCAAACAAGAGGGAGACGAAGCAGAATGCATCATCAGAGAGGGTGTTCAGCATGGTTACAAAAATAGTGACAGAGAATAGAACAAGGATGGACAATTCGACCCTTAACTCAACAATGAGTAGATGAGTGTTATGTGTGTGTATATGTGTTACTAAATAAACACTGAAATTCAAGTATTTCTCTTATTTGTATATATATATATATATATATATATATATATATATATATATATATATATATATATATATATATATATATATATATATATATATATGTATATGTATGTGTGGGAAAAAAATTCACAAGACTATTTCATCTCTACAGGCCTGTTTCATGAGGGGGGGTTCCCTCAATCATCAGGAAATCTCCTGATGATTGAGGGAACCCCCCCTCATGAAACAAGCCTGTAGAGATGAAATAGTCTTGTGATTTTTTTTCCCACACATACATATATTGCGCTCTACTACGGTATCGAGCACTATTTTTTGGATAACCTTATTAAGACATATATATATATGTATGTATATATATATATATATATATATATATATAATCAAATATATATATATATATATATATATATATATATATATATATATATATATATATATATATATATATAGCTAGAATTCACTGAAAGTCAAGTATTTCTTATATATACTTGGTGAATTCTAGCTGTAAATATACTCCTCCCCTCTTAACCACGCCCCTAACCACGCCCCCACCCCAACCACCACCATGCTTGACGGTAGGAGTGGTGTTCCTGGGATTAAAGGCCTTGCCTTTTCTCCTCCAAACATATTGCTGGTTATTGTGACTCAATTGTTTGTATACTTTTGACCCAGCAGATTTGCTCACTGGCACTGCAAAAACTGAAATCTAAGTAAGATTAAATATCTCAAATAAGGGTGATATTTGTTTATTTTCTGTCTGATAAGATACTTCTTCTCACTAAGCAGATTTTATGTTTGAGTGTTTTACTTGTTTTAAGTGTTTTGGTCCTCAGTAAGATATTACAGCTTGTTTGCTGAGATGTTTTGACCTATATTGAGTAAAACATGCTTGAAACTAGAATATCAAGTGTTGCAAAGCTGTGTCATCAACACTCACAAGTATAAAACGACTTTTTTTTAAAGTAATAATGTCTTAGTTCAAGAATGAAAAAAAAAAAAAATCATTATTTTGATACAATTGTGTCTCATAATTAAAACAGATGACAGCCAAATGGACTTTGCTGTTTTATTTTCAACGAAACAATAGAAAACACGTACTCATATAGTAGTACAGTTGGCACAGGACAGTAAACGGACAGTTAATATTTAAACATTTAACATGTGACCTTTCAAACTATTTTGAACAGAAATAATTCATGCACATTCAGATAAATTCTTCAAAATTACAATTAAAAACATTTTGGCCGGGGGCCGGGCTGTATATATACAGCACTTGGCGCGATGATGTCATGTTGTCAATGGAAAAATGCATTTTTAGACAATATGATTTGCCTGAGCATCTAGAAAAACCACGAGAGTAACAAGCGGTTGCCTTGTTGCCTTGTTGCCTTTCCATTAAGAACAATAAATTAGTTTTTAGTATAAGTAAATGTAATGCTGAGCGCATATCATTATGTCCAGATAATGGCACTAGCATTTACTTAATTTAAAAATATTTTTCAACATATTGAGCAAGAAGGTCTTATATATATTTTTTCTACCAAGAAAAGTGTACTTGTTATTAGTGAGAATATACTTATTTGAAGGTGTTTTTTGGGTTCATTGAAGTTAGCTAATTTAGGGACCGAGTCCCTTTGGGACAGAGGACCCTATTGAATTTCTAGCGTTTTATTATTATACCGACCCCCTTAACATGCTTCAAAACTCACCAAATTGAACACACACATCAGGACTGGCAAAAATTGCGATCTAATCAAAAAAACCAAACCCCAAAACTCAAAATTGCACTCTAGCGCCCCCTAGGAAGAAAACACAGACAAAACTGCCTGTAATTCCCAGTAGGAATGTTGTAGAGACATGAAACAAAAACCTCTATGTAGGTCTCACTTAGACCTATATTTCATACACTGACAACCCCAAGCAAAAATCAACAGGAAGTTTGCAATTCCCCCTTCAAAACAAAAGTTGTGTAAAAACAGTCACCTTTTTTCAAACATTATCTCCTCCGAGCGCGTTTGTTGTGTCGGCTTCAAATTAGCACAGAAGAGAGATTGAACCCTTTTGATCAAAAGTTGATGAAAGAGTTTTAATTACTGCTCCGGTTTGGATTTTATGAGCCCCCAAAGTCGGTCCCGGGGACACTTGTGGCTAAAACTTGACAAAAGTATTGGGACACTTGGGACTAAAAGTAGACAAAAGTATTGGGACACTTATGACTATCACTGGACAAAAGTATTGGGACACTTTGGCCGAAAACTGGACACACGTATTGGGACACTTGGGACTACAACTTGACATAAGTATTGGGACACTTACGACTAAAAGTAGACAACAGTATTGGGAAACTTAGGACTAACACTGGACAAAAGTATTGGGACACTTACACTGGACAAAAGTATTGGGACACTTGGGACTAAAACTTGACAAAAGTATTGGGACACTTAGGACTACCACTGGACAAAAGTATTGGGACACTTACACTGGACAAAAGTATTGGGACACTTGGGACTAAAACTTGACAAAAGTATTGGGTCAATTCGGACTAAAAGTCGACAAAAGTGTTTGGGCCACTTAGGACTACCACTGGACAAAAGTATTGGGACACTTAGGACTAAAACTTTACAAACGCATGGGGACACTTTGGACTAAAACTTGACAAACGCATTGGGACACTTAGGACTACCACTGGACAAAAGTATTGGGACACTTAGGACTAAAACTTGACAAAAGTATTGGGACACTTAGGACTACCACTGGACAAAAGTATTGGGACGCTTACACTGGACAAAAGTATTGGGACACTTAGGACTAAAACTGGACAAAAGTTTTGGGACACTTAGGACTAAAACTGGCCAAAAGTATTGGGACATTTAGGATTAAAACTTGACAAAAGTTTTGGGACATTTAGGACTAAAACTTGACATAAGTTTTGGGACACTTCGGACTACCACGGGACAAAAGTATTGGGACACTTAGGACTACAACTGGACAAAAGTATTGGGACACTTGGGGCGCAAACTGGACAAAAGTATTGGGACACTTGGGACTAACACTTGACACAAGTATTGGGACACTTAGGACTACCACTGGACAAAATTATTGGGACACCTACACTAAACAAAAGTATTGGGACACATAGGATTACAACTTGACAAAAGTATTGGGACACTTGGGACTAAAACTTGACAAAAATATTGGGACACTTAGGACGAAAACTGGACATAAGTATTGGGACACTTAGGAATACAACTGGACAAAAGTATTGGGACACCTACACTGGATAAAAGTATTGCGACACTTAGGACTACAACTTGACAAAAGTATTGGGAAATTTAGGACTAAAACTGGAAATAAGTATTGGGACACTTAGGACTAGTTTTACTTGTTTTGGAAAGTCTTGACAAGCCAAATTGTCTTGTTCTATTGGCAGATAATTTTGCTTACTTCAAGTAAAATACCCCTCATTTTTGTATTTTTTTTCTTGTTTTTGAACACTGACTTTTTGCAGTGTATGTACACTTTTGAGCACGACTATATGAGTACTTTGGTGTGCGCATTGTGCATGTGCCGCATTGTGTGTGTGTGTGTGTGTGTGTGTTTTCCTCGCTGTAGCTGGAGAGGATTTCACGGTGGAGACTGTGCAAACACCAGAATGCATGTCAAATATGATGAGTTTTGATGGCTGTAAAACATACCCACGGTCTGCTCCTCTCTTACTATCTACAAACAGAGCCCCCCCCGCCCCCTGGAGCTACGTCTGCATCCCGCTGCCATCTTTCCACGCTTGTCGCGCCGCGAGTCCTCCCTCTGCAAGGCATTGATTATTTTGGCAAAGGGAGAAAGGAGAGAGTTATGATTTCTTTTTGTGTTTCTTGAAGAATGGAAGGGGATATTTTTTGTGAGCGCGGTGCAGCCACATGAAAAATATGAGCTCATTGGGGAAGAAATAAAGATGATGGATTCGCTCTGCAGAACTTCCCCCTGCACCCTTCTTTCCGCTCCCCGCGCGCGCCATTCGCCGAATTACGCCCCGCCGGAGCGTTGGCCGTTAGCTGCATGTGGCTGTGCACTTGTGTTAGCCGGCCGCCGTCTTTAGCGGGGGGGGTTGGGGTGGCGAAAAGCACATGTGCGGGATTGAGCCAGGCTCCAGGGAACCACTTGAGATTGCGGGCAGAGGGACCGATAAGGCAGCGTGGGGCCATCCGTCAGGCCGAATGAAGGCAGTAAAGTCGACTGGAGGGAACCGCGGCCGTCGCCCCCGGGATGGCAGCCGGCCTCTCGGCGGAGACCTGTGACTAACGCACACGCACACAAAGAGGCGGGCAAATGGCGGGAGAATGGGGGGAAGATGCTAGGATAAATGGAGGCGGAGGTGGATAAAAGTGCAGGTTTGGTGGACCTCCAGAACCCTCGTTTCCTCTCTACGTGTTGTCCGTGGCGCTCAGAAAACATCCATCCGGCCGATATTACGCCGATCCGGAAATATGTTGACTCACACACGTAGACGGAAGGTTCTCTGTCCATTGAACACCTTTTTTCTCCCTGCCGTGTGCATAACTGTGCCACTTGGCACATATTTTTGCAGAACAGTGATCAGCCTTGATAGATCACATTGCGTGTCTTGAATGATTACATTTGCATCTTGTATATATACTGTATTTACAGTCTTGGTCAAACGTTTACATACACTTGTAAAGAACATAATGTCATGGCTGTCTTGAGTTTCCAATCATTTCTTGTCATGTTCAAACACTGATGACATCTATTAAACAAGACAAGATGCAAGGAATTAAACAGAGACAGAATTCAATTTAGCTCAATTAGACGCTGTACCCTTGCACAGTGTCGTCCCACGCTCTGACGAAAGATCGTACGCCTCCTCTTTTATTTGGACTTTCCCTGATTACATGGCAACAGCTGTTTCTAAGGGTGGGGGGTCGTAAACAGCCATCGCCATTGTTACAAAACAGTTCAAAGAAAAGGTAGTAAAACTGTTCAAAGAAAAGGTGCCTGGAGGGAGGTCAGGCCCTGCCTCCTCTCCGCTTTGTAGATCTTGGGTAAAGACAAAATCTTCCTGTGGATTACAATACATCAAGGAAACTGACACCCACATGTCGCTCCCCATCCTACACCGTGGAGTTTTACAAGCCCTTTGCATGGTTGGATCAAAGACAGCTTTTGTCCTCTCAATGTACGTTTTGTGATAACTTAGATACAATTATTCTGACATTTCTACAACTCTTATTTGTTTGTGATAGAGTGATTGGAGCACATACTTGTTGGTCATAAAAAAACATTCATGAAGTTTGGTTCTTTTATGAATTTATTATGGGTCTACTGAAAATGTGAGCAAATGTGCTGGGTCAAAAGTATACATACAGCAATGTTAATATTTGCTTACATGTCCCTTGGCAAGTTTCACTGCAATAAGGCGCTTTTGGTTGCCATCCACAAGCTTCTGGTTGAGTTTTTGACCACTCCTCTTGACAAAATTGGTGCAGTTCAGCTAAATGTGTTGGTTTTCTGACATGGACTTGTTTCTTCAGCATTGTCAAGTCAGGACTTTGGGAAGGCCATTCTAAAACTTTAATTCTAGCCTGATTTTGCCATTTCCTTTACCACTTTTGACGTGTGTTTGGGGGTCATTGTCCTGTTGGAACCCCCAACTGCGCCCAACACCCAACCTCCGGGCTGATGATTTTAGGTTGTCCTGAAGAATTTGGAGGTAATCTTCCTTTTTTCATTGTCCCATTTACTCTCTGTAAAGCACCAGTTCCATTGGCAGTACAACAGGCCCAGAGCATAATACTATCACCACCATGCTTGACGGTAGGAATGGTGTTTCTGGGGTTAACCCTGTAACACCCCTTGTTGTAAAATCACAACGTTACCTGTAACCATCCTAAAAAACAATCCGTTATATATATATATTTTTTTTTTATACCACATTTACATAGTCATTGGGTCCTATTGTTCAGTCTCACAAGGCTATTGGATCGTAGCCTCCTGGCCATGAACTCACACAACCTCTCAAGGTTTCCTTCGAACAACATCTATTTGTTTCATTGGACTGGATTCATCAGATTCAAGGAAGTAAAATGTTTTTTATATATTTTTTTGCTTGTTATTACAATGTCTAGAGCATGTACCTTTGTAGTTATTGTGGAACAGATGCATCAAATTTCATTTAGAGCTTGTTATATAATTGTTGCAATTATACAACACTGGGTGAATATGGTAGTCAAAATGCTGGCTTGTTGCAGTGAGCTCAAACAGGTTGTATTCCCTCCACTACATCACTGCCTGAAGTATTTTCTCTATACATGGATAGTATACATTCTACCCTTGTGTTGTGTTCAAATGCCTCCCACAACAACATCTAAAAGGTCAAATATATTTTTTTTTAGGTTTTTCTATATTTGGGTTTTAGACCTCAACTTTTCTCTTCCAATTATATTCCTGGGTATTGTGGCCAAACAGCTCCATTTTTTGCATACTTTTGACCCAGCAGATTTGCTCACATTTTCAGTAGACCCATAATAAATTCATAAAAGAACCAAACTTCATGAATGTTTTTTTTGTGACCAACAAGTATGTGCTCCAATCACTCTATCACAAAAAAATAAGAGTTGTAGAAATGATTGGAAACTCAAGACAGCCATGACATTATGTTCTTTATATAAACTGTATGTATGTGTGCATATTGGCGGAGACCAATGTTCCCTCTAAGGTGCGCGCCTGTGCAATTGCGCACTGCTCAAGCGTCCTCTGCGCACGGCAAATCTATGCTGCGCACAAAATCAAATAAAATAATAAGCGCATAACAATTTTCGACACACGGACACGACAGAGAAAACAATTTTCGTCATCATTGTTCAAATATTGTAACGTCTGTCCAGACGCTTTGAGGACATGAATTCCATCGATCACTTTACTGAGAAAAACTATTTATTGTCGGCCATAAACACATCACCAAAACATTAGTAAAAGAAATGATATCTAGCAAAAGTGGTCACTTTCTGCAGTACAAACCAGACCAAAAGCAACTTTGTTATATCTTCAGCAGCCGCTCGCTCTTTCTCACTTGCGCCAACACATATGGCACTTAGCCAGTGATGCGTTTACAGCCACACAAAAAGTCGGACAACTCCAACACCACACAAAGGTCGTTACACTATGACTGGGGTGCTCATTACGTCGATCGCGAGCTACCGGTCGATCTCGGAGGGTGTGTCAGTCGATCACCAGCCAGGCATTAAAAAAATAGTCCTAAAAATGAGCGATCATAAATCTTAACTATGACGTCACTTTCGTCACTTGATTGACATTCACGGCACCCGAGGGTCTTCTGAGATGACGCTGGCTGCTGCCAGCTCATTAAAATTACCGACTGGAAGGCGAGAAACACTTTATTTCAACAGACTCTGGCGCCGTACCTGTCGTCAAAACTACAAAGACCGACTGCACAGTTGAACAGTTGCGCTAACAAAATAAGAGTCTCAGAAAGCTGGCGGGCACAAGCTAGCAAGCTACGGAGTTTGCCGACAATGTATTTCTTGTAAAGTGTATACAAAGGAGTATGGAAGCTGGATAAATAAGATGCCAAAAACCAACCACTTTCATGTGGTATTGGACAGAAAGGAGGACTTTTTTTCTCCTCCATTCGAAAATGCGGACGTTATCAGCACCACTGTCCAATCAATGCAAGTCATCACAATCAGGTAATACACCAACTTATATTCTTGTCTTCATGAAAGAAAGGAATCTATATGTGTTAAACATGCTTGTATTATCTTTAAACACCTTTAAGTTGTTAACAATATTAACTATATGTATTAAACATTCTTGTATTATCATTAAACACCTTTAAGTTGTTAACAATATCAACTATATGTATTAAACATTCTTGTATTATCTTTAAACACTTTTAAGTTGTTAACAATATTAACTATATGTGTGAAACATGCTTGTATTATCTTTAAACACCTTTAAGTTGTTAACAATATTAACTATATGTATTAAACATTCTTGTATTATCATTAAACACCTTTAAGTTGTTAACAATATTAACTATATGTATTAAACATTCTTGTATTATCATTAAACACCTTTAATTTATTAACAATATTAACTATGTGTTAAACATGCTTGTATTATCTTTAAACACCTTTAACTTATTAACAATATTAACTATATGTGTTAAACATGCTTGTATTATCATTAAACACCTTTAACTTGTTAACAATATTAACTATATGTGTTAAACATGCTTGCATTATCTTTAAACACCTTTAACTTGTTAACAATATTAACTATATGTGTTAAACATGCTTGCATTATCATTAAACACCTTTAACTTGTTAACAAAAACATATATTTCATAAATAAGTAAATAAAAATTATATATATGAATGACGTAGATCCCCACGACTTGATCAATTGAAAAGTAGCTCGCCTGCAGAAAAAGTGTGAGCACCCCTGCACTATGATTTACCAATCAAATGTGTGCTTATTCTAGTGTCATTTATTAGGAATCTTAATTTATAAATATTAATCATGAAATGCTGTTAGTATATTAAATAAATACTAATAAAAATAATGTACACATGATTCCCCTGCTTACATCTCATTGTGCAACATGTGAATGTTTTAATGGGAACTAAATGCAATGTCTGAAAGGGGTACAAACTATTTCCAAAGCAGGACCTCCACCCAGACAAACAATACAAGTACACAGTTCATGAAAAACAATATTTTTTGGTTATTGTCATTGTAAGTGGGCCTAAACACTTATATTAGAAATGGAAATGACTGCTGTCATTTGATTATAATAATAAGAGAATGTTGTCTGTCTATCTGTGTTGGCCCTGCGATGAGGTGGGGACTTGTCCAGGGTGTACCCCGCCCATACTTGCCAACCCTCACGGATTTTCCGGGAGACTCCCGAAATTCAGTGCCTCTCCCGAAAACCTCCCGGGACAAATTTTCTCCCGAAAATCTCCCGAAATTCAGGCGGAGCTGGAGGCCACGCCCCCTCCAGCTCCATGCGGACCTGAGTCCGCTTTCCCAC
Source organism: Nerophis lumbriciformis (assembly GCF_033978685.3). Lineage (NCBI taxonomy): Eukaryota > Metazoa > Chordata > Actinopteri > Syngnathiformes > Syngnathidae > Nerophis > Nerophis lumbriciformis. The sequence goes on from NC_084549.2 coordinate 8,649,419, forward strand.
AATATAAAGAACGTCTACAGTAAAGCAGTCCGTCTGCCGTAAACAGCAATGTTGTGACACTGTTAAACAGGACAATACTGCCATCTAGTGCATTTGATGAAAGCACTTTTGTGCGTGCCACACAGCAATGCATCATCAGAGAGGGTGTTCAGCATGGTTAGAAAGATAGTGACAGAGAATAGAACAAGGACAATTCAACCCTTAACTCAACAATGAGTAGATGAGTGTTATGTGTGTGAATATGTGTAAATAAATGAACACTGAAATTCAAGTATTTATTTTATTTATATATATATATATATATATATATATATATATATATATATACATATATATACCGTATTTTCCGCACTATAAGGCGCACCTAAAAACCACAAATTTTCTCAAAAGCTGACAGTGCGCCTTATAACCCGGTGCGCTTTATATATGGATTAATATTAAGATTCATTTTCATAAAGTTTCGGTCTCGCAACTTCGGTAAACAGCCGCCATCTTTTTTCCCGGTAGAACAGGAAGGGCTTCTTCTTCTACGCAAGCAACCACCAAGGTAAGCACCCGCCCCCATAGAACAGGAAGCGCTTCTTCTTCTACTGTAAGCAACCACCCGCCCGCGTAGAAGAAGAAAAAGCGCGCGGATATTACCGTACGTTTCATTTCCTTTGTGTGTTTACATCTGTAAAGACCACAAAATGGCTCCTACTAAGCGACAGGGATCCGGTTCATGAAAAGACGCAATCTCTCCATCCGCACACGGATTACTATTTCACAGCAACTGATATTCCTGTGAACCGCACTGTGGATACAACGGGAGCACGTACGGTGAATATTCGCACCACAGGGAATGAGAAGTCATCCTTCACTGTGGTTCTAGCTTGCCATGCTAATGGCCAGAAACTTCCACCCATGGTGATATTCAAAAGGAAGACCTTGCCAAAAGAGACCTTTCCAGCCGGCGTCATCATAAAAGCTAACTCGAAGGGATGGATGAAGAAAAGATGAGCGAGTGGTTAAGGTAAGTTTAAGTTTACGCGAAGAGGCCGGGTGGCTTTTTTCACGCAGCTCTGTCCATGTTGATATACGACTCCATGCGCGCCCACATCACGCTGGTTTTAATATATTATTAAAGTTTGACTGACCTATCTGACTGTTTTTTTGACATTCCTTTAGCGCAGTTAGATGCGGCTTACAACACGGGGCGGCTTATAGGTGGACAAAGTTTTGAAATATGCCGTTCATTGAAGGCGCGGCTTATAACCCAGGGCGCCTTATGGTGCGGAAAATACGGTAGCTAGAATTCACTGAAAGTCAATTATTTCTTATATATATATATATATATATATATATATATATATATATATATATATATGAAATACTTGACTTGGTGAATTCTAGCTGTAAATATACTCCTCCCCTCTTAACCACCCCCCCGCACCCACCCCCCACCCCCTACCTCCCGAAATTGGAGGTCTCAAGGTTGGCAAGTATGACCCCGCCTTCCGCCCGAATGCAGCTGAGATAGGCTCCAACGACCCCAAAAGGGACAAGCGGTAAAAAATGGTTGGATGGATGGAGATTGAACTTGTTATTTAGTCAGGTTTGGGACAGGTGTGCTGCTGGTGTAGCCACGGTGTGCACGTCTGATGTTGCTCACATGAACAATTAGAGGGAACATTGGCAGAGACCTGTGACTAATGCAAGCGAGCGGGCACGCACAAAGATGCGGGCAAATAGCGGGAGAATGGGGGAAGATGCGAGGATAAATGGAGGTAGAGGTGGATAAAAGTCCAGGTATAATGGACCTCCAGAAGCCTTGTTTCCTCTCTACGTGTTGTCCGTGGCGCTCGGAACGCATCCATCAGGCCGATATTACGCCGATCCAAAGGGCGATACATTACCGGCGGCGCCAGGGGGACGATGTGCGGCGCTGATGGATGCCGCCCTGCTCAAATCCGCTCAACTTTCCCACTTTATGTCTCTTTTTGAATTTATTCCGCGGCAACGCGCCGCATATTTTCTTCTTAATCACACCACCCAGAGGATGGAGACATATTTCCGCGGAGAAGATAGTGCAGCCACGTTGCTCGCTTATGAAAGCCATATATTACTTAAGCACTTAGGCCCGGCGAGGAGGAGAGATGAAAGTACTTTAAGGTGTGTTTATAAGGCCGTATTAGTGTCTCACTAGTGCTGGATGGAGCTTGTTCCATCAATTTGTGCAAAGACTCCATCTTAGCTTGTATAAATCCCACCTCAGGGCTAATATGAATCAGATTTATTTGCTGCGCTCATGTTTATTATTGTGTTTTATGGTTTATATTCCGTGTTAAACGCCATCAGTTGGACTATAGAGCATGTCTGTCTCATCCTTCCAAAGGGGAAACATGCTTTATGGAGCCGTGAGTGCCAATAAACAGCAACAGCCTGATGCACATCTTTAATGCTTTTTATGCACAATCCACCCTTTTTTTATCTCAGGTTCCAGGCTTTTGGTGGCCCTGAAGAAGATTTTTTGTTGTCGGCCCCATTTGAGTCTTTAACATTACTGGCAGTGAAGTGCGGTGAGAGTCCGTGTTAATAAAGGTGGCTCACTTAGGGCCTGATCTACCAAGATCCAAATACCACACGCTATACTGCAAAAAGTCAGTGTTCAAAAACGAGAAAAAAAATACAAAAATTAAGGGTGTTTTATTTGAACTAAGCAAAATTATCTGCCAATAAAACAAGAAAATGTGCCTTTGTCATGACTTGGTCTTGGGTGTGTGCTTTTCCGGGATGCAACGGAAAGTTGGCTCGGGCGAGACGGGAATGAAGGTACCGTATTTTCCGCACTATAAGGCGCACCGGATTATTAGCCGCACCTTCAATGAATGGCATATTTCATAACTTTGTCCACCAATAAGCCGCCCCGGACTATAAGCCGCGCCTACGCTGCGCTAAAGGGAATGTCAAAAAAACAGTCAGATAGGTCAGTCAAACTTTAATAATATATTAAAAACCAGCGTTCTAACAACTCTGTTCACTCCCAAAATGTACGCAAATGTGCAATCACAAACATAGTAAAATTCAAAATAGTGCAGAGCAATAGCAACATAATGTTGCTCGAACGTTAATGTCACAACACACAAAATAAACATAGCGCTCACTTTCTGAAGTTATTCTTCATTCGTAAATCCTTCGTCTTCGGTGTCCGAAGTGAAAAGTTGGGCAAATGTGAGATCCAAAATGGCCGGTTCCGTCTCGTCGAAGTCATCGGAGTCAGTGTCACTGTTATCCAGCAGTTCTGTGAATCCTGCCTTCCGGAAAGCTCGGACCACAGTTGTGACCGAAATATCTGCCCAGGCATTTACGATCCACTGGCAGATGTTGGCGTCGTCTGGCGCTGCCTCCCTGTCTTAGTGAAGGTGTGTTCGCCTTCTGTCATCCATTGTTCCCACGCAGTTAGCAGTCTAGCTTCGAATGCCCTGTTGACACCAATATCTAGCGGCTGGAGGTCTTTTGTCAATCCACCCGGAATGACGGCGAGTATTGAATTAAGCGCGTAAGCGTGTCTCTTAATGTGATGTTATGAGCTAGCAAATATAACAACTACACTACCCAGCATGCAACGATAGTTACGAGCATGCGCGGTAGCCCTGAGAAGCGTTGTATGCTGGGAGTAAAAATGTGGTTATGAGCACGCTGTGAGTAAACGTTGAGAACTCAGTTAACACGCCTCGTCTGCATTATTTATAATTAGACAGACAACACACTTAATAGGAGCCATTTTGGGGTCTTTACATAAACACACAAATGGAAATGAAACGTCACATATCCCAGCATGCACCGCGCGCTTCTTCGTCATCCACTGTTCCCACGCAGTTAGCAGTCTAGCTTCGAATGCCCTGTTGACACCAATATCTAGCGGCTGGAGGTCTTTTGTCAATCCACCCGGAATGACGGCGAGTATTGAATTAAGCGCGTAAGCGTGTCTCTTAATGTGATGTTATGAGCTAGCAAATATAACAACTACACTACCCAGCATGCAACGATAGTTACGAGCATGCGCGGTAGCCCTGAGAAGCGTTGTATGCTGGGAGTTAGAATGTGGTTATGAGCACGCTGTGAGTAAACGTTGAGAACTCAGTTAACACGCCTCGTCTGCATTATTTATAATTAGACAGACAACACACTTAATAGGAGCCATTTTGGGGTCTTTACATAAACACACAAATGGAAATGAAACGTCACATATCCCAGCATGCACCGCACACTTCTTCTTCTTCCGGGGGCGGGTGGTTGCTTACAGTACAAGAAGAAGCGCTTCCTGTTCTATGGGGGCGGGTGCTTACCTTGGCGGTTGCTTGCGTAGAAGAAGAAGCGCTTCCTGCTCTACCGGGAAAAAAGATGGCGGCTGTTTACCGAAGTTGCGAGAACGAAACTTTATGAAAATGAATCTTAATATTTATCCATATATAAAGCGCACCGGGTTAAAAGCCGCACTGTCAGCTTCTGAGTAAATTTGTGGTTTTTAGGTGCGGCTAATGGTGCGGAAAATACGGTACATGATTTATTTATTATTATCAAAAAAAAGGAATAAATGAAAGCGTGCACAGTGGCGGAGAATAAACTATGAAACCAAAAGACTATAGCAAAAAAGTACAAATGAAAAGCACGCACAGTGGCGGAGAACAAACTATGAAAAACAAAAAGACTATAAACATGGAACAAAAACTTACTTTGACAAGGGACGTGAAGCAGGATCTTAGAGGATGAAGAGAGTACATAAGCATAAATGTGGAGAGGTCGTCAGAACGACAAACTGAAAAGAATGAACTTAAATACTATGGACATGATTAGTGAAAGCAGGTGCGTGACTCAAAACGTGAAACAGGTGCGTGACGTGACAGGTGAAAACTAATGGTTGCTATGGTGACAAAACAAAAGTGCACAAAAAGTCCAAAACGAACATGACCAAAACAAAAACATGATCACACAGACATGACAGCCTTGTCAAGACTTTCCAAAACAAGTCAAATTAGCTAACCTTAATATACCCAACAATACCTTAAAACAGTGACGTGCAGTCACTAGAGGCCATCATGGAAAGAAAAAAAATGTAAAAAGAAAAACAATTAATTAAATTGTTATATGTATCCAGTGATTATACTATAAAGTTATTTTCCATTTAACTTCACCAGTTTTAGATTATTTTTATTCAAAATCGCTGAATTTTCACATTTTCCGTTCAAATACTGAGAAGAGACGGTGCGGTGAACAGCAGCCAGTTGAGGCACGTCACTCAGTGCCTCAACATGGATTCCGGACTCGGCTAACTGCTGGCCTGCTGTGCAGTGAGACCGTATTGCTATATGAACTATATTATACATTTCCATAGTTTAGTTAGCTGAGGTATATAATGTACAGTGTATTTTGTCAACAACTGTATGTGTGCAACGTATGTCTTGTGCTGAGCGATCATAAAACGGCTGCAAAAGACGCACTGGCTGAGGCTCCAGTAGCCCCGCCTCCTGCACCCCCGCCGTAGAATTGTTATATCAACTAAAGCCCACACTTAAACTTTCCACGTGCAAGATTGAATCTATTTAAAAAAGTTATTTCATAAGAAGCCAAAAAGTGCAAAAACAATAATGTTGGAGTTGGAGGAGTTGTGAATGACTGCAGGGCCGCAACATTAGGTACACCTGCAGACTGCAGGTGTACCTAATTCACAACTCCTCCAACACGAACATTATTGTTTTTGCACTTTTTGGCTTCTTATTAAATAACTTTTGTAACCTATTTTCATGGGCTTTCCTCTTTGTGATGTTAAGTTCCTGTTATGCGCTGTTATACAGTATATGCCTTGAGCTCTTATTTTGAAGGCGCTAAGAGCGGAAGTGATGACAGAGAGTGGAGCGGAAGTTTTTGAAAGAAGGTAAATAAAGTGGTCCTCGTGTAAACTGGAGCCTCCGTGTTTGTTATTTTGTAGTTTCATTCAGTATAGGCGACATTTATAAACCCTCGGTTACACTTTTTTAAATAAATTCAATCTTGCACGTGGAAAGTTTAAGTGAGGGCTTTAGTTGCGGCGCATGGACTTCATTTATAATTAAAGGTAAGACCATAATAACGTTTTTTTTAATTAAATGTGCTTTTTTGTGTGCTACAGTTTGTATGTGTAAAGTTAAAGTTAAGTTAAAGTAGCAATGATTGTCACACACACACTAGGTGTAATGAAATTTGTCCTCTGCATTTGACCCATCCCCTTGTTCACCCCCTGGGAGGTGAGGGGAGCAGTGGGCAGCAGCGGCGCCGCGCCCGGGAATCATTTTTGGTTATTTAACCCCCAATTCCAAGCCTTGATGCTGAGTGCCAAGCAGGGAAGAATGCTGGTATGAGCTTTTAAACAAAACCCGTTAACTGCTGCCAATCAAATGGTGAATAAGATACTCTTTAGGGTTCATATGTTTGTAAATCTGACTGTGATGAAGTCAGTGCCTCACCAGCCATCAACCTCACCGCACGTCACTGCCTTAAAATAAGTATATTATCACTAATAACAACTATACTACTGTGAGAATAATTGTATCTAAGTTATCACAAAACTTTGTGTTTCAATGCGTTCCCGGCGAGCAGACAAAAGCTGTCTTTGATCTTACCAATCAAAAGGCTTGTAAAACTCCACTGTGTAGGATGGGAAGCGATGTGAAGGTGTGGGTTTCTTTGAGCTATTGTAATGTGGTGGAAATGTCCGAATCTTAAACTGTTGTTACAACAGTTTTATTTACTCATAAGCAGATGGTACAAGGTTGGAGTGGGTTGCCATGATTACAGACAACGTCCCCGAAGACGTTGGGTGATGCGCTCTCGTGAACGAGCGCACACACACCAGACTTGGTCCAACGTGGTTAGTTATACGCTTCCTGGTGGTTCAAAGGCCATCATAACAAACAACCAAGATAACATGTACAATGTCCTCCCCTGGTTCATTCCGACTTCTCTCTCTCTCTGGACTTCGGCAGACACGTCTACATGCCTGGCAATCTTCCCCTTCCAGCTTATACATCAATCAAACAATAAAATAGAAATGGCACAAAGTCAGAAATTCCACTACAGTAATCCACAGGAAGATTTTGTCTTGACCCGAGATCTACAAAGCGGAGAGGAAGCAGGACCTGACCCCCCCTTCCAGGCACCTTTTCTTTGAACTGTTTTGTAACCAAAAGAAAACGGCTGTTTACGACCCCCCTTCCTTTAGAAACTGCTGTTGCCATGTAATCAGGGAAAGTCCAAATAAAAGAGGAGGCGTACAATCTTGCAAGGGTACAGGTCTACGCGTTTCTCCTCATTGACCCAAATTGAATTATGTTACTGTTTAATTCCTTGCTTCTTTGTCTGTTTAATAGACGTCATCAGTGTTTGAACCTGACAACTACTTTCGGAGTACGTATTTTCTATTGTTTCATTGAAAATAAAACCGCCAAGTCCATTTGGCTGTCATCTGTTTTAATTATGAGACACAATTGTGTCAAAGTCATGATTTTTTTTTCATGCTTTAAATAAGAAATTATCACTTTAAAAATGTAGTTTATACTTGTGAGTGTTGATGACACAGCTTTGCAACACTTGATATTCTAGTTTCAAGCATGTTTTACTCAATATAGGTCATAACATCCCAGCAACAAGCTGTCATATCTTACTGAGATCATTTAGGACCAACAACACTTAAAACAAGTAAAACACTCTAACATAAAATCTGCTTGGTGAGAAGAATGATCTTATCAGACAGAAAATAAGCAACTATCACCCTTATTTGAGATATTTAATCTTATTTAAATTTCAGTTTTTGCAGTGTAAATAGTGTGTTCAAACTATATAATAGTGTGTACTAGGGTTGTCCCCATACCAATATTTTGGTACCGGTACCAAAATGAAATTAGATACTTTTTGATACTTTTCTAAATAAAGGGGGATCACAAAAAATTGCATTATTGCTTTATTTTCACTAAAAATCTTACGGTACATTTAACATATGTTTATTATTGAAAGTCTGTCCTTAAATAATATAGTAATAATAATAGTGAACATACTAGACAACTTGTCTTTTAGTAGTAAGTAAACAAACAAAATCTCCTAATTAGTCTGCTGACATATGCAGTAACATATTGTGTCATTTATCATTCTATTATTTTGTCAACATTATTAAGTTGTGGAGGAGGGGGGCGTGGCCTGCGGGCCTGCCGCGAAGCGGGGTGTGCAAGGACCGGCCTCGAAGACAGCGGCAGGTGAGTAGATTGCCCGGCTGTTGCCTTGTTATCTAATCACCTGTCGCCTTTATTAGCAGCAGCCGGGACGAGACAAGTGGTTGGGAGTTGGAAGCGAGAGAGAGACACGCCGAGAGAAAAGACTCAAACCAAGGACTGAATAAAAAACAATTGTCAAACCTGACTACCGGGCTCACAAGAGGATCTGTCGCGATCAGGGGAACCCACGGGAGGGCAACCTCCACATAAGTACAAGCTGTAAAAATGAATTATTAATCTACTTGTTCATTTACTGTTAATATCTGCTTACTTTCTCTTTTAACATGTTCTATCTACACTTCTGTTAAAATGTAATAATCACTCATTCTTCTCTTGTTTGGATACTTTACATTAGTTTTGGATGATACCACACATTTAGGTATCGATCCGATACCAAGTAGTTACAGGATCATACATTGGTCATATTCAAAGCCCTCATGTCTCCAGGGACATATTTACTGACTTTATAAGCATAATATGAATTTAACAAAAAATGGAAAAAGATTTTGTGATGCTAAAAAATATTGATGTAATCATAGTAGTATCGACCAGATACACTATTGTACTTGGTATCATTACAGTGGATGTCTGGTGTTGATCCAGCAATGGCGTTTGTTTACATTGTGACGCCGGTGAGCTACGGTGTGTAGTGAAGCATGTTTAGCTATTATATTACATATATACACATATATGTATATTATGTATTTACGTGTATATACGTATGTATATGTGTGTATATACAGCAAATGTGTGTATATACAGTACATGTATACATATATACACATATATGTGTACATATATATGTACATATATACATATAATTGTCTATATGTTATATATATATATTATATATATATATATATATATATATATATATATATATATATATATATATATATATATATATATATATATATATATATATATATATATATATATATATCAGTGACGTGCGGTGAGGTTGATGGCTGGTGAGGCACTGACTTCATCACAGTCAGATTTACAAACATATGAACCCTAAAGAGTATCTTATTCACCATTTGATTGGCAGCAGTTAACGGGTTATGTTTAAAAGCTCATACCAGCATTCTTCCCTGCTTGGCACTCAGCATCAAGGGTTGGAATTGGGGGTTAAATAACCAAAAATGATTCCCAGGCGCGGCGCCGCTGCTGCCCACTGCTCCCCTCACCTCCCAGGGGGTGATCAAGGGGATGGGTCAAATGCAGAGGACACATTTCATTACACACATTAGTGTGTGTGTGACAAGCATTCGTACTTTAACTTAACTTTAACTTTACACATACAAACTATAGCACACAAAAAAAGCACATTTAAAAAAAAAAAAACGTTATTATGGTCTTACCTTTACTTAGAAATTAAGTCCATGCGCCGCAACTAAAGCCCTCACTTAAACTTTCCACGTGCAAGATTGAATCTATTTTAAAAAGTGTAACCGAGGGTTTATAAATGTCGCCTATACTGTATGAAACTACAAAATAACAAACATGGAGGCTCCAGTTTACACGAGGACCACTTTATTTACCTTCTTTCAAAAACCTCCGCAACGTGACATCACTTCCGCTCTTAGCGCCTTCAAAATAAGAGCTCAAGGCATATACTGTATAACAGCGCATAACAGGAACTTAACATCACAAAGAGGAAAGCCCATGAAAATAGGTTACAAAAGTTATTTAATAAGAAGCCAAAAAGTGCAAAAACAATAATGTTCGTGTTGGAGGAGTTGTGAATTAGGTACACCTGCAGTCTGCAGGTGTATCTAATGTTGTGTCCCTGCAGTCATTCACAACTCCTCCAACACCAACATTATTGTTTTTGCACTTTTTGGCTTCTTATGAAATAATTTTTTAAAATAGATTCAATCTTGCACGTGGAAAGTTTAAGTGTGGGCTTTAGTTGATATAACAATTCTACGGCGGGGGTGCAGGAGGCGAGCCTCAGCCAGTGTGTCTTTTGCAGCCGTTTTATGATCGCTCAGCACAAGAAATACTTTACACACATACAGTTGTTGACAAAATACACTGTACATTATATACCTCAGCTAACTAAACTATGGAAATGTATAATATAGTTCATATAGCAATACAGTCTCACTGCACAGCAGGCCAGCAGTTAGCCGAGTCCGGAATCCATGTTGAGGCACTGAGTGACGTGCCTCAACTGGCTGCTGATCACCGCACCGTCTCTTCTCAGTATTTGAACGGCAAATGTGAAAATTCAGCGATTTTGAATAAAAATAATCTAAAACTGGTGAAGTTAAATGGAAAATAACTTTATAGTATAATCACTGGATACATAGAACAATTTAATTAATTGTTTTTCTTTTCACATTTTTTTTCTTTCCATGATGGCCTCTAGTGACTGCACGTAACTGTTTTAAGGTATTGTTGGGTTCATTAAGGTTAGCTAGTTTGACTTGTTTTGGAAAGTCTTGACAAGGCACATTTTCTTGTTTTATTGGCAGATAATTTTGCTTAGTTCAAATAAAACACCCCTAATTTTTGTATTTTTTTTCTCGTTTTTGAACACTGACTTTTTGCTGTGTAGCGTGTGGTATTTGGATCATGGTAGATCAGGCCCAAATGTGAAAATTCAGCGATTTTGAATAAAAATAATCTAAAACTGGTGAAGTTAAATGGAAAATAACTTTATAGTATAATCACTGGATACATATAACAATTTAATTTTTTTTTTTTCTTTTTACATTTTTTTTCTTTCCATGATGGCAGGTGAGGCCCCGCCTCACCTGCCTCTAGTGACTGCACATCACTGATATATATATATATATATATATATATATATATATATATATATATATATATATATATATATATATATACATATATATATATTTATGCACACATATATATTATACACACAGACACACACACACACACACACACACACACACACACACACACACACACACACACACACACACACACATACAAATAGATAGCCCAGTCCCCAGCCAAATTCTTTTAGCCCAATGTGCCCCCCCCCCCCCCGAGTCAAAATGTTTGGGGACTCCTGAATGAAACCCACCAACGCTCTACAATTTACTGGTTATTTTAAAAATATAAACTGCGCATCTAAATAAACATCGACATGGTCAGAGCCTTTCTGATCGTGCGAGCCCTCATCGTGGTCGTGGCCCTAAACAAGCGCAGAGCGTGTTTATGCCAGGGGAGGACTAACAGACCCGGCTGAAGAAGACTTGTCTGTCCGGCTGTCATCTGGAGGTGCAAAGTGCGGGTCTGGCCAGGCATCCATCTCAGACCAGATGAAAAGCAGACCAAGGACGGCGCGTTAGATTGATGACATCATGCAGACACACGCGGCTCCCCCACTCGGATCCAAAAGGAAGCAATCAAAGTAGGCCATGAGAAGGGTTTATGTGCTGGGAACACATGTTTGACCTCTAGGCTCCAATGCGCTTCCTTCCATTGAGACATTGTTTTTAAAAGGCTTTATCCCAAAAATAACATTAGTACAACAGCCTTCGGCTTGGGGCGCCTGGTGATGCTAAATTAACCATTTTTTAAGTAGCTCTTGATGAATCACCCATGAAGACTTGCACCCAGTGGATAGTTTGACCATTTGCCAGCAATATTCATTTATTACAATGCATCGCTGCAGGCTTTGGCAACTATTATTCTTACGATAATTACGTCTCATTTCAGTTGAAGTATTGCCTCCTTTTGGGCTATTTACTTTATTGTTGATTGGGGGACAATTATATATAAGATGTAAAAACTGCATACATGGCAGGTTATCAGCAAATTACAAACAATAGTATAGTTCTTGAATAAAGAGACCCTTACAAAAACTAAATATTATATAAGGGCTCATTTTCAACGCACTTTGCAGTTTATTTACATTTTTAGTGCATATCTGGAGAAAAGTGCAGATCAATTTACCGTATTTTTTGGACCGTAGAGCGTCATTTATTCAACAGGCGTCTACCTGCAGTCCACACGTTTCTCTTGTGTGTGACTGCCATCTACTTCTCACACTTATTTCACTTAGTCCATCCATCCATCCATTTTCAACCGCTTAATCCCTTCGGGGTCGCGGGGGGCGCTGGAGCCATTTCACTTAGTACCAAACAAAAGTCGAAGTCGGTAAGCACAAACGGATTTAATATGTACATGAGGCGCACTGTCGATTTTTGAGTGCATATCTGGAGTAAAGTGCGATCAATTTACCGTATTTTTCGGACCATAGGGTGTAATTTATTCAACAGGCGTCAACCTGCAGTCCACACGTTTTTCTTGTGTGTAACTGCCATCTACTGGTCACACTTATTTCACTTAATACCAAACAAAAGTCGAAGTCGGTAAGCACAACCGGAATGAATACGTACATAAGGCGCACTGTCGATTTTTGAGTGCATATCTGGAGAAAAGTGCAGATCAATTTACCGTATTTTTCGGACCATAGGGCGTCATTTATTCAACAGGCGTCAACCTGCACTCCACATGTATCTCTTGTGTGTGACTGCCATCTACTGGTCACACTTATTTCACCTTGTGCCAAACAAAAGTCGAAGTCGGTAAGCACAAACGGAATTAATACGTACTTAAGGCGCACTGTCGAATTTTGAGTGCATATCTGGAGAAAAGTGCAGATCAATTTATCGTATTTTTCGGACCATAGAGCGTCATTTATTCGACAGGCGTCAACCTGCAGTCCACGCGTTTCTCTTGTGTGTGACTGCCATCTACTGGTCACACTTATTTCACCTTACCTTGTGCCAAACAAAAGTCGAAGTCGGTAAGCACAAACGGAATTAATACGTACATGAGGCGCACCAGGTTATAAGGAGCGCTGTCCATTTTTGAGTGCATATCTGGAGAAAAGTGCAGATCAATTTACCGTATTTTTCGGACCATAGGGCGTCATTTATTCAACAGGCGTCAACCTGCAGTCCACACGTTTCTCTTGTGTGTGACTGCCATCTACTTCTCACACTTATTTCACTTAGTACCAAACAAAAGTCGAAGTCGGTAAGCACAAACGGAATGAATACGTACATAAGGCGCACTGTCGAATTTTGAGTGCATATCTGGAGAAAAGTGCAGATCAATTTACTGTATTTTTCGGACCGTAGGGCGTCATTTATTCAACAGGCGTCAACCTGCAGTCCACACGTATCGCTTGTGTGTGACTGCCATCTACTGGTCACACTTATTTCACTTTGTACCAAACAAAATAGCTTTGAGGTCGGTAAGCACAAACTGAATGAATACGTACATAAAGCGCATCGGGTTATAAGGCGCACTGTCGATTTTTGAGAAAATCAAAATGAAAAAAAAAAAATGTTTTAAGTGTGCCTTATAGTACAAAAAATATGGTACATTTAAAAAATGTTAGTATTAAAAAAACAAAAAACAGCGACACTGTTCCATCCATCCATCCATTTTCTACCGCTTATTCCCTTTTGGGGTTGCGGGGGGCGCTGGAGCCTATCTCAGCTACAATCCATTTACAGTAAAATGTAAAAAAAACCTAAAAAAAACCTTGTACATTTTACAGTCAAATTCTGACGAAGCTACCAGTTATTTCTTGTAAAAAAAAAACAGTGGTACGTTTTTTTTCATTTCATTTTTTTTAAAAGTAAAATTCCGGTGACCGAGTTGCCAGTTTTTTTTTTACTATAAACTCTAGTTGTTTTTTTTAAATGTATGTAAAATATATACCGTATCTTTTGGGACTATAGGGCGTACTGCCGATTAGCAGGTCTTTTTTACCATCTTCGGTATGACTTGAACTCACGACCTACCGATCTCAGGGCAGACACTCTAACCACGAGTCCACCGAGCAGTGTCAGGAGAAAAGTGCTGATCAATTTAACCGCATATCTCTGTTATTGTTTTGCTTTTTATGTATCTTATTAGAAAGTGTCACTCTTAGCTTTAATAGAATTTAGAGATGTCCGATAATATCGGACTGCCGACCCAATCACTTAATATCTATGGCTTTTCACACACACACAAGTGAATGCAAGGCATACTTGGTCAACAGCCATACAGGTCACACTGTAAACAACTTTAACACTGTTACAAATATGTGCCACACTGTGAACCCACACCAAACAAGAATGACAAACATCCGCAACGTAACACAACATAAACACAACAGAACAAATACCCAGAACCCCTTGCAGCACTAACTCTTCCGGTACGCTACAATATACACCCCCCCCCGCCCCCACCAACCTCTCAGGGAGAGCATGTCTCAAATTCCAAGCTGCTGTTTTGAGGCATGTTAAAAAAAATAATGCACTTTGTGACTTCAATAATAAATATGGCAGTGCCATGTTGGCATTTTTTTCTCCATAACTTGAGTTGATTTATTTTGGAAAAACCTTGTTACATTGTTTAATGCATCCAGCGGGGCATCACAACACAATTAGGCATAATAATGTGTTAATTCCACGACTGTATATATCGGTATCGGTTGATATCGGAATCGGTTGGACAATATCGGAATACCGGATATGGGCAAAAAAGGCCATTATCGGACATCTCTAATAGAATTGCCCCCATATTTTATTTTTCCGACCAAAGATTTGGCTTCGAATGAGCGCGGTAGCATCCGCAGACCTAGATTTCCCAAAGTTCACGCGACAGCTGGAAAGGAAACGAGCGAGCGTGTGGATTTCCTAGTGTTTCCGTGGCAGCGCCTGTCTCCGCCGTGAATGACTCTTTGATAGATGTTTGGCTGGGAGACAGACAGGCCTGTGCCAAGACGATGGCATCAAAAAGCGGATGATTGACAGCGACTGACAGCCATCTTCCTCCTAAACACAACCGCGGGTCCCAGTGCTCGCTCTCTCTCTCTCTCTCTCTCTCTCTTTCCTCTGACTGCGAGATAAAGGGAGGGACGCCATAAAACTGTTTTGTTTTGGTCAGGGCACCTTTGTAAAGTTTTGAAAGACATTTTTACGGAGTGTTTTGAGTAGGGACTGGCGTTTGATGAAGTGGCCTCAATCGATCAGCAGCGAAATAAATCCTAGGCGAACATAGCGCTGGTTGTATTTCACCGCTCGTCTGAACAATGAAACATTAACTGCCGTGTGCCGACTCATAAAGACGCAGCCGATTCACGCTCAAATACTCGCGTTGACGATGAAAAGATCCCGGTTTTTGTTTCTACGTTTAAGCTGTCTTAAAGTAAACTTAGCTAACTATCTGTTGGCTTCAGACGTTTGTTGATATTGTTTTTTTTCCCCAGCAAACAGGTTAACCTAGCACAGGGGTCGGCAACCCAAAATGTTGAAAGAGCCATATTGGACCAAAAATACAAAAAAAAAATCTGTCTGGAGCCGCAAAAAATTAAAAGCCATATTACATACAGATAGTGTGTCATGAGATATAAATTGAATTAAGAGGACTTAAAGGAAACTAAATGAGCTCAAATATAGCTACAAATGAGGCATTATGATGCAATATGTACATATAGCTAGTAGAGATGCGCGGATAGGCAATTATTTCATCCGCAACCGCATCAGAAAGTCGTCAACCATCCGCCATCCACCCGATGTAACATTTGATCAGAACCGCACCCGCCCGCCATCCGCCCGCACCCGCCCGTTGTTATATATATAATATAGACGATGCAAGGCATTAGTGAGGTTATAAAGCTTTTGCCTGTTAAAGAAAGGAGACTGATCCAATGCAGTCCAGACATTCGCGTGCCACGCTGTCACGACCCAGACGCACACCAGTGCGCAATCATATGGGAGCCGCGCTGAGCGCACCTCCAAGTGCATCTCGCTGCCGGCGACGGCCGGGTATGGGCCCAACGCTCCAGCGCCATCCATTTTCAGGGCTAGTTGATTCGGCAGGTGGGTTGTTACACACTCCTTAGCGGGTTCCGACGTCCATGGCCACCGTCCTGCTGTCTATATCAACCAGGGTGAGCCCCACCCCTTTTGTGAGCGCACTGCGCGCGGAGTGACCCCTGTTACGCGCCCCCGGCAACAGGGGTGGCGGGCAGGTAAGCTGCGCGGGCGGAGCGCGCGGAGTGACCCCTGTTACGAGCCCCCGGCCACGGGGGTGGCGGGCAGGTAAGCTGCTTACCTGCTGCGCGTGACGCCGGCCGCGGCGAAGGCGGACGAGGCGGGGTGTCGGTGCGGTGGGCGCGGTGGTGACCCTGGACGTGCGTCGGGCCCTTCTCGCGGATCGCCTCAGCTACGGCTCCCGGTGGGGCCCTCTCGGGGGAAGGGGCCTCGGTCCCGGACCCCGGCGAGGCGTCGGGGGCCTTCTCCGCTCCGTAAAAGTGTCCATCTCTTTTTTTTTTTTTCTTCTGTTGTGGCATATGCAGCAGGTGCCTGCTCGTTTTTCGTATGTGGGTAACAACATTTAACTATGTATATATATTTCCGAATTGGTTTAACTGCCACCCGCCTGAATCTATTTAAAATCTAATTTTTTTTTATTTCGCCCGACCCGACCCGACCCGACCCGCGGATAAAATCTAATTTTTAAAAATGTCATCCGCCCGATCCGCGGATAATCCGCGGACTCCGCGGTTGTGCCCGCAAACCGCGCATCTCTAATAGCTAGCCTAAATAGCATGTTAGCATCGATTAGCTTGCAGTCATGCAGTGACCAAATATGTCTGATTAGCACTCCACACAAGTCAATAACATCAACAAAACTCACCTTTCATGCACAACCTTAAAAGTTTGGTGGACAAAATGAGACAGAAAAAGAAGTGGCATAAAACACGTCCTAGAAAGTTATACATGTAAACAAACTACGGTGAGTTCAAGGACCGCCAAAATTAGTAGGACAAAACGGCGCTCGCCAAATACTCGAATCAGTGAAGCATGTTTATTATAAACAGTGTGCTTTATAACAATTAGGGAGGTTTGTGTCATGTTTGTCCTCCTACAGAAACCATATTAAAACAAAAAATAGATTGTTTTCCCCTCATCTTCTTCCATTTTTCATACATTTCTGAAAAAGCTCCAGAGACCCCTGACCGAGCATGATGTCGTTATTAAAATGGGACTGTGGTGTTAGCAAGTAGCTCACGTTGCTATGCTAGTGTTGCTAACATATTCGTGAACTCGTGTCCAGAGGTGGGTAGAGTAGCCAGAAGTTGTACTCAAGTAAGAGTACTGTTACTTTAGAGATTTACTACTCAAGTAACGGTAAGGAGTAGTCACCCAAATATTTACTTGAGTAAAAGTAAAAAGTATGTTGTGAAAAAACTACTCAAGTACTGAGTAACTGATAAGTAACCTGTTTGTTTAATGATGACAGCAACACATAATGCACAAAAACATAAAAATAACAATGAGCAAATTCAGAGCCAGGAATATCTCTTAAGCAACTAAAACAATAATATATATTAAATAATAATACATTAACATAAAAAAAATTAAGGAAAATTGAGCCCATATTTGCCAACCCTCACGGGAGACTCCCGAAATTCAGCGCCTCTCCCGAAAACCTCCCGGGACAAATTTTCTCCCGAAAATCTCCCGAAATTCAGGCGGAGCTAGAGGCCACGCCCCCTCCAGCTCCATGCGGACCATAACGTCCTCCCAGCGCGGTAACAACACACAACAACAGCAGTCACGTTTTCGTCTACCGTAAAGCAGTTCGTCTGCCGTAAACAGCAATGTTGTGACACTCTTAAACAGGACAATACTGCCATCTACTGTACATGCATATGTGACAATAACATCTAGGGCTTTTAGAGAGTGCAGTGCACAACTGCGCAAACAACAAGGAGACGAAGCAGAATGCATCATCAGAGAGGGTGTTCAGCATGGTTAGAAAAATAGTGACAGAGAATAGAAGAAGGATGGACAATTCAACCCTTAACTCAACAATGAGTAGATGAGTGTTATGTGTGTGTATATGTGTAAATAAATGAACACTGAAATTCAAGTATTTCTCTTATTTATTTATATATATATATATATATATATATATATATATATATATATATATATATATATATATATATATATATATATATATATAATAAAATAAATATATATAGCTAGAATTCACTGAAAGTCAAATATTTCTTATATATACTTGGTGAATTCTAGCTGTAAATTTACTCCTCCCCTCTTAACCACGCCCCCACCCCAACCACGACCCCCCCTTCCCCCGCACCTCCCGAAATCGGAGGTCTCAAGGTTGGCAAGTATGGATAGAGTGATTGGAGCACATACTTGTTGGTCACAAAAAAAACATTCATGAAGTTTGGTTCTTTTATGAATTTATTATGGATCTACTGAAAATCTGCTGGGTCAAAACTATACAAAAAATTGAACTGTTTGGCCACAAAACCCAGCAATATGTTTGAAGGAGAAAAGGCGAGGCCTTTCATCCCAGGAACACCATACATACCGTCAAGCATGGTTGTGGTAGTATTATGCTCTGGGCCTGTTTTGCTGCCAATGGAACTGGTGCTTTACAGAGAGTAAATGGGACAACGAAAAAGGAGGATTACCACCAAATTCTTCAGGACAACCTATCAGCCCGGAGGTTGGGTCTTGGGCGCAGTTGGGTGTTCCAACAGGACAATGACCCCAAACACACGTCAAAAGTCATAAAGGAATGGCTAAATCAGGCTAGAATTAAGTTTTTAGAATGGCCTTCCCAAAGTCCTGACTTGACAATGCTGAAGAAACAAGTCCATGTCAGAAAACCAACAAATTTAGATGAACTGCGCCAATTTTGTCAAGAGGAGTTGTTAAAATAATTGTATCTAAGTTATCACAAAAACTTTGTGTTTCAATGAGTTCCCGGGCAGAAGCAAAAACATGTCTTTGAACCTACCAGAAGAAGGCTTGTAAAACTCCACTGTGTAGGATGGGAAGCAACATGAAGGTGTGTCTGTTTCTTTCATGTATTGTAATCAACAGAAAGATATTGTCTGACCCAAGAACTACAAAAGCAAAGAGGAAACAGGACCAGACTCCCCTCCAGGCACCTCGTTTTTGAACACTTTTACGAACCTCTTTTTGAACTCTTTTACGACCTCTTTTTTGAACTGACCTTTTCTTATATATATATAATAAAATAAATATATATAGCTAGAATTCACTGAAAGTCAAGTATTTCTTATATATACTTGGTGAATTCTAGCTGTAAATATACTCCTCCCCTCTTAACCACGCCCCCCAACCACGCCCCCCTACCAAGCCCCCCCACCTCCCGGAATTGGAGGTCTCAAGGTTGGCAAGTATGATTGAGCCACAATAACCTAACAGCACCATAGGCTCAGTAGGCAGAGATTACAAAGGAAAATAACAAGTTAGCCATAAACCATAAACTGATAGGTGTGGGCTGCACCTGGGAACACACTTCTGATTAGTGTTTGTATGCATGCGTGAGTGTGTGTGCGACTGTCTGTGTGTGTGTGTGTGTGTGTGTGGTGTGTGTGTGTGTCTGTCTGTCTATGAGGCTGCAGTGCGTTAATAAATGTCCCCACACGATGTACATTTGACAGTGATTCATAGCAGGGAAGCTAACATCAGCCTACGGTTACAGCCAAAATATCTACTAACGTTACTTACCGCCACGTGCTTCCTCAAATTTGACGTTGAGTTCATGTAAGCTTTAGCTTGTTGTTTTGCCGCTGAAACTTTATGTGCAGTTAATCATGTGACCGCTTGGCTCTGTTTGATTGGTGAAACGGAGTCCAACGTCACCAGTGACTGCATTTGATTAGTGAAACGGAGGCATGCGATATATCCTACTTTGAAGGTCTGTCTGACAAACCAAAACAAACAAAGCGTGCATTAACAGATCGATAAAAATCAGTAGCGAGTAGAGAGCTGAATGTAGATAAATGGAGCGGAGTAAAAGTAGCGTTTCTTCTCTATAAATATACTCAAGTAAAAGTAAAAGTATGTTGCATTAAAACTACTTTTGGAAGTATAATTTATCCCAAAAGTTACTCAAGTAGATGTAACGGAGTAAATGTAGCGCATTACTATTACCTACCTCTGCTCATGTCCCACTACTTGGTGTTGTTGTTTGTGATAAGACGTCTGTTACGTGTTACTGTCATGATCTGGGGTCCGGATCATGTTTTTGTTATGTTCTGTTAGTTTTGGACTCTTTTCGTTCCTGTTTCTGCACCTCTTGAGGTCACCTACCTAGGTTCCATTCTAGAGGCTAATCTTTCCTGTGATAAAATGGCAACCAAGGTAATCAAAAAGGTCAACCAACGAACGAGATTTCTCTATAGAATCTCCTCTCTGGTCAACAAAAGCACCATGAGGATTCTGGCGGGAACTCTCGTTCAACCCTTTTTCGATTACGCATGCACCTCCTGGTACCCTAGCACCTCCAAAACCCTCAAATCTAAACTCCAAACATCCCAGGACAAGCTAGTCAGATTACTTCTAGACCTCCACCCCAGATCCCACCTCACTCCTACCCACTTCTCCATTAAATTTGATTCAATTGAGGAGAGACGTCTGGACTGTACTCTTTATACAGTCTCACCACGCTCCGACGAAAGATTGTACGCCTCCTCTATTATTTGGACTTTCCCTGATTACATGGCAACAGCTGTTTCTAAGGGACGGAGGGTCGTAAACAGCCGTCGCCTTTGATTACAAAACAGTTCAAAGAAAAGGTCGGTTCAAAGAAAAGGTCGTATACAGTTCACAGAAAAGGTCGTAAAACAGTTCTCCTGGAGGGGAGTCTGATCCTGCTTCCTCCCTGCTTTGTATCTTTCTGTGGATTACAATGCATCAAAGAAACAGAATACCTTTATGTTGCTTCCCATCCTACACAGTGGAGTTTTACAAGCCTTCTTCTTGGTCGGATCAAAGACAGCTTTTGTCCTCTCGCCGGGAACTCATGGCGACACGTTTTGTGATAACTTAGATACAATTATTCTGACATCATTCAACCCTTTTTCGACTACGCATGCACCTCCTGGTACCCTAGCACCTCCAAAACCCTCAAATCTAGACTCCAAACATCCCAGAACAAGCTAGTCAGATTACTTCTAGACCTCCAACCCAGATCCCACCTCACTCCTACCCACTTCTCCAAAGTGGGCTGGCTCAGGGTGGAGGACAGAGTAAAACAACTTGCACTGAGCCTGGTCTATAAAATCCGCTACACCTCCCTGATACCGAAGTACATGTCAAACTACTTCCTTAACGTAAATGACCGCCATAACCACAACACCAGGGGGAGCTCTACTAACCACGTTAAACCCAGATTCCGAACTAACAAAGGTCTTAACTCATTCTCATTTTATGCCACATCAATGTGGAATGCGCTCCCAACAGGTATAAAAGAAAGTGCATCTCTATCCTCCTTCAAGACCGCAATAAAAGTTCACCTCCAGGCAGCTACAACCCTAAACTAACACCCTCCCCGGATTGTTAATAATCAAATGTAAACAATCAAATGCAGATACTTTTTCTTATGCCTTCTGATCTCTCTCTCTCTCTCTCTCTCTCTCTCTCTCTCTCTCTCTCTCTCTCTCTCTCTCTCTCTCTCTCTCTCTCTCTCTCTCTCTGCCCACTACTTGCTGTCCATATCCTACCAAGTCAGACCTACACTGTTCCAATATCCATTTCTCTGTTCTCAATTGTTGATGACTGATGATAACAACCAGGGGAGGTGGGATGTGGTGGGGGGGAGGGTGTTAGTCAAGGGTTGAAGTTGCCTGGAGGTGTTGTTTTAGTGCGGTTTTGAAGGAGGATAGAGATGCACTTTCTTTTACACCTGTTGGGAGTGCATTCCACATTGATGTGGCATAGAAGGAGAATGAGTTAAGACCTTTGTTAGATCGGAATCTGGGTTTAACGTGGTTAGTGGAGCTCCCCCTGGTGTTGTGGTTATGGCGGTCATTTACGTTAAGGAAGTAGTTTGACATGTACTTCGGTATCAGGGAGGTGTAGCGGATTTTATAGACCAGGCTCAGTGCAAGTTGTTTTACTCTGTCCTCCACCCTGAGCCAGCCCACTTTGGAGAAGAGGTTTGGAGTGAGGTGCGATCTGGGGTGGAGGTCTAGAAGTAATCTGACTATCTTGTTCTGGGATGTTTGGAGTCTTGATTTGAGGGATTTGGAGGTGCTGGGGTACCAGGAGGTGCATGCGTAGTCGAAAAAGGGTTGAATGATGTCAGAATAATTGTAACTAAGTTATCACAAAACTTTGTCTTTGTTCCGACCAAGAAGAAGGCTTGTAAAACTCCACTGTGTAGGATGGGAAGCAACATGAAGGTGTTCTGTTTCTTTGATGCATTGGTAATCCACAGAAAGATTTTGTATTGACCCGAGAACTACAAAGCGGCGAGGAAGCAGGATCAGACTCCCTTCCAGGCGACCTTTTCTTTCAACCGTTTTACGACCTTTTCTGTGAACTGTTTACGACCTTTTCTGTGAACTGTTTACGACCTTTTCTTTGAACCGACCTTTTCTTTGAACTGATTTGTTATCAAAGGCGACGGCTGTTTACGACCCCCCGTCCCTTAGAAACAGCTGTTGCCATGTAATCAGGGAACGTCCAAATAAAAGAGGAGGCCTACAATCTTTCGTCGGAGCGTGGTGAGACTGTATAAAGAGTACAGTCCAGACGTCTCTCCTCAATTGAGTCAAATTTAATTCCGTGTTCTGTTTAATTCCTTGCTTCTTGTCTTGTTTAATAAATGTCATCAGTGTTTTTAACCTGACAAATGAGAGTTCCCGCTAGAATCTTCATGGTGCTTTTGTTGACCAGTGTCCAGTCCGCATGATGCGTCTAAAGAGACCGAGGTGTCCGATACCTGCTCATTCAGCCAAGTCACTAAAAGCACCAAATTTGGCAGCCATCCCTAGGAAACCGGCACATTGGGCTGTCTGGGTTGTGTGCAAACACACCTGTACAGTATTTCTCAGGTCCTCGGCTGGGTTTCATCAGCTCCAGTCAGCGACGGAGGAGGAGGAGGAATCCTCTCCATGTTCAACCAGTGCTGCCATTATCTTCCGACACACTTGTCCCGCCGCTGAATGATGTGTGAACTGTTTACGACCTTTTCTTTGAACCGACCTTTTCTTTGAACTGTTTTGTTATCAAAGGCGACGGCTGTTTACGACCCCACGTCCCTTAGAAACAGCTGTTGCCATGTAATCAGGGAACGTCCAAATAAAAGAGGAGGCCTACAATCTTTCGTCGGAGCGTGGTGAGACTGTATAAAGAGTACAGTCCAGACGTCTCTCCTCAATTGAGTCAAATTTAATTCCGTGTCTGTTTAATTCCTTGCTTCTTGTCTTGTTTAATAAATGTCATCAGTGTTTTTAACCTGACAAATGAGAGTTCCCGCTAGAATCTTCATGGTGCTTTTGTTGACCAGTGTCCAGTCCGCATGTTGCGTCTAAGGAGACCGAGGTGTCCGATGCCTGCTCATTCAGCCAAGTCATTAAAAGCACCACATTTGGCAGCCATCCCTAGGAAACCGGCACATTGGGCTGTCTGGGTTGTGTGCAAACACACCTGTACAGTATTCTTCAGGTCCTCGGCTGGGTTTCATCAGCTCCAGTCAGCAACGTAGGAGGAGGAATCCTCTCCATGTTCAACCAGTGCTGCCATTATCTTCCGACACACTTGTCCCGCCGCTGAATGATGTGTGAACTGTTTACGACCTTTTCTTTGAACCAACCTTTTCTTTGAACTGTTTTATTATCAAAGGCGACGGCTGTTTACGACCCCACGTCCCTTAGAAACAGCTGTTGCCATGTAATCAGGGAACGTCCAAATAAAAGAGGAGGCGTACAATCTTTCGTCGGAGCGTGGTGAGACTGCATAAGAGTACAGTCCAGACGTCTCTCCTCAATTGAGACAAATTTAATTATGTCTCTGTTTAATTCCTTGCTTCTTGTCTTGTTTAATAAATGTCATCAGTGTTTTTAACCTGACAAATGAGAGTTCCCGCTAGAATCTTCATGGTGCTTTTGTTGACCAGTGTCCAGTCCGCATGATGCGTCTAAGGAGACCGAGGTGTCCGATACCTGCTCATTCAGCCAAGACACTAAAAGCACCAAATTTGGCAGCCATCCCTAGGAAACCGGCACATTGGGCTGTCTGGGTTGTTTGCAAACACACCTGTACAGTATTTTTCAGGTCCTCGGCTGGGTTTCATCAGCTCCAGTCAGCGACGGAGGAGGAGGAGGAATCCTCTCCATGTTCAACCAGTGCTGCCATTATCTTCCGACACACTTGTCCCGCCGCTAAATGATTTCTCTTTATCTTTCGACGAGTCACCTAATCATAGTTGAAAGAGGGGCGAGCTGGCGTGCCTATTGAGACATCCCGACGGCTTTCAACCGCTCTCACTGTCATTACGGAGATGAACGGCAGCAGCAGCCGAGAACCTTCTCCTTCCTTCCACGTGGTGACAGAAAATCGCTTGATGCGGCTTATGATCTTTGTACCGCCAACCAAGGCCGCGTCGGGTTACCCACCTTACGTGTCACCTTCGTCTGGCGACGTCTCCCTGTCTCGCCACTCATTGGGATCATTAGGACGTGTTGAAAAGAAGCTTCTCTTGGTTTTTTTTCCCCACACCGCGGTCCTTTTTGTCGTGACAGAACGTAGGCTTGGAGCAGCCTAACGAGAGTGTGAGGAGGGTATTGTCAGGTTCCTTTTTTTGGGCACCGGGTGTGAAGGTGGAAGGATGACGTATGTTTCTTCCGACGCTGGAAATATAGCGAGGATGTTGGCAAATGGTAGCGTTGTGTCGTCGCATCATAACTCATCGTGCTTGTAAAGCCGGCAACTCATTCAGAAATTTACAAGGAATTCATAATAATCAACCAACCAACCAACAGTAGTTTAATAAGAGAACAGATTCCACAAATAATTGTCTGTACTTTTAACAATTAGGAGTTATACATGGTGAAAACTGGCTTGTATTTTGATACTTTTCGGTTCTTTTCGATACTTTTCGAAATAAAAGGTACCAGAAAAATTGATTAAAAATACCAATCTTAAAAATCGTTAACAATTAGGAGTTATACATGGTGAAAACTGGCTTTTAGTCGGAATTAGTGTTGTCTCGATACCAACATTTTGGTACCGGTATCGGTACCAAAATGTATTTCGATACTTTTCGGTACTTTTTGATACTCTTCTAAATAAAGGGGACCACAAAAAAAATGCATTATTGGCTTTATTTTAACAAAAAATCTTAACAATACCGATTAAAAATACCAATCTTAAAAAATCTTTAACAATTAGGAGTTATACATTGTGAAAACTGGCTTTTAGTCGGAATTAGTGTTGTCTTGATACCAATGTTTTGGTACCGGGGCTGGTACCAAAATGTATTTTGATACTTTTTGGTACTTTTCGATACTTTTCTTAATAAAGGGGACAACAAAAAAATTGCATTATTGGCTTTATTTTAACAAAAAACCTTAACAATCTTAAAAATATTCAACAATTAGGAGTTATAAATTGTGAAAACTGGCTTTTAGTCGGAATTAATGTCGGCTCGATACCAACATTTTGGTACCGGTACCGGTACCAAAATGTATTTTTATACTTTTCGAATTTTTTTTATACTTTTCTAAATAAATGGGACCACAAAAAATTGCATTATTAGCTTTATTTTAACAAAAAATCTTTACAATCTTAAAAATACCGATTAAAAATACCAATCTTGAAAATCTTTAACAATTAGGAGTTATACATGGTGAAAACTGGCTTTTAGTTGGGATTAGTGTTGTCTCGATACCAATACTTTGGTACCGGTACCGGTACCAAAATGTATTTTGATACTTTTCGGTACTTTTTGATACTTTTTTAAATAAAGGGCACCACAAAAAATTGCATTATTGGCTTAATTTTAACAAAAAATCTTAACAATCTTAAAAATACCGATTAAAAATACCAATCTTAAAAATCTTTAACAATTAGGAGTTATACTTTGTGAAAACTGGCTTTTAGTCGGAATTAGTGTTGTCTCGATACCAATATTTTGGTACCGGTACCAAAATGTATTTCGATAGTTTTCGGTACTTTTCGATACTTTTCTAAATAAAAGGTACCACAAAAAAATGCATTATTGGCTTTATTTTAACAAAACATCTTAACAATCTTAAAAATACAAATCAAAAATACCAATCTTAAAATTACTTAACAATTAGGAGTTATACATTGTGAAAACTGGCTTTTAGTCGGAATTAGTGTTGTCTCAATACCAATATTTTGGTACTGGTACCAAAATGTATTTCGATACTTTTCGGACCTTTTCGATACTTTTCTAAATAAAGGGGACCACAAAAAATTGCATTATTGGCTTTATTTTAACCAAAAATCTTAACAATCTTAAAAATACCGATTAAAAATACCAATCTTGAAAATCTTTAACAATTAGGTGTTATACATTGTGAAAACTGGCTTTTAGTTGGGATTAGTGTTGTCTCGATACCAATATTTTGGTACCGGTGCCGGTACCAAAATGTATTACATACTTTACGGTAATTTTCGATACTTTTCTAAATAAAGTTGACCACAAAAAATTGCATTATTGTCTTTATTTTAACAAAAAATCTTAACAATTTTAAAAGTACCGATTAAAAATCTTTAACAATTAGGAGTTATACATTGTGAAAACTGGCTTTTAGTCAGGATTAGTGTTGTCTCGATACCAATATTTTGGTACCGGTGCCGGCAAACTGTAGTTACTGACAGGGGTTTTCTGAAGTGTTCCCGAGCCCATGTGGTGATATCCTTTACACACTAATGTCGCCTTTTGATGCAGTACCGCCTGAGGGATCGAAAGTCACGGGCTTGCCGCTTACGTGCGGTGAATTCTCCAGATTCTCTGAACTTTTTGATGATATTACGGACCGTAGATGGTGAAATCCCTAAATTCCTTGCAACAGCTCGATCACAGATGCTGGCTTTTCAACTTTTGCGCCTATAACAATCCGGATGGTTCTTTTCCTCTTTGTTCCGGAGGACACAACGTCCACAGTTTCCAAAAGCAAATGTGGACTCTTCAGACCACAGAACACTTTTCCACTTTGCATCGGTCCATCTTAGATGAGCTCGGGCCCAGCGAAGCCGGCGGCGTTTCTGGGTGTTGTTGATAAATGGCTTCGGCTTTGCATAGTAGAGTTTTAACTTGCACTTACATATTTAGTGACAAACTGTTGTTACTGACAGTGGTTTTCTGAAGTATTCCAGAGCCCATGTGGTGATATCCTTTACACACTGATGTCGCTTTTTGATGCAGTACCGCCTGAGGGATCGAAAGTCACGGACTTGCCGCTTACGTGCGGTGATTTCTCCAGATTCTCTGAACCTTTTGATGATATTACGGACCGTAGATGGTGAAATCCCTAAATTCCTTGCAACAGCTCGATCACAGATGCTGGCTTTTCAACTTTGCGCCTGTAACAATCCGGATGGTTCTTTTCCTCTTTGTTCCGGAGGACACAACGTCCACAGTTTCCAAAAACAAATGTGGACTCGTCAGACCACAGAACACTTTTCTACTTTGCATCGGTTCATCTTAGATGACCTCGGGCCCAGCGAAGCTGGCGGCGTTTCTGGGTGTTGTTGATAAATCGCTTCGCTTTTGCATAGTAGAGTTTTAACTTGCACTTACATATGTAGCGACAAATTGTAGTTACTGACAGGGGTTTTCTGAAGTGTTCCCGAGCCCATGTGGTGATATCCTTTACACACTGATGTCGCTTTTTGATGCAGTACCGCCTGAGGGATCGAGAGTCACGGGCTTGCCGCTTACGTGCGGTGATTTCTCCAGATTCTCTGAACCTTTTGATGATATTACGGACCGTAGATGGTGAAATCCCTAAATTCCTTGCAACAGCTCGATCACAGATGCTGGCTTTTCAACTTTGCGCCTGTAACAATCCGGATGGTTCTTTTCCTCTTTGTTCCGGAGGACACAACGTCCACAGTTTCCAAAAACAAATGTGGACTCGTCAGACCACAGAACACTTTTCCACTTTGCATCGGTCCATCTTAGATGAGCTCGGGCCCAGCGAAGCCGGCGGCGTTTCTGGGTGTTGTTGATAAATTGCTTCGGCTTTGCATAGTAGAGTTTTAACTTGCACTTACATATGTAGCGACAAACTGTAGTTATTGACAGGGGTTTTCTGAAGTGTTCCCGAGCCCATGTGGTGATATCCTTTACACACTGATGTCGCTTTTTAGATGCAGTACCGCCTGAGGGATCGAAAGTAACAGGCTTGCCGCTTACGTGCGGTGATTTCTCCAGATTCTCTGAACCTTTTGATGATATTACGGACCGTAGATGGTGAATTCTCTAAATTCCTTGCAACAGCTCGATCACAGATGCTGGCTTTTCAACTTTGCGCCTGTAACAATCCGGATGGTTCTTTTCCTCTTTGTTCAGGAGGACACAACGTCCACAGTTTCCAAAAACAATTTAAAATGTGGACGCGTCAGACCACAGAACACTTTTCCACTTTGTATCAGTCCATCTTAGATGAGCTCGGGCCCAGCGAAGCCGGCAGCGTTTCCGGGTGTTGTTGATAAATGGCTTCGGCTTCGCATAGTAGAGTTTTAACTTGCACTTACATATGTAGCGACAAACTGTAGTTACTGACAGGGGTTTTCTGAAGCGTTCCCGAGCCCATGTGGTGATATCCTTTACACACTGATGTCGCTTTTTAGATGCAGTACCGCCTGAGGGATCGGAAGTCACGGGCTTGCCGCTTACGTGCGGTGATTTCTCCAGATTCTCTGAACTTTTTGATGATATTACGGACCGTAGATGGTGAAATCCCTAAATTCCTTGCAACAGCTCGATCACAGATGCTGGCTTTTCAACTTTGCGCCTGTAACAATCCGGATGGTTCTTTTCCTCTTTGTTCCGGAGAACACAATGTCTACAGTTTCCAAAAACAATTTAAAATGTGGACTTGTCAGACCACAGAACACTTTTCCACTTTGCTTCAGTCCATCTTAGATGAGCTCGGGCCCAGCGAAGCCGGGGGCGTTTCTGGGTGTTGTTGATAAATGGCTTCGGCTTTGCATAGTAGAGTTTTAACTTGCACTTACATATGTAGCGACAAACTGTAGTTACTGACAGTGGTTTTCTGAAGTGTTCCAGAGCCCATGTGGTGATATCCTTTACACACTGATGTCGCTTTTTGATGCAGGGATCGAAAGTAACGGGCTTGCCGCTTACGTGCAGTGATTTCTCCAGATTCTCTGAACCTTTTGATGATATTACGGACCGTAAATGGTGAAATCCCTAAATTCCTTGCAACAGCTCGATCACAGATGCTGGCTTTTCAACTTTTGCGCCTATAACAATCCGGATGGTTCTTTACCTCTTTGTTCCGGAGGACACAACGTCCACAGTTTCCAAAAACAAATGTGGACTCGTCAGACCACAGAACACTTTTCCACTTTGCATCGGTCCATCTTAGATGACCTCGGGCCCAGCGAAGCCGGCGGCGTTTCTGGGTGTTGTTGATAAATGGCTTCGGCATTGCATAGTAGAGTTTTAACTTGCACTTACAGATGTAGCGACAAACTGTAGTTACTGACAGTGGTTTTCTGAACTGTGCCTGAGCCCATGTGGTGATATCCTTTACACACTGATGTCGCTTTTTGATGCAGTACCGCCTGAGGGATCGAAAGTCACGTGCTTGCCGCTTACGTGCGGTGATTTCTCCAGATTCTCTGAACCTTTTGATGATATTACGGACCGTAGATGGTGAAATCCCTAAATTCCTTGCAACAGCTCGATCACAGACAGGGCCGGCCCGTGGCATAGGCCGTATAGGCAAATGCTAAGGGCGCCGTCCATCAGGGGGCGCCACGCCAGTGCCACAAATGTTGGAGGAAAAAAAAAAAAAAAAAAAAGTTGGTACTATGATTTCTAAATACAAAAAATGTTGGAATAATTGTTTGTAAGTTATCACAAAAGAAATGTTGTATTATGAATGCTGTATTTCGAGGCCTAACAAAAGGATGAAGGCTCGGGAAACGCCACTGTGAGTTCAGCACGGACAGATGGCAGGATGTGCTCAACTCCTGGAGGAACTCTCTTTGAAGTGTTAAACGAACTCTCTTTGAAGTAATTCACAAACTCTCTTCCCTCTATTTGGTCAACGCTATTTACGAGACGCTGCCCTCTTGAAGTCACTGTGGACAGGAGACGGGAGGGGTTGTCCATTGTCCTCCAACACCTGCCCCAGCTGGATCCAGGAAGAGCCAAGCCCGAGAAGTCCTCTTCTTGGACTTCAAAGCGACCAAAAACAATGACTGTTTTACATACCTCCCCATTCCTATTGTGACATATGTTGGTGCGTGAACATGGAAGATCTGAATTAAAAGAGGAGACGAGAACCTTCTTGGTCAGAGCGTGGTGCAGGACTGTGCAGAGAGTACAGTGACCATGTCTCTCCTCAATTGAGTCCAAATTGAATTCTGTCTCTGTTTGATTCCTTGCCTTTTGTCTTGTGTAACAGATGTCCTGTATTTGAACCTGACATCTAATTGGTCCTTCGAGCCGGATTCCAACACGTCTGACGATTCCAGCATGAGTGAGTGAAACCAGAGGACCATGGCAACCAAATCCTGATTGAGGAACTGCTTTTTCTTCATTTCGGGCTGGAATTGAAAGGCTGACGGAAATCCGAGGACAACAGGAAGGAAGGCAGAGAGCAGTGAGTACGTTTTAAATTGACGAAGAAAGAAACGACTGAGAGAAAGCGTGTGACTGAGGGTTACGACGCATAGACAAACCCTGTAAATCCTAGGCTCTAACAGGTAAAAAGGCCAAATTAGAGGGACGTCGGAGTCCAACGTCCGTGAGTATTAAAATTTTAAATAAAAACTGAATTAAGAAAAAAACTGAAGAGGCCAAAAGACTGCAGGTAAACGGAACCGCGAAAACTGGAATCCGTAATATCCATAAACAAACATACTAGGGGGTGTCGGAGCCCACAATAATTTGAAATATCCGTGAACCATTATCCTGGGGACGTCGGAGTCCAACAGACCTAAAATGGTCTATTCAGAATAAAAAACTGAACTTTGTCCGTGAAAAAACAATAACCTGGAGGGCGACGGAGTCCGCATGTAATATACATTGAAATTTCCGTAGATCAATATACTGAAAGGTGTGAATGTGAGAGTGTGTGGGAGTAATCGCCATTAGGCTATCACTCCATATGAAAGTTGTGAGAAGTAAATAGTGGGTTATTGTGGATGCTCTAGGCAAGACACCTCCACTGGGGAACCATCTCCAGTAGAAGCGACGTGTACCACAATAATAAATTAAACCACTATCTTACAACAAAGACAAAAGTAATCCTTATAAGTTTCGACTCTGTAGGAGGCGACGGATTACTCCAAATTCTCAAAATGGAAAGAGGGACACAAAGAAACGCAGATCTAATATGGTCTATTACAATCTATTTAAACCAAAATAGAAGACAACAACCACAACGTCAGCGGTTAGACCCTACTGCATGTTCGCGTTGAAGCAGAGAAGGACATTTTGCAAGAAAATGTCCTGGGAAAAAAAAAAAAAATCAAAGTAACTCAGCATGACTGTTAAAAGACGACACCAATTAGTCATGTTGTCAGCGTATGCCATTGGTGGTAAGATCACTGCAAACGTGTTTGTTTGTTTGTTTGTTAGTGTGTGTTTAAGTGTGTATCTTTCAAGGTACAAATTGTGTAAAAACCCCGGAGGTTCAAATAAAAATAAAAATAGGTTAAAAGAAAAAGCAAATAGGAGAAAAATCTCAAAGTGCTAACGTGAGAGAAAAGTAAAAATAGATGAAGAAATAGGGAAAAATCAATATTAAGAATTAATGCAAAATGAAATAAACTAATGCGAAAGAGAGATAATGGGGGTATTGAAATAAGAGATGAAGAAAAGGTAGACTGAAGATATACATGTATGTTTGGATATATAAAGAGTGCTTTTATATATACAAATATATATATATGTATAATTAAATAATGGAACAAATAAAAACCTAGATTAATAACTATAATAAGAGTTGAGATGTATAGTATGATAAAATGATAAAGTGGGTTAGATGGTTATTAGCTGAGGAAAGAAGAGAGAAAAAAAAAAAAAAAAAAGAAGAGAAATCTCTTCAAGTGTTGCTGACCTTTGCCCTTAAGAGTGCACTCACCACTTACACATCACCGTGTGTGTGTGTGTGTGTGTGTGTGTGTGCGTGGCGCAGTGGGGGAGGTGTGAAAGTGAATTTATTACATGTAAATTTAAAGTAGGTTTAACTTTGAAGTGTAGTATAACATTCTTAAGTTAGATTATGGGAAGAATGTAAATTCAGAGTTTAAAAGTATAGATTAAGTAGCATATAGACAGTTAAGTGAGTTTAAAACATTACTTAAAAAATGCATAAAGTAATATGTATAACAAGCATTGTCCTGAGGTTCCATGCAGATCTAAACAAAGGCAAAATAATGCACCTTGGATGATAAACAGTTTGAAAAATGCATGTAAAAAGAAAAATAGACTTTGTAAGGCGTTTATCAAATCAAGAACAGAGAATGCTGAAAAACGCTGTAAGAACTACAAAAACAAGTTGACCAATATATTGAGACAAGCAATGAAAGGAATACAAAGAAATTATGAGGATGATGTTGAACAAAAAAGACATCTATGTATGTCCAGACAATAAACCAATCTTACAAAGAAAAATCGGTATAAGTGAGCAGCAGTTTTGAGCCATGGTTGAACTCATGGCTCAACAGGAGGGATATGAATGCCCTTATACAGAAGTACTATACTTCCTATAGTTTAATTCTTATAAAAAAAAATTGTATAAAACATCTATGCAATTAACTAAATAAGAGTGAAGGAAAACATTATTGTCTGGTCATAGTAGATGCATTTTCAAAGTAGTTAGAAATATTTCCTAAAGGAAAAGCAGATGTGCTGACAGTAGCAAAAGCATTATGCAAATATTTAGTAAAAATGTACATTAACATTACAAGTACAACAGGACTAACACCATTTGAAAGATAGTGGAAAGACCAACCTGGGTACACTTAGTACATTGTAAAAAGATCATTTCTGTTGAATCATCCAATAAGGAAAGGGAAGCAAAGTCTGGTAATAGTGTGGACGCACACGATGACTAGAGTTGAGCCAAACCACTGACCTTGGTAGAGGAGTGAATCAGCAGAAATGACACCCCAATGGCTCAGACGGTCCATAACATACGGGTTAATGATATTGGTACTGGTCGGCCCTGCCCCCCTAATATGGTTCACTTGGGAATCTGAGGAAAATGTAGAACTCAGGAAACAAAATGAAACTGCGCCCATAGTAAACCCAAACCACAGGCGGAATCAAGAAGTAAAATACACTCACAGGGGAGGTCGTATTAGAAGACGGGCAATGGGAGGATTCGGAGTAACCCCATTAGTGAAAAAAACGCCAGAAAACCCATGCCAGAAAAACAGTAATGGGAAAAAGTATTTGGGATTGTATTTAAAAAGGTCATATAATGGAAAAAAAGTATTTGGAATTGTATTTGTGTTATCAAAGGGACATGTTAACTAGCACACTACAAATTCCACTGTGACAAAGTTGTAAGCATACCATTTGATGGTGTGTCAAAGTTTGTTAATAATTGGTTCCTGTTTTGGTAATTAATTTGTTCCTTATGGCGGAGCAAGTGGGAAAGGCTACAAAAACTGATTGTGTTGTATGTATAAGCCCAGACAATTACTCAAGATGAGTAAAAAAAAGTTGAATTGAAGTAATGAGCAAAACAAAATTGACCCTGTAGCTAAAGAGACAAAACAGAAACCAATATTTGATAAATATGTGAAAAAAGCTAATTATACCTGCATTAACATGCAAGGCTCTGTACAACAGTTAGGAAACGTATCATCAGATAACTGCATACACATAGTAAAAGTATCAATATTTGTACAAGAATTGTTAACACGCCTGAACAGTTTGATATCTGAACATTGGAAAATAATTAGACATGATGTAAACTGGCAAAGTGTTGTAGATCCAACTTATATTGATGGGTGTCCAAGAGGTGTATCTGACGACTATAAATTGGTAAATCAAGTTGCAGCTGAATTTGAATCATCCGTCTACTGGTGGTGTACGATTAACAAGAATGTTGACAGAATAAACTATGTCCACTACAACGTACAGAGATTGGGAAATTGGGCACAGGCCGGACTTGAAGCAGTCGCTGATCAACTCGCCGCCACCTCCCTTATGGCCTTTCAAAACCGTATGGCGCTGGACATGTTGTTAGCGGAAAGAGGGGGTGTGTGCGCAATATTTGGTGAACAGTGTTGCACGTTCATACCAAACAACACCGATGCAGAAGGTAGCCTGACCAAAGCACTGGAAGGCCTTTGCACCCTCAACGGTAAAATGAAAGAGCACTCAGGCCTAGATACATCTATGTGGGATGGGTGGATGGACGGTTTCGGCAAATACAAGTCTTTGGTATCATCAATTCTAGTATCTATGGCCGTGTTTGTAGCAATACTGACGTTGTGTGGATGTTGTTGTATTCCCTGTCTGCGTTCTCTGCTTAACTGTCTGATTACCACAGCGATTAGCCCAGCAGATGATAAAGCTGTTCAGATGTACTTCCTGGTGGACGATAAGGAAGATGAATCTGATGATGGGGATACCTACCTGGATGGTGTTCCTGATCTGTTTCCAGACCCGAGTAACAATGAGAAAAATTGATGTTGAACTCTGAGTGTAAACATAACTTTGTCGTAAGGAAATTAACCATTAACTGAAAATAGCAAGAAGAAGTTATTAGGGATAAGGAGATTATGGGAACGTTTTTGCGATAAACAGGGGGGAAATGTTGGAATAATTGTTTGTAAGTTATCACAAAAGAAATGTTGTATTATGAATGCTGTATTTCGAGGCCTAACAAAAGGATGAAGGCTCGGGAAACGCCACTGTGAGTTCAGCACGGACAGATGGCAGGATGTGCTCAACTCCTGGAGGAACTCTCTTTGAAGTGTTAAACGAACTCTCTTTGAAGTAATTCACAAACTCTCTTCCCTCTATTTGGTCAACGCTATTTACGAGACGCTGCCCTCTTGAAGTCACTGTGGACAGGAGACGGGAGGGGTTGTCCATTGTCCTCCAACACCTGCCCCAGCTGGATCCAGGAAGAGCCAAGCCCGAGAAGTCCTCTTCTTGGACTTCAAAGCGACCAAAAACAATGACTGTTTTACATACCTCCCCATTCCTATTGTGACATATGTTGGTGCGTGAACATGGAAGATCTGAATTAAAAGAGGAGACGAGAACCTTCTTGGTCAGAGCGTGGTGCAGGACTGTGCAGAGAGTACAGTGACCATGTCTCTCCTCAATTGAGTCCAAATTGAATTCTGTCTCTGTTTGATTCCTTGCCTTTTGTCTTGTGTAACAGATGTCCTGTATTTGAACCTGACAAAAAATAATCCCACGTTAATTAAAATGCAAAGTAAAGCCTATTTATTAGAAATATTATTTGTTACAACATTACGCCCCCCCCCCCCCCCCGCACGGTGCGCCCCCTCCCTTCCCGTATCATGACTCTTTTTGGACGTCACCACATCAAAAATCAACACAAGATGTCAAAACGGCCAAAACTGTCAGGTGCCCAGGGAAGAAAAAAGAGAAAAGAAGAGGAGGAGAAACGAGAAAAGACAGAGGTAGCAGGTAGGTAACGTTAGCCTACATGAAATTATTTGTCTGTTACAGAATGTGATAGTAGCTGGCTTTTTAGCATTAAGCTAATGTTACATGATTCGGCAATTGCTAATCAATAAATAGCTAGTTCTGTTTTAACGTCGGGTTAATATTGTGGAGGGGGCTAAATTGTTATGGAAAATAATAATGTAACGTTAGGTAATTACAGTACTCCCACCTTACATTCCTCAGGGACATTTGTATTAGATCTTTTAAGCAGGTGTTTTTTGTTTACATTGTTATTGCCTTCTGGTTAGCTAATGTTTGCCCTGCAGGTAATAGTCACTTTTCCACCCCTTTATATATTAGGTATAGTTGTATGTAAAAAAAAAAGGTCAAAGACAAAGCTATTCAGTTTCTTGTGAGTATATACACTTCACTGCCGATGTGGGGGGGCGCCACCTAAAAGCTTGCCTAGGGCGCCAGATTGGTTAGGGCCGGGCCTGATCACAGATGCTGGCTTTTCAACTTTGCTGCCTGTAACAATCCGGATGGTTCTTTTCCTCTTTGTTCCGGAGGACACAACGTCCACAGTTTCCAAAAACAATTTAAAATCAGACCACAGAACACTTTTCCACTTTGCTTCAGTCCATCTTAGATGAGCTCGGGCCCAGCGAAGCCGGTGGCGTTTCTGGGTGTTGTTGATAAATGGCTTTTGGGGTTTGTATTTCAACCCTGCCTCTTAATGTCAATTGAAAATCACTGAATCAGAATTGGAATCCAAACGATGACCAACTCTATTTTTTTTTTTTTTGTAAATGTCGCTTTTACACATTAGAGGACCTTGAATCATGATCTAGAAAGCTAGCCCTGGTTCTAACTAGAATTACTTGCCTTTCAATAGAGAGACATTGCAGTTGCAGGTTGTATTTTTTGGAGCGAAAGTGGCATGTTTTGGGAATGTTCACACCCCTTTTTTTTTTATTTTGCTAAATGGAAATCTACCTTGCTGTAATTGAAGGGACCGATTACCAGTTGAGTTATCTTCCAGATGAGTGTCTGACATTTCCGTCTTACCCCTAATCCACCGCCGTCTGCCGAGCGTGTTTGCCCAGGTTTTGTAACATGTTTACAGAGGACGTAATTACCTCTTTGAGACACGCAGCTGCTAGAAAGAGTGACTTTTCTGGAATCGAGACTCTTGCCAAAAAAAAAAAAAAAAAAAAAAACGTAAGCTCCTCGGGCTTAATTTGTCAATTATTAAAACATAATTACATTTTTCTTTTAAAGCCATTAGCCACGGGGTTTTAAGAGTCATTTTGCGTCGGGCCGCGATACGTTTCCTCTGTGCTCTTCACAAAGGGAAAAAAAATGTTAATGTCTTGAGTTATTTCCCCCAGTGAGTCTTGCAAAAGTGTGGAGATGATTCATGGCAGATGAAAGCATTCCTCATAATTAGATTAGCTTGATGGACTAGAATTCATTAATTATTGAAGACACATACACGGTTCTTCATTGCCCGTTCATCTGGAGTCAGCTGACTAAGTTGTGGTCCAAGAAATAATGCGAAAGCGCGGAAAGGCCAGCCTGGAAGTGATGGCCGCAATATGCCTTTTTGCCTTTTTTTTCTCTCCGACTTTAAGCGGCGAGTTTAATTTATCGGGGGTGTCACATGGCGGCAGTGAGTAATTATTCTCCGGGCTTAATGAATTCCGTCGCTGCGGGAGGGGGGAGCCCGTCAGGGAGGAGGACGCCTCCGCTGACGACGGCCGCTCGATGCTTCAAGACGACGGCAAAGTTTCCTGGAGCTACGTCTGGCTCGGAAACACGCACCGGTGTTGCGTTCAAGTGTGCCCCCCAGTTGCTTTAGATTTATTCAGAGCCGGGCCAGTTTGGGTGGGGGTTTGCTTTGTTTCACATAATCAAAACTATAGTGCAAAAGTAAACAAATGTAATTGTTGTATCTTCCATCCATCTATCTTCTTCTGCTTATCCGAGGTCGGGTCGCGGGGGCAGCAGCCTAAGTAGGGAAGCCCGGACCTTTCTCTCCCCAGCCACTTCGTCCAGCCCCTCCCGGGGGATCCCAAGGGCCATGGCCGGTAGACATAGTCTTCCCAACGTGTCCTGGGCATACTTGCCAACCTTGAGACTTCCGAATTCGGGAAATGGGGGGAGGGTAAGGGTGGGTGACGGGGGCGTGGTTGAGGGGGCGGAGGGCGGAGGGCGGAGTTGAGGTGCAGGCAGCACACCCCTTCCCCTTCGAGCTTTTCTGGATGAAATGAAATTCTTTTTTTCCAATCATTTTGGAACTTGCAAGCGTGTTTCTTCTTCTTACTCGTCGTCGCCATTGTCTCCTCGTCGTTCTTCTGCTTCGTCTCTGTTACGTCTTCGGGGACGCATAGCTGCGCTGGTAGCGTTCCTTCCAATACAGAAGACAAGCAGGAGTATCGTGGAGGTAAGATGAAGTATATTTAATTATTTTAAGACAGGATCAAAAATACAAACTGAGGATACTAGCAAGCATGGAGCTAAAAAACACAAAATGTCACCAAGGGTGAAAAAACAAGGAATGCTAGTGCGTACAAACTTACTACAGCGAAGAGAAAAAACAGGAGAACGTAAACGTTGCTTAAAGCAAACATTGACCCAGCAACTACTGCTGGGTGACAGGAAACTATAAAGGGGAGTGATAAACAATTAGTGGGAACACTAATTGCAAAACTAAGACAAGTGAGGAGAATCAGTGCCTATGGAAACCAACAGTAAACAGGGAAAGAGGGTGCACCCAGGAAACAGACTAAAACAGAAACATAACCAACATAAATCATGCCATGATCCAGGTAACGGATCATGACAGTCTCCTTCTTGTTGTGTGTGCAGTTGTGCACTGAGCTCCAAAAGCCGTAGATGCTATTGTAGCGTCCCGGAAGAGTTAGTGCTGCAAGGGGTTCTGGGTATTTGTTCTGTTGTGTTTCATGTTGTGTTACGGTGCGGATGTTCTCCCGGAATGTGTTTTGCCATGTGCGGGTTCACAGTGTTGGCGCATATTTGTAACAGTGTTAAAGTTGTTTATATGGCCACCCTCAGTGTGACCTGTATGGCTGTTGACCAAGTATGCTTTGCGTTATCATTAAACCGGTTCAAAGGTCATACAAATGTCAGCATTTCTTGACATTTTCGAGTAAAGACCATTGTTCAATCCGTCCAACGCTACATTATTATGTGACTGGGCCGGCACGCTGTTTATATGGAGGGAAAGCGGACGCCTGGACAGCATGCGGCTGTTAAGGGGTGAAGGTTTCAGGTGAGAGAGGACGCTAAAGGCAGTGCCTTTAAGGCACACCCCCGATATTGTTGTCCGAGTGGAAATCGGGAGAAATTTGGGAGAATGGTTGCCCCGGGAGATTTTCGGGAAGGGCACTGAAATTCGGGAGTCTCCCGGGAAAATCGGGAGGGTTGGCAAGTATGGTCCTGGGTCTTCCCCGTGCCCTCCTACCGGTCGGACGTACCCTAAACACTTCCCGAGGGAGGCATTCAGGTGGCATCCTGACCAGATGCCCGAACCACCTCATCTGGCTCCTCTCGATGTGGAGGAGCAGCGGCTTTACTTTGAGCTCCCCCCGGATGGCAGAGCTTCTCACCCTATCTCTAAGGGAGAGCCCCACCACCCGGCCGGAGGAAACTCATTTCGGCCGCTTGTACCCGTGATCTTGTCCTTTTGGTCATAACCCAAAGCTCATGACCATAGGTGAGGATGGGAACGTCCGGTAAATTGAGAGCTTTGCCTTCCGGCTCAGCTCCTTCTTCACCACAACGGATCGATACAACGTCCGCATTACTGAAGACGCCGCACCGATCCGCCTGTCGATCTCACGATCCACTCTTCCCTCACTCGTGAACAAGACTCCGAGGTACTTGAACTCCTCCACTTGGGTCAGGGTCTCCTCCCCAACCCGGAGATGGCACTCCACCCTTTTCCGGGCGTGAACCATGGACTCGGACTTGGAGGTGCTGATTCCCATCCCAGTCGCTTCACACTCGACTGTGAACCGATCCAGTGAGAGCTGAAGGTCCTGGCCAGATGAAGCCATCAGGACCACATCATCTGCAAAAAGCAGAGACCTAATTCCTGCAGCCACCAAACCGGATCCCCTCGACGCCTTGACTGCGCCTAGAAATTCTGTCCATAAAAGTTATGAACAGAATCGGTGACAAAGGGCAGCCTTGACAGAGTATTTTATTTTATTTTAAACTAAATAACACAAGGCACACTGACAAAGCATAACCTATTGTTACTATAACAATCTACAAGGTTAATATGGCTGGCTTCTCTTTCTTGCCCTCCATTTATCTGCTTTCTTTTGTATTTCAAGTTATCATTACATATATGTATTGTTGCATTTGAACAATTGTGTTGTTGATAATAATTGGTATTATTAGAGATGTCCGATAATATCGGACTGCCGATATTATCGGCCGATAAATGCTTTAAAATGTAACATCGGAAATTATCGGTATCGGTTTCAAAAAGTAAAATGTATGACTTTTTAAAATGCCGCCACACGGACGTAGGGAGAAGTACAGAGCAGTTGCGTCTCCCAGTCGTACTTGCCAACCCTCCCGATTTTCCCGGGAGACTCCCGAATTTCAGTGTCCCTCCCGAAAATCTCCCGAGGCAAACATTTTCCCGAATTTCTCCCGATTTCCACCCAGACAACATTGTTGGAGGCGTGCCTTAAAGGCGCTGCCTTTGCGTGCCGGCCCAATCACACAATATCTACGGCTTTTCACACACACACAAGTGAATGCTTGGTCAACAGCCATACAGGTCACACCGAGGGTGGCCGTATAAACAACTTTAACACTGTTACAAATATGCCCCACACTGTGAATTGTTGCGTCAGACCAGTTTTTCCTCCCAGGGAATCTAAGTTACTGGTCAATCCCAAGTTCTTTCCATGACATTTATGCTTAGTAAGAAGGACCATCAAGACAGAATAGGAATATTTTCAAGTTTTACTAAAGCTTTAGGAGATCAGTTTGACCAATACATGCATATCGGCTACTCTAGTTGATCTGACATTCAAACGGAAAAGCCCACTCTTTGCACAAAAAGAAAGGCCCCCCCTGTTCCCCTCGCAACACTGATAAGGAGAGAGAGTGGGGGTTGTAGCTCACATTCCAAGGGTGAAGACACTAACCAGGCATCTGAAATTTGTTGAAAGAAACTGGTAGAATATACAAATGAAAAGTACTAACCACTCTAAACCATACTTGCCAACCTTGAGACCTCCGATTTCGGGAGGTGGGGGTGTGGGTGTGGGGGGCGTGGTTGGGGGCGTGGTTAAGAGGGGAGGAGTATATTGACAACTAGAATTCACCAAGTCAAGTATTTCATACATATATATATATATATATATATATATATATATATATACATCCTGAAACTATGCAAACAAAGCTGTGTTTGGATAATTGATACTTCAAACTTGCATAAATAAATATTAAGGAATATAACATAACTTGGCTTCTGAGAGTTTCAAAATGTAATGAATAAAATGCTAAAGTTGTTGATAAACAAGCAATTATTTTAATAATTAATATGGTCATTTTAAATTAATTATTATGATAATTTAAAATTAATTATTTCAAATGTGTTTATTTTAATGTATAATTCTATGGCTGGATGCAATAAGGAGTCATAAAAAATAAAAAATAAAAATACAATTAATTTTGATGTTTTAGCAAAATATAGTAAAAATGTATTTAGTTTTTTTTTTTTAAATTAATAAATATATTTATTTTTAGGTAAGATAAACATAATAATACAATTTATCTCTAGTCTGGATGATTTAGTTCTTGTCACCCTGTTGTCCTCCCATCGTGAAAAAAAGGCTGTCCTCACTCAGGTCCGCATGGAGCTGGAGGGGGCGTGGCCTCCAGCTCCGGCTGAAAATCGGGAGATTTTCGGGAGAATAATTTGTCCCGGGAGGTTTTTGGGAGAGGCGCTGAATTTCGGGAGGGTTGGCAAGTATGCTCTAAACATGGCTAGGTAAAAAGAAATAACTCTTAAACAACACACCAAACAAGAATGACAAACAAATTTCGGGAGAACATCCGCACCGTAACACAACATAAACACAAATAATGCACTTTTGTGACTTCAATAATAAATATGGCAGTGCCATGTTGGCATTTTTTTCCCATAACTTGAATTGATTAATTTGGAAAAACCTTGTTACATTGTTTAATGCATCCAACAAATTAGGCATAATAATGTGTTCCACGACTGTATATATCGGTATCGGTTGATATCGGTGTGGAAGACTTGCTCTTTCGGGTTCTTCAGACCACCAATTACGGACATGACCGCCTCGTTCATCTTTCTGAACAATGATTTATTTTGCAATAAATGTTTTTTGTGTTCGTTTTCAGCCATTTCTGTCCGTCTCACCCTCACTCTCGTTAGTGCTCGGGTTTCCTCTCCACCATCAACAACCCCTCTCTCCTTCCCGGCTGCTGCCCTTTAACAGAGCGACTGGTGATTCGATAAGCCAGCCCAGGGGTGCCATCTACGCACCTTTCGCTAATCTCAAAACCAGTCCTGGCACACCCCGCTTCGCTGCAGGTCCGCAGGCCACTCCCCCCCACAATCGGAATCGGTAATTTTTTTTTCATTTTTTTTTTTTGTGTCCTGTCCAGCTTCTCAGGCAAATCATATAGTTGATGTAGATGCCCATGTCGGCTGTTCACATTTACTTTACAAAAGAGAAGTGTAGGATACTTCTCTTGTTGCCTTATTTGTATTTGACTTTATTAAATGTATTTATATTATCATTTAGTGCAGCCGGACCGGAGCAGGAGGGGATGGAAAGAGAAAAAAAAAGAAGACAGAGGGGGACATTGTGGGGACAAGAGGGGGATAAGACAGAGAGACAAAAACAACAACAGCAAACAACAACAACAACAACAATAGAGCAACATCAGCAAATACGACATGTACAAATATGATGGTAAAAGTAATAGCAAATAAGCAGTTAGCGAAAAATAAAAAATAATACAGAAATGACAATGAGCATTATTACACTACAAATGGATCAATACAAATACCAATAGAAATAGCGCTATTGATAATGAACAATACCAATAATTTACCTTTAT
This sequence comes from Nerophis lumbriciformis, assembly GCF_033978685.3. Taxonomy (NCBI): domain Eukaryota; kingdom Metazoa; phylum Chordata; class Actinopteri; order Syngnathiformes; family Syngnathidae; genus Nerophis; species Nerophis lumbriciformis. The sequence goes on from NC_084549.2 coordinate 8,692,540, forward strand.
TATCAACAATACAGTTGTTTAAATGCAACAATACATATACGTAATGATAACTTGAGATACGAAAGAATGCAGAAAAATGGAGGGGGGAGAAAGAGAAGCAACCTACATTAACCTTGTAGATTGTTATAGTCACAATAGGTTAAGCTTTGTCAGTGTGCCATGTGCTACACCCAGTTTACCCTAGGGCAACAACGTTAATATATGTTTGATGAAACGTGATTATGTGCATGAGTGTAAGTATCAGAGGTGGGACCAAGTCATTGTTTTGCAAGTCACAAGTAAGTCTCAAGTCTTTGCCCTCAAGTCCGAGTCAAGTCCCGAGTCAAGACAGGCAAGCCCCGAGTCAAGTCCAAAGTCAAGACTGGAAAGTCTCAAGTCAAGTCCTAAGTCCTGCATTTTGAGTTTCGAGTCCTTTCAAGTCCTTTTAACCACAGACTAATATATTAACACAGATTGTGTATGCTTTTCAAACGCTGTATTTATTTATTAAAACAAGTGCATTTTAAATTGCAGGAAAGAAAATTGTGCTGACATTGCACTTTATAATAGCACTATTAACCATGTCATTTTAAACATTAACTCATTCCTTTACAGAACAAACACATTGAAAAATAAAGTGCAAATGTACTTATTTGTACAAAAGTGTTAACATTGAAAAAACATGACATATACGTGAACATAACAAAAAAGTTGTACTTTTTATATGTCAGGGCCCTATGCTGCATTGCATTTGCAAAAGACCAAATTAGCCAAGAGTCTGTCAGTCATTTGTGCACGATGGGGGCGTAGTATTTATTTTACCTTTATTTGACTATTTTTGTCTTTTTTTAGGTGGCTAAAATACGCGGTGCTGCTGACCGCCGTCTAACGTTACGTGTGATATATTGACTAACGTAACCCTGCTTAAAAAAAAATCACTGAACAAAAAGTATGAATAAGGTAGTGAACTGCAACAGATTCCCGTGTTTGCAATAACGTTATAACGTTAGCAGTGAGTTTACAGCCTCACTGATTTAACTACACAGCAAATAAAAGTCACGTTACTTAGCCAATAAACGTTATCTTACATTCAAAACTTACCGTTCTTTGTGCAACTTCAAATGCCGGACGAAGTTGGAAGTTGTTGCCTCTCCATCAGTCATTTTGGAACCGCATGTGTTGCATACTGCAAACTGTTTTGTGTTGACCACCTCGTAATTTTTATACCCAAACGAAATTATTTTAGGTATCATTTTTTGTTCACTGGCGTGTGGTTTGGACATGTCTTCTTCGTTGGTTGTCCTGCAATTTGATTGGATGAAAACAAAGTAGATCTAATTTGATTGGCTGTTGTACTGAGCTCAGTACAACAGCTGGTGTGCTCTAGAGCACACCAGCTGACACACGCAACGCTGATAGACAAGTACACAATGAAAAATACGGAGCGCTCCCGAATAACTTTTTCATCTTTGGGTTTTGGGGAAAGTAGCAAGTCATGTCAAGTCATGTCAATTCAAAAGGCTCAAGTCCAAGTGAAGTCACAAGTCATTGATGTTAAAGTCTAAGTCGAGTTGCAAGTCTTTTTACATTTTGTCAAGTCGAGTCTAAAGTCATCAAATTCATGACTCGAGTCTGACTCGAGTCCAAGTCATGTGACTCGAGTCCACACCTCTGGTAAGTATGCATATGTACTTGTATATGTACAGAATGTGTATATGTGTTTGCACAATGAATGTATATGTACAGAATGTGTTAATTCCACGACTGTATATATCAGTATCGGTTGATCTCGGAATCGGTAATTAAGAGTTGGACAATATCGGATATCGGCAAAAAAAGCTATTATCGGACATCTCTACTATTAATAATTAATTTGTGGTGGACGTGCGTGTCGTTTTTGTTGTTCAGTCAGCGGGTTTGTGTGAATTGTCGCTAATTGACTTTCTGCTTGCATTGTTTCCACATTACACGCCATTACCACTTTAATAGAGTGTGCAAATCTACTCTATTTCTGTCAACATGTTACAAAAAAAAAAAAAAAAAAAAAAAAAGCAGCGGGAAGGTTCCGACCATAAATAAGCCACTTGGAGTTTTGCATATTTGTGGCTTTTTTTTTTCTTTTTTTTTTTTTTTTTTAACAGCCACTCCATCCATCTCCTCAAAGATCTGAAGACAACTTGCCATCTGGTCAAATATAGTTGTTCAGCTGTCGCCCGTTTACACAATTAAAGGCTTTGTTATAGCGGGAGGGGGGGACGTTTGTCTGGGAGAAACTGTGAGCTTTCCCCCCTTGAGCGTGGCTCGGAGACAAACGAGGGGCCTCGCTCTCCCATCTAAGCATCAGTGACAGGAACCGGGCCCTTTTTTTACATCCATGAGAAATGCCCTATTATCTATTGATTCTCGCCTCCCTTCTGATTCCCCATTGCCGGGAACACTGTATCCTTATCGAGAGGGACAATAAGCCACTTGTCAACACATTAGGAAAATATGAGGAAGCGTCTGCCTCGTTCAGACGAACCCATGACTGCGGTGAAGATGTCCTCCCCTCCTTTTGTTAGTCCTCTCCGTGACCTCTAGGAGAGTGCCAGAGGGAATACATTTAGATATTGAATGTTGCTATCTCTCATGGGGCGAGCATATATATTTGGTGATGCATTATATTGCCAAAAGTACAAACCCCGTTTCCATATGAGTTGGGAAATTGTGTTAGATGTAACTATAAACGGAATACAATGATTTGCAAATCCTTTTCAACCCATATTCACTACAAAAGACAAGATATTTGATGTTCAAACTCATAAACTTTCTTTTTTTTTTTGCAAATAATAATTAACTTAGAATTTCATGGCTGCAACACGTGACAAAGTACCACTGTGTTACATGGCCTTTCCTTTTAACAACACTCAGTAAACGTTTGGGAACTGAGGAGACACATTTTTTGAAGCTTCCCAGGTGGAATTCTTTCCCATTCTTGCTTGATGTACAGCTTAAGTTGTTCAACAGTCCGGGGGTCTCCGTTGTGCTATTTTAGGCTTCATAATGCGCCACACATTTTCAATGGGAGACAGGTCTGGACTACAGGCAGGCCAGTCTAGTACCCGCACTCTTTTACTATGAAGCCACGTTGATGTAACACGTGGCTTGGCATTGTCTTGCTGAAATAAGCAGGGGCGTCCATGGTAACGTTGCTTGGATGGCAACATATGTTGCTCCAAAAGCTGTATGTACCTTTCAGCATTAATGGCGCCTTCACAGATGTGTAAGTTACCCATGTCTTGGGCACTAATACACCCCCATACCATCACAGATGCTGGCTTTTCAACTTTGCGCCTGTAACAATCCAGATGGTTCTTTTCCTCTTTGGTCCGGAGGACACGACGTCCACAGTTTCCAAAAACAATTTGAAATGTGGACTCGTCAGACCACAGAACACTTTTCCACTTTGTATCAGTCCATCTTAGATGAGCTCAGGCCCAGCGAAGCCGACGGCGTTTCTGGGTGTTGTTGATAAACGGGTTTTTTCGCCTTGCATAGGAGAGTTTTAACTTGCACTTACAGATGTAGCGACCAACTGTAGTTACTGAAAGTGGGTTTCTGAAGTGTTCCTGAGCCCATGTGGTGATATCCTTTACACACTGATGTCGCTTGTTGATGCAGTACAGCCTGAGAGATCGAAGGTCACGGGCTTAGCTGCTTACGTGCAGTGATTTCTCCAGATTCTCTGAACCCTTTGATGATATTACGGACCGTAGATGGTGAAATCCCTAAATTCCTTGCAATAGCTGGTTGAGAAAGGTTTTTCTTAAACTGTTCAACAATTTGCTCACGCATTTGTTGACAAAGTTGTTTGTGAATGACTGAGCATTTCATGGAATCTACTTTTATACCCAATCATGGCACCCACCTGTTCCCAATTAGCCTGCACACCTGTGGGATGTTCCAAATAAGTGTTTGATGAGCATTCCTCAACTTTATCAGTATTTATTGCCACCTTTCCCAACTTCTTTGTCACGTGTTGCTGGCATTAAATTCTAAAGTTAATGATTATTTAAAAAAAAAAAAAAAAGTTTATCAGTTTGAATATCAAATATGTTGTCTTTGTAGCATATTCAACTGAATATGGGTTGAAAATGATTTGCAAATCATTGTATTCCGTTTATATTTACATCTGACACAATTTCCCAACTCATATGGAAACGGGGTTTGTATTTGAGAATCAGGTGTCCTAAGGGTGTATAAAATCAAGCACTTAGGCATGGAGACCGTTTCTACAAACATTTGTGAAAAGAATGGGCCGCTCTCAGTGATTTCCAGCGTGTAACTGTCATAGGATGCCACCTGTGCAACGAATCCAGTCGTGAAATTTCCTCGCTCCTAAATATTCCAAAGTCAACTTTATTATAAGAAAATGGAAGAGCTTGGGAACAACAGCAACTCAGCCACCAAGTGGTAGGCCGCGTAAACTGACAGAGAGGGGTCAGCGGATGCTGAAGCGCATAGTGCAAAGACTTTCTGCACAGTCAGTTGCTACAGAGCTCCTTACTTCATGTGAATTTCCAATTAGCCCACGTGCAGTACGCAGAGAGCTTCATGGAATGGGTTTCTCATGGCCGAGCAGCTGCATCTAAGCCATACATCACCAAGTCCAATGCAAGGAGTTGGATGCAGTGGTGAAAAGGTGGATCGATTGATACCGGGCCGCACAAAAAAAAAACATATATATATTTTTTTTTATTGAATCAACATAAAAAACACAAGATACACTTACAATTAGTGCACCAACCCAAAAAAACTCCCTCCCCCATTTACACTCATTCACACAAAAGGGTTGTTTCTTTCTGTTATTAATATTCTGGTTCCTACATTATATACCCCTTGCTCCTGATGGCTGCTGGTTAGCGCCTTGCATGGCAGCTCCCTCCATCAGTGTGTGAGAATGGGTGAATGTGGTAATAGTGTCAAAGCTCTTTGAGTACCTTGAAGGTAGAAAAGCGCTATACAAGTATAACCCATTTATTTATTTATATCAAAATAGTCTGCAGGGATACAGTCCGTAAGCACACATGATTGGATTTTTTCATGACAGAAAAAAAAAAAAAAAAAATACCATACTACTCTCACTATTATGTTAGATCCACTATGGACTGGACTCTCACTACTATGTTAGATCCACTATGGACTGGACTCTCACTATTATGTTAGGTCCACTATGGACTGGACTCTCACTATTATGTTAGATCCACTATGGACTGGACGCTCACTATTATGTTAGGTCCACTATGGACTGGACTCTCACTATTATGTTAGATCCACTATGGACTGGACTCTCACTATTATGTTAGGTCCACTATGGACTGGACTCTCACTATTATGTTAGATCCACTATGGACTGGACTCTCACTATTATGTTAGATCCACTATGGACTGGACTCTCACACTATTATGTTAGATCCACTATGGACTGGACTCTCACTATTATGTTAGATCCACTATGGACTGGACTCTCACTATTATGTTAGATCCACTATGGACTGGACTCTCACTATTATGTTAGGTCCACTATGGACTGGACTCTCACTATTATGTTAGATCCACTATGGACTGGACGCTCACTATTATGTTAGCTCCGCTATGGACTGGACTCTCACTACTATGTTAGATCCACTATGGACTGGACTCTCACTATTATGTTAGGTCCACTATGGACTGGACTCTCACTATTATGTTAGATCCACTATGGACTGGACTCTCACTATTATGTTAGATCCACTATGGACTGGACTCTCACACTATTATGTTAGATCCACTATGGACTGGACTCTCACTATTATGTTAGATCCACTATGGACTGGACTCTCACTATTATGTTAGATCCACTATGGACTGGACTCTCACTATTATGTTAGATCCACTATGGACTGGACTCTCACTATTATGTTAGATCCACTATGGACTGGACTCTCACACTATTATGTTAGATCCACTATGGACTGGACTCTCACTATTATGTTAGATCCACTATGGACTGGACTCTCACTATTATGTTAGATCCACTATGGACTGGACTCTCACTATTATGTTAGATCCACTATGGACTGGACTCTCACTATTATGTTAGATCCACTATGGACTGGACTCTCACTATTATGTTAGATCCACTATGGACTGGACTCTCACTATTATGTTAGATCCACTATGGACTGGACTCTCACTATTATGTTAGATCCACTATGGACTGGACTCTCACTATTATGTTAGGTCCACTATGGACTGGACTCTCACTATTATGTTAGATCCACTATGGACTGGACGCTCACTATTATGTTAGCTCCACTATGGACTGGACTCTCACTACTATGTTAGATCCACTATGGACTGGACTCTCACTATTATGTTAGGTCCACTATGGACTGGACTCTCACACTATTATGTTAGATCCACTATGGACTGGACTCTCACACTATTATGTTAGATCCACTATGGACTGGACTCTCACACTATTATGTTAGATCCACTATGGACTGGACTCTCACACGATTATGTTAGATCCACTATGGACTGGACTCTCACACTATTATGTTAGATCCACTATGGACTGGACTCTCACACTATTATGTTAGATCCACTATGGACTGGACTCTCACACTATTATGTTAGATCCACTATGGACTGGACTCTCACTATTATGTTAGATCCACTATGGACTGGACTCTCACACTATTATGTTAGATCCACTATGGACTGGACTCTCACTATTATGTTAGATCCACTATGGACTGGACTCTCACTATTATGTTAGATCCACTATGGACTGGACTCTCACTATTATGTTAGGTCCACTATGGACTGGACTCTCACTATTATGTTAGATCCACTATGGACTGGACTCTCACTATTATGTTAGGTCCACTATGGACTGGACTCTCACTATTATGTTAGATCCACTATGGACTGGACGCTCACTATTATGTTAGCTCCACTATGGACTGGACTCTCACTACTATGTTAGATCCACTATGGACTGGACTCTCACTATTATGTTAGGTCCACTATGGACTAGACTCTCACTATTATGTTAGATCCACTATGGACTGGGCTCTCACTATTATGTTAGATCCACTATGGACTGGACTCTCACTATTATGTTAGATCCACTATGGACTGGACTCTCACACTATTATGTTAGATCCTCTATGGACTGGACTCTCACTATTATGTTAGATCCACTATGGACTGGACTCTCACACTATTATGTTAGATCCACTATGGACTGGACTCTCACTATTATGTTAGATCCACTATGGACTGGACTCTCACTATTATGTTAGATCCAATATGGACTGGACTCTCACTATTATGTTAGATCCACTATGGACTGGACTCTCACTATTATGTTAGGTCCACTATGGACTGGAGTCTCACAATATTATGTCAGACCCACTCGACGTCCATTGCATCCGGTCTCCCCTAGAGGGGTGG
>NC_084549.2:8707500-8752500 GCF_033978685.3 Nerophis lumbriciformis
AACGGGACTGGCTTTAACCTCCGGGTATCGCGTCTCTATTCCCTTTCCACGGCCGCCCTTCTACCGTCTTCCCTCGTTGAACTCTCGTCCTCTCATCCCCCACCTCGCAGTCTCATCCCCCCCCCCCCCCCCACCCCGTCGTAGGGGTCCTCTCTCCCCCTCCGACTGTGCTCGGGGTCCAGTAGAAGTGATTTATCTCAGCGTGAAAAGACTTGTGATGACGCCGGGACGGGGAGGCCGGCCGGGGGGCCCTTGGCGTTGAATGCTTCGGTGGCGTTTGCATGAAGTTCACGGCCCTGCAGCCACCATAAATGTCAAGTGCGACAAACGTCCTGTAAATAAGATAGAGCGCTGCCAAAAGCCGCGGTCCACTTATTGACCGGCCAAGCAGAGACTTGTGTGTGTGTGTGTGTGTGTGTGTGCGTAAAGCCAACCTTATCTAACATTTTTGAATAAAGGCAACAAATCTTGGATTTCATAGACGTCGGCTATACAGTGAGTCGTTATGAGCTTTCCTGTGCAGCCGTTTTATGTGGCGGCGGATAAAAACCGGGGAATGTTGAAGCCGAAACCAATGCATTTTAATGTAAAGACTGGTTTTCTGCACCCTATAGAAGGCTTTTTTTTAATCAATCAATCAATCAATCAATGTTTATTTATATAGCCCTAAATCACAAGTGTCTCAAAGGGCTGCACAAGCCACAACGACATCCTCGGTACAAAGCCCACATAAGGGCAAGGAAAAACTCACCCCAGTGGGACGTCGATGTGAATGACTATGAGAAACCTTGGAGAGGACCGCATATGTGGGTAACCCCCCCTCCCCCTCTAGGGGAGACCGAATGCAATGGATGTCGAGTGGGTCTGACATAATATTGTGAGAGTCCAGTCCATAGTGGATCTAACATAATAGTAAGAGTCCAGTCCATAGTGGGGCCAGCAGGACACCATCCCGAGCGGAGACGGGTCAGCAGCGCAGAGATGTTCCCAGCCGATGCACAGGCGAGCGGTCCACCCCGGGTCCCGACTCTGGACAGCCAGCACTTCATCCATGGCCACCGGACCTGTGACCCCCCCCCCCCTCCACAAGGAAAAGGGGAGCAGAGGAGAAAAGAAAAGAAACGGCAGATCAACTGGTCTAACGGGGGGGCTATTTAAAGGCTAGAGTATACAAATGAGTTTTAAGATGGGACTTAAATGCTTCTACTGAGGTAGCAGACTTTTTTTGGGCTCTGGGAATCACTAATAAGCCGGAGTTCTTTGAACGCAGATTTCTTGCCGGGACATATGGTACAATGCAATCGACAAGATAGGACGGAGCTACACCGTGTAGTATTTTATACGTAAGTAGTAAAACCTTAAAGTCGCATCTTAAGTGCACAGGAAGCCAGTGCAGGTGAGCCAGTATAGGTATATATACACTGTATATGTATATACCGTATTTTCCGCACTATTAGCCGCACCTAAAAACCACAAATTTTCTCAAAAGCTGACAGTGCGGCTTATAACCCGGTGCGCTTTATATATGGATTAATATTAAGATTCATTTTCATAAAGTTTAGGTCTCGCAACTACGGTAAACAGCCGCCATCTTTTTTCCCCGTAGAAGAGGAAGCGCTTTTTCTTCTACGGTAGGCAACCGCCAAGGTAAGCACCCGCCCCCATAGAAGAGGAAGCGCTTCTTCTTCTACTGTAAGCAACCACCCGCCCCCATAGAAGAAGTGGGGGCGCGGGTATTACTTTTCATTTCCTTTGTGTGTTCCATGTTGATATACGACTCCATGCGCGCCCACATCACAGATGGTGTCAAAAAACAAGTGAAGCACACAAATACAACACTCGCCGTCATTCCGGGTGGATTAACCAAAGAACTCCAACCGCTCGATATTGGTGTCAACAGGGCATTTAAAGCACGACTGCGAACGGCGTGGGAACAATGGATGACAGAAGGCGAACACACATTCACTAAGACAGGGAGACAGCGCCGGACGACATACGCCAACATCTGCCAGTGGATCGTAAATGCCTGGGCGGATATTTCGGTCACAACTGTGGTCCGAGCTTTCCGGAAGGCAATGACTTCGACGAGACGGAGCCGGCCATTTTGGATCCCGTATTCGCCCAACTTTTTAATTCGGACACCGAAGGAGAAGAATTCGAGGGATTTATGAATGAAGAATAACTTCAGAAAGTGAGCGTTATGTTTATTTTGTGTGTTGTGACATTAACGTTCGAGCAACATTAAGTTATTGATGTTATTGCTCTGCACTATTTTGAATTTTACTATGTTTGTGATTGCACATTTGCACATTACCGTACATTTTGGGAGTGAACAGAGTTGTTAGAACGCTGGTTTTTAATATATTATTAAAGTTTGACTGACCTATCTGACTGTTTTTTTGACATTCCCTTTAGCGCAGTTAGATGCGGCTTATAACACGGGGCGGCTTATAGGTGGACAAAGTTTTGAAATATGCCGTTCATTGAAGGCGCGGCTTATAACCCAGGGCGGCTTATGGTGCGGAAAATACGGTATGTATATAAAGTATAGGCGTAATATGATCAAACTTTCTTGTTCTTGTCAAAAGTCTAGCAGCCGCATTTTGTACCAATTGTAATCTTTTAATGCTAGACATAGGGAGACCCAAAAATAATACGTTACAGTAGTCGAGACGAGACGTAACGAACGCATGAATAATGATCTCAGCGTCGCTAGTGGATAAAATAGAACGAATTTTAGCGATATTACGGAGATGAAAGAAGGCCGTTTTAGTAACACTCTTAATGTGTGATTCAAACGAGAGAGTTGGGTGGACGATAATACCCAGATTCTTTACTGAGTCGCCTTGTGTAATTGTTTGGTTGTCAAATGTTAAGGTATTATTAAATAAATGTCGGTGTTTAGCAGGACCGATAATCAGCATTTCCGTTTTCTTGGCGTTGAGTTGCAAGAAGTTAGCGGACATCCATTGTTTAATTTCATTAAGACACGCCTCCAGCTGACTACAGTCCGGCGTGTTGGTCAGCCTTAGGGGCATGTAGAGTTGGGTGTCATCAGCATAACAGTGAAAGCTAACACCGTATTTGCGTATGATGTCGCCTAGCGGCAGCATGTAAGTACTAAAGAGTGCAGGGCCAAGAACCGAACCCTGAGGAACTCCGCACGTTACCTTAACATAGTCCGAGGTCACATTATTATGGCAGACGCATTGCATCCTGTCAGTAAGATAAGAGTTAAACCACGACAAAGCTAAGTCTGACATACCAATACGTGTTTTGATACGCTCTAATAAAATATTATGATCGACGGTATCGAAAGCAGCGCTAAGATCAAGAAGCAGCAACATAGATGACGCATCAGAATCCATCGTTAGCAGTAGATCATTAGCCATTTTTGCGAGGGCTGTCTCCGTAGATTTTAATGTAAAGACTGGTTTTCTGCACCCTATAGAAGGCTTTTTTTTTTAATACAAAACCCCAAAACCAGTGACGTTGGCACGTTGTGTAAATGGTAAATAAAAAGAGAATACAATGATTTGCAAATCCTTTTCAACTTATATTCAATTGAATAGACTGCAAAGACAAGATATTTAAGGTTCGAACTGAGAAACTTCTTTTTTGTGTGCAAATACTCATTAAAAGGGAACATTATCACAATTTCAGAATGGTTAAAACCATTAAAAATCAGTTCCCAGTCGCTTATTATATTTTTCGAAGTTTTTTAAAAATTTTTACCCATCACGGAATATCCCTAAAAAAAAGCTTCAAAGTGGCTGATTTTAACCATCGTTATATACACCCGTCCATTTTCCTGTGACGTCACATAGTGAAGCCAACACAAACAAAAAAAGAACAGCAAGCTATAGCGACATTAGCTCGGATTCAGACTCGGATTTCAGCGGCTTAAGCGATTCAACAGATTACGCATGCATTGAAACGGATGGTTGTAGTGTGGAGGCAGGTAGCGAAAACGAAATTGAAGAAGAAACTGAAGCTATTGAGCCATATCGGTTTGAACCGTATGCAAGCGAAACCCACGAAAACGACACGACAGCCAGCGACACGGGAGAAAGCGAGGACGAATTTGGCGAGCGCCTTCTAACCAGCAGCTGGTCCATAGAAAGCACCCTGAGTCTTAACCAGGACAAGACTGAAGTCTTGGTCATCGGCCCTAAGCACATATCTGTCACGACGGAGCTGCGAGGTTTGTTCTCCCAGGATGCAAACGGACTATTCCGGACAAGGCGTGCAGGTAGAAACATATTTATTTCTCAAAACTCAATAGGGTACAAAAAACGAAAAACAAGGCGAAGGCACAACGCGCTGATCGCACTTGGAGACAAAAGCTAACACTTAGCATCGACTATGGACATAGAGAACTTATGAAACTGTGGCATGAAATAAACGAGACTTACGTAGTCCAGGCATGAGGCGAACAACTAATGACGCCAGGACGACTGACTGGCAAAGATAGGCTTAAATAGTCCTCTGATTAGAAGCAGGTGCGCGTCCCGAACACCAGAGGCAAGGTGAAAATCACAAGTAGCTATGGTAACTAAAACAAACTCAGGTGTCACACAGGAACTAAAATAGTCCAAAACTAACAGAACATAACAAAAACATGATCCGGACTACGGATCATGACAATATCAAAATTGCAATCATTGTCTTTAAAGGGGAACATTATCACAATTTCAGAAGGGTTAAAACCATTAAAAATCAGTTCCCAGTGGCTTATTTTATTTTTCGAAGTTTTTTTCAAAATTTTACCCATCACGCAATTTCCCTAAAAAAAGCTTCAAAGCGCCTGATTTTAACCATCGTTATATACACCCGTCCATTTTCCTGTGACGTCACATAGTGATGCCAACACAAACAAACATGGCGCATAGAACAGCAAGCTATAGCGACATTAGCTCGGATTCAGACTCGGATTTCAGCGGCTTAAGCGATTCAACAGATTACGCATGTATTGAAACGGATGGTTGTAGTGTGGAGGTGTCAGGCTTGGACGAAGGAAGGGACTCAGATGCAGAGAGGTGATTCCAAATAAAGCTTTTATTTTGAAAAACTCTTTAAGCCTCCAGAGCCGAGTACATTCAAATACTATGAAATACAAAAATACTATCGACAAAATGTTCCAAAAGGGAAAAACCGAAAATCACTCCAAAAAGGAGGAAATACAAAAATAAGGACAATATAATTAGCACCGTATCTGTTATCAAAAAACTTTAACAAAAAAACGCTCCAACAGGAGGAAGAAAATAAAGACTATAAAACTTAACTACTCTAATCAATGTAAACAAAAAATCACTCAACAAACTTTGAGGAAAAAATCTTTAAGGAAAAATTATAACTCACCACTGCGGTAGAAAAAGGTAGAATAACAAAAGTCGCTCTGAGGGAGGAAAAAAGTTAATTCAAAATTACAGCGTGGGATATTCTGGAAGCAAGGACGTAGACGTGGGACAAGGCAAGGCATGGACATGAACATGAACATGGAACGCAAGACAGGCGCGGAAGCTCGAGACAATCTGGCACAGAACAAGGGGAGGCATGAGCTTATAAAGAACATGAGGGTAATGGGAAACAGGTGGAAACAATCAAGGGTCAGGAATGACGTCAGACTGGTGACACAAGAGGAAGGACCCGTGATCTGAAACAAGAGGAGTTGCTTTTCAAAATAAAACATGTAAATCACAAGACAGAAAAAACCAAGACAAGACTTCCCTCACCGCGGTGTGACAGGAGGCAGGTAGCGAAAACGAAATTGAAGAAGAAACTGAAGCTATTGAGCCATATCGGTTTGAACCGTACGCAAGCGAAACCGACGAAAACGACACGACAGCCAGCGACACGGGAGAAAGCGAGGACGAATTCGGCGATCGCCTTCTAACCAACGATTGGTATGTGTTTGTTTGGCATTAAAGGAAACTAACAACTATGAACTAGGTTTACAGCATATGAAATACATTTGGCAACAACATGCACTTTGAGAGTGCAGACAGACCAATTTTCATCAATTAATATATTCTGTAGACATACCCTCATCCGCGCTCTTTTCCTGAAAGCTGATCTGTCCAGTTTTGGAGTTGATGTCAGCAGGCCAGGGAAGCTAGGGTCGATATTCTTCTCTTGATCATATTGGGACGGTGTGAGCCAAGACATCCAGGGGGTTTAGCTCGCTCGTCTGCGGGAACAAACTGCCGCCATTGCTTGCCGTGCTACCGAGGCCCTTTGTCCCTGAATTGCTCACACACTCCGGCAGATTCAATGGGGGTCTGGCGGGAGATTTCTTTGACTTTATCATTGGAAATGCATCTGCTTTGAGTGTCGCAGGATATCCACACATTCTTGCCATCTCTGTCGTAGCATAGCTTTCGTCGGTAAAGTGTGCGGAACAAACGTCCAATTTCTTGCCACTTTCGCATCTTTGGGCCACTGGTGCAACTTGAATCCGTCCCTGTTCGTGTTGTTACACCCTCCGACAACACACCGACGAGGCATGATGTCTCCAAGGTACGGAAAACAGTCGAAAAAACGGAAAATAACAGAGCTGATTTGACTCGGTGTTTGAGAAAATGGCAGATTGCTTCCCGATGTGACGCCACGTTGTGACGTCATCGCTCCGAGAGCGAATATTAGAAAGGCGTTTAATTCTCCAAAATTCACCCATTTAGAGTTCGGAAATCGGTTAAAAAAATATATGGTCTTTTTTCTGCAACATCAAGGTATATATTGACGCTTACATAGGTCTGGTGATAATGTTCCCCTTTAACTTAGAATTTAATGGCGGCAACACATTGCAAAAAAATTGTCACAGCGGCATGTTCACCACTGTGTTACATGGCCTTTCCTTTTAACAACACTCAGTAAACGTTTGGGAACTGAGGAGACACATTTTTTAAGCTTTTCAGGTGGAAATCTTTCCCATTCTTGCTTGATGTACAGCTTAAGTCATACTTGCCAACCCTCCCGAATTTTTCCGGGAGACTCCCGAAATTTAGCGCCTCTCCCGAAAACCTCCCGGGACAAATATTCTCCCGAAAATCTACCGATTTTCAGCCGGAGCTGGAGGCCACGCCCCCTCCAGCTCCATGCGGACCTGAGTGAGGACAGCCTTTTTTCACGTCCGCTTTCCCACGATATAAACAGCGTGCCTGCCCAATCACGTTATTCCATGCGAGGCGTCCGGCATACCGCCGATGTGCATGGTGCAGATGGAGAAGAACTTCTCGGCGTCCGTGTGGGCGCACACGTTGCCAAAGCCGACGCTGGTCAGGCTGCTGAGGGTGAAGTAGAGGGCGGCGATGTACGAGCTGCGCACCGACGGGCCGCCGGCCGTGTTGTTGACGTAGGGCATCTGCAGGCGTTTGCCCAGCTCATGGAGCCATCCTTGGGGACGAGACGGGAGGACAACAGGGTGACAAGAACTAAATCATCCAGACTAGAGATAAATTGTATTATTATGTTTATCTTACCTAAAAATAAATATATTTATTAATAAAAAAAACAACTAAATACATTATTACTATATTTTGCTAAAAACATCAAAATTATTTGTATTTTTACTTGTATTTTTTCTGACTCCTTATTACATCCAGCCATAGAATTATGCATTAAAATAAACATATTTGAAATAATTAATTTTAAATGATCATAATAATTCATTTAAAATGACCATATTTAATTATTAAAATAATTGCTTGTTTATCAACAACTTTAGCATTTTATTCATTACATTTTGAAGCTCTCAGAAGCCAAGTTATGTTATATTCCTTAAGATTTATTTATGCAAGTTTGAAGTATCAATTATCTAAACACAGTTTTGTTTGCATATTTTCAAGATGTAGATATATATATATATATATATATATATACATATATATATATATATATATATATATATATATATATATATATATATATATATATATATATATATATAAACATATATATATATGTATATATATATATATATATATATATATATATATATATATATATATATATATATATATATATATATATATATATATATATATATATATATATATATATATATGTATATATATATATATATATATATATATATATATATATATATATATATATATATATATATATATACATATATATATATGAAATACTTGACTTGGTGAATTCTAGCTGTAAATATACTCCTCCCCTCTTAACCACGCCCCCTCCCCCAACCACGCCCCCCCACCCCCACCTTCCGAAATCGGAGGTCTCAAGTATGGCTTAAGTTGTTCAACAGTCCGGGGGTCTCCGTTGTGGTATTTTAGGCTTCATAATGCGCCACACACTTTCAATGGGAGACAGGTCTGGATTACAGGCAGGCCAATCTAGTACCCGCACTCTTTTACAATGAAGCCACGCTGTTGTAACATGTAAAGAATGTGGCTTGTCATTGTCTTGCTGAAATAAGCAGGGGCGTCCATGAAAAAGAAGTCGCTTGGATGGCAACATAAGTTGCTCCAAAACCTGGTGCCTTCATAGATGTGTAAGTTACCCATGCCTTGGGCACTAATACACCCCCATACCATCACAGATGCTGGCTTTTCAACTTTGCACCTATAACAATCCGAATGGTTCTTTTCCTCTTTGGTCCGGAGGACACGACGTCCACAGTTTCCAAAAACAATTTGAAATGTGGACTCGTCAGACCACAGAACACTTGTCCACTTTGCATGAGTCCATCTTAGATGAGCTCAGGCCCAGCGAAGCCGACGGCGTTTCTGGGTGTTGTTGATAAACGGTTTTCGCCTTGCATAGGAGAGTTTTAACTTGCACTTACAGATGTAGCGACCAACTGTAGTTACTGACAGTGGGTTTCTGAAGTGTCCCTGAGCCCATGTGGTGATATCCTTTTACACACTGATGTCGCTTGTTGATGCAGTACAGCCTGAGGGATCGAAGGTCACAGGCTTAGCTGCTTACGTGCAGTGATTTCTCCAGATTCTCTGAACCCTTTGATGATATTACGGACCGTAGATGGTGAAATCCCTAAATTCCTTGCAATAGCTGGTTGAGAAATGTTGTCCTTAAACTGTTCAACAGTTTGCTCACGCATTTGTTGACAAAGTGGTGACTCTCGCCCCATCCTTGTTTGTGAATGACTGAGCATTTCATGGAATCTACTTTTATACCCAATCATGGCACCCACCTGTTCCCAATTAGCCTGTTCACCTGTGGGATGTTCCAAATAAGTGTTTGATGAGCATTCCTCAACTTTATCAGTATTTATTGCCACCTTTCCCAACTTCTTTGTCACGTGTTGCTGACATCAAATTCTAAAGTTAATGATTATTTGCAAAAAAAAAATTTTTTTTTATCAGTTTGAAAATCAAATATGTTGTCTTTGTAGCATATTCAACTGAATATGGGTCGAAAATTATTTGCAAATCATTGTATACATCTAACACAATTTCCCAACTCGTATGGAAACGGGGTTTGTATTTGGTCCGGACGACACATTTTCCCAAAAACAATTTGAAATGTGGACTCGTCAGACCACAGAACACTTTTCCACTTTGCATCAGTCCATCTCAGATGAGCTCGGACCCAGCGAAGCCGGCAGGGTTTCTGGGTGTTGTTGATACATGGCCTTTTGCTTTGCATAATAGCGTTTTAACTAGCACTTACAGATGTAGCGACAAACTGTAGTTACTGACAGTGGGTTTCTGAAGTGTTCCTGAGCCCATGTGGTGATATCCTTTACGCACTGATGCCGCTTGTATTTTGATGCAGTATAACCTAAAGGGATCGAAGGTCACGGGCATTTAATGTTGGTTTTCAGCCTTGCTGCTTACGTGCAGTGATTTCTCCAGATTCTCTGAACCTTTTGATGGTATTACAGATGGTAGATGGTGAAATCCCTAAATTCCTTGCAATAGTTTGTGAATGGCTGAGCATTTCATGGAAGCTGCTTTTTATACCCAATCATGGCACCCACCTGTTCCCAACCAGCCTGTTCACCTGTGGGATGTTCCAAATAAGTGTTTGATGAGCATTCCTCAACTTTCTCAGTCTTTCTTGCCACTTGTGCCAGCTTTTTTGAAACACGTTGCAGGGCATCAAATTCCAAATGAGCTAATATTTGCAAAATATAACAAAAGTTTTTCAGTTCGAACGTTAAATATCTTGTCTTTGCAGTCTATTCAATTGAATATAAGTTGAAAAGGATTTGCAAATCATTGTATTCTCTTTTTATTTACCATTTCCCTTCAGTCCCCAAATCAGAAATGTTGGACACTCCTGGTTTACACAATATTTTCACATATTTTGCTGATTGTCAATACGATTGGATATGCTTTAATGGTTCAATAAAGCATACAAAGTCAACTTGTTTTTCACTCTCGTACTTTAATGAGCTGACAAACTGCGTTTACTTAGTTCTCCGACAGCCATTTGAGGACTCGGTTGAGTCATTTCAGTGCTTGAGCGGCGACTTCAAAGCATCACATTTATTTGCTCAGTCTCTTCCACTTCAGGAATTTCCCGGTTGGTGGAAAAACGAGGCGCAGAGACGGAACAGGGCTCGGCGCTGTTAAGAGTTATCTGTGGAAGTACAGTCCTGCATATGCACTATATTGCCAAAAGTATTTGGCCACCCATCCAAATGATGAGAATCAGGTGTCCTAATCACAGGTGTATAAAATCAAGCACTTAGGCATGGAGACTGTTTCTACAAACATTTGTGAAAAGAATGGGCCGCTTTCAGTGATTTCCAGCGTGGAACTGTCATAGGATGCCACCTGTGCAACAAATCCAGTCGTGAAATTGCCTCGCTCCTAAATATTCCAAAGTCAACTGTCGGCTTTATTATAAGAAAATGGAAGAATTTGGGAACAACAGCAACTCAGCCACCAAGTGGTAGGCCACGTAAACTGACATTGCACTATGCTGAAGTGCATAGTGCAAAGACTTTCTGCACAGTCAGTTGCTACAGAGCTCCAGACTTCATGTGACCTTCCGATTAGCCCACGTACAGTACGCAGAGCGCTTCATGGAATGGGTTTCCATGGCCGTGCGACTGCATCTAAGCCATACATTGCCAAGTACTATGCAAAGCACGTAAAGCACGTCGCCACTGGACTCTAGGGCAGTGGAGACACCTTCTCTGGAGTGATGAATCACGCTTTTCCATCTGGCAATCTGATGGACCAGTCTGGGTTTGGAGGTTGCCAGGAAACCGCTACATTCCGGATTGCATTGTGCCGAGTGTGAAATTTGGTGGAGGAGGAATTATGGTAACTGTCATAGGATGCCACCTGTGCAACAAATCCAGTCGTGAAATTGCCTCGCTCCTAAATATTCCAAAGTCAACTTTATTATAGGAAAAGTGAAGAGTTTGGGAACAACAGCAACTCAGCCACCAAGTGGTAGGCCACTCAAACTGACAGAGAGGGGTCAGCGGATGCTGAAGCGCATAGTGCAAAGACTTTCTGCACAGTCAGTTGCTACAGAGCTCCAGACTTCATGTGACCTTCCAATTAGCCCACGTACAGTACGCAGAGTGCTTTATGGAATGGGTTTCCATGGCTGTGCGACTGCATCTAAGCCATACATTACCAAGTACTATGCAAAGCACGTAAAGCACGTCACCACTGGACTCTAGAGCAGTGGAGACGCCTTCTCTGGACTGATGAATCACGCTTTTCCATCTGGCAATCTGATGGACGAGTCTGGGTTTGGAGGTTGCCAGGACAACGCTACATTTCGCTGCATTGTGCTGAGTGTGAAATTTGGTGGAGGAGGAATTATGGTGTGGGGTTGTTTTTCAGGAGTTGGGCTTAGCCCCTTAGTTCCAGTGAAAGGAACTTTGAATGCTCCAGGATACCAAAACATTTTGGACAATTCCATGCTCCCAACCTTGTGGGAACAGTTTGGAGCTGGCCCTGTTATGTTTGACTAAGGCAGGGGTCGGCAACCCAAAATGTTGAAAGAGCCATATTGGACCAAAAATACAAAAAAGTAATCTGTCTGGAGCCGCAAAAAATTGAAAGACTTATATAAGTGTTATAATGATGGTAACACGCCCTGAGATCGGTAGGTCGAGTCATACCAAAGATTATAAAAACGGGACCCATTACCTCCCTGCTTGGCACTCAGCATCAAGGGTTGGAATTGGGGGTTAAATCACAAAAAATGATTTCCGGGCGCGGCCACCGCTGCTGCTCACTGCTCCCCTCACCTCCCAGGAGGTGATCAAGGGTGATGGGTCAAATGCAGAGAATAATTTTGCCACACCTAGTGTGTGTGTGTGTGACAATCATTGGTACTTGAACTTTAACATGATGTAAATATGCCTGTGTAGCACTCCATAACAAGTCAATAATATCAACAAAGCTCACCTTTGTGCATTCACGCACAGTATAAAACGTTTGGTGGAGAAAATGAAACAAAGAAGGAGTGGCATAAAACACATCTTTCTGTGGCAGTGTCGGAGAAAGTTGTACATGTAAATAAACTGTTGAGTCACAGTCCACACAACGGTGAGTTCAAGGGCCGCTGAAATTAGTAGGACAAAACAGCGCTCGCCAAATACTCTCATTAGTGAAGCATAAACACAAACATATTAAACAGTTGGCTTTCTAACTATTAGGAAGGTTTGTGCCGTGTTTGTCCTCCTACAGAAACCATATTACAACAAAAAATATATTTTTCACCCCATTTTTTTCCATTTCCATACATTTTGTGAAAAAGCTCTATGGAGCCACCAGGACTCTGCTCAAGAGCCACATGTGGCTCTAGAGCCGCGGGTCGCTGACCCTCGGACTAAGGGGAGATGACGACACAGACACCAGGAAGCAGTATAGCTCTAAGTATTTATATATATATATATATATATTATAATATATATATAATAATCAAACAATACTAAATATACCAACTAAGGAAATGGAGTGTGACAAAATCCAAGAGTGTGTATGGGGAAAGACTATGTGTGTAGATTAGCTGTTTAAGTGTGACCGTAAATGTTGAACGAGAGACGAGGAAGTCCGGGGGAGAGAGAAGTCTACAGGTCCGAGTCCAAAGCGGGGGAAGTCAAGGATCGGAGGGAGGCAGTCAGAGTCCAGAGGGAGATCCAGGGAAAAGTGAGATGCACAGCTCACTTTCAAGGCGACGGAGGGTACTGCGGGGGCAAACACAGAGAGAGCTGGATTTGCATCAAGCAGGACGTGGCTTACTGTACGCGAACAGAAGGTTATATTCCGGCCCGGGATGGCAGGTTGTGCCGGCTTATGAAGGTGTGAGGATTGCAGATTGTCTGCAGGCGCGAGGAGGCCCGCCCGCAGCGGAGAGAGAGCGCCTGTGGGCGTGACAGGCCCCTTCCTCTTCCAACATTACAGTGCACAAAGCAAGGTCCACAAAGACATGGATGACAGAGTCTGGTGTGGATTAACTTGACTGGCCTGCACAGAGTCCTGACCTGAACCCGATAGAACACCTTTTGGTATAAATTAGAACGGAGACCAAGAGCCAGGCCTTCTCAACCAACATCAGTGTGTGACCTTGGAAGAATGGTGGAAAATTCCTATAAACACACTCCGCAACCTTGTAGACAGCCTTTCCCAGAAGAGTTGAAGCTGTAATAGCTGCAAAAGGTGGACCGAAATCAAATTGAAGCCTATGGGTTAGGAATGGGATGGCACTTCAAGTTCATATGTGAGTCAAGGCAGGTGGCCAAATACTTTTAGCGATATAGTGTATCACCCACTCCGCTGCCGTCGTCAACCCAAAGCCGCCTCTTACCTTTGATAAACTGCGTTTCCTGTCTTCACAGATGTGTAAGTTACCCATGTCTTGGGCACTAACACACCTCCATACCATCACAGATGCTGGCTTTTCAACTTTGCGCCGAAAACGGTCCGGATGGTTCTTTGGTCCGGAGGACACGACGTCCACAGTTTCCAAAAAACAATTTGAAATGTGGACTCGTCAGACCACAGAACACTTTTCCACTTTGCATGAGTCCATCTTAGATGAGCTCGGCGTTTCTGGGTGTTGTTGATAAATGGCTTTGGCTTTGCATAGTAGCGTTTTAACTTGCACTTACAGATGTAGCGACAAACTGTAGTTACTGACAGTGGTTTTCTGAAGTGTTCCTGAACCCATGTGGTGATATCCTTTACACACTGATGTCGCTTTTTTTTGATGCAGTACAACCTGAGGGATCGAATATGGCGTAACATTAGTGCCAAAAATCCGAGCGCATAAAAACTGTTATCGTGCGCTGATTCCCCACTTCGTGCGCGCGCGCGACACTCTTTTGCGCGCGCGTGGTGCCTTTTTGCGCGCGCGCGGTGCCTTTCTGCGCGCGCGTGACGCCTTTCTGCAAGCTCTCTGTGTACTCCTTTTTTTTTTTTTTTTTTAAGCATACCCGCCCCCAAAGTGCCAAAAAGAAACATGACAGCGCGAGGAGAGATGCCAGGAGTACACAGACAGCGCGCAGAAAGGCGTCGCGCGCGCGCAAAAAGGCACCACGCGCGCGCAAAAAGGCACCACGCGCGCGCAAAAAGGCACCACGCGCGCGCAAAAGAAGTGGAGAATCAGCGCGCGATAACAGTTTTTATGCGCTCGGATTTTTGGCACTAATGTGACGCCATATTCGATCCCTCAGGTTGTACTGCATCAAAAAAAGCGACATCAGTGTGTAAAGGATATCACCACATGGGTTCAGGAACACTTCAGAATTCCACTGTCAGTAACTACAGTTGGTCGCTACATCTGTAAGTGCAAGTTAAAACGCTACTATGAAAAGCCAAAGCCATTTATCAACAACACCCAGAAACGCCGCCGCCGGCTTCGTGTGGAGAATCAGCGCGTGATAACAGTTTTTATGCGCTCGGATTTTTGGCACTAATGTGACGCCATAATCGAAGGTCACCGTAAGGGCCAAAGAGATGGATGACAGAGTCCGGTGTGGATGAACTTGACTGGCCTGCACAGAGTCCTGACCTGAACCCGATAGAACACCTTTGGGATGAATTAGAACGGAGACTGAGAGCCAGGCCTTTTCCACCAACATCAGTGTGTGACCTCACCAGTGCGCTTTTGGAAGAATGGTGGAAAATTCCTATAAACACACCCCGCAACCTTGTGGACAGCCTTCCCAGAAGAGTTGATGCTGTAATAGCTGCAAAAAGGTGGTTCGGCATCATATTGAAGCCTATGGGTTAGGAATGGGATGGCACTTCAAGTTCATATGTGAGTCAAGGCAGGTGGCCAAATACTTTTAGCGATATAGTGTATCACCCACGCCGCCGTCGTCGTCAACCCAAAGCCGCCTCTTCCCTTTGATAAACTGTGTTTCCTGTCTTCACAGATGTGTAAGTTACCCATGTCTTGGGCACTAACACACCCCCATACCATCACACATGCTGGCTTTTGAACTTTGCGCCGAGAACAGTCCGGATGGTTCTTTGGTCCGGAGGACACGACGTCCACAGTTTCCAAAAAACAATTTGAAATGTGAACTCGTCAGACCACAGAACACTTTTCCACTTTGCATGAGTCCATCTTAGATGAGCTCAGGCCTAGCGAAGCCGGCGGCGTTTCTGGGTGTTGTTGATAAATGGCTTTGGCTTTGCATAGTAGCGTTTTAACTTGCACTTACAGATGTAGCGACAAACTGTAGTTACTGACAGTGGTTTTCTGAAGTGTTCCTGAACCCATGTGGTGATATCCTTTACACACTGATGTCGCTTTTTTTTGATGCAGTACAACCTGAGGGATCGAATATGGCGTAACATTAGTGCCAAAAATCCGAGCGCATAAAAACTGTTATCGCGCGCTGATTCTCCACTTCGTGCGCGCGCGCGACACTCTTTTGCGCGCGCGTGGTGCCTTTTTGCGCGCGCGCGGTGCCTTTCTGCGCGCGCGTGACGCCTTTCTGCAAGCTCTCTGTGTACTCCTTTTTTTTTTTTTTTTTTTAAGCATACCCGCCCCCAAAGTGCCAAAAAGAAACATGACAGCGCGAGGAGAGATGCCAGGAGTACACAGAGAGTGCGCAGAAAGGCGTCGCGCGCGCGCAAAAAGGCACCACGCGCGCGCAAAAAGGCACCACGCGCGCGCAAAAGAAGTGGAGAAT
Source organism: Nerophis lumbriciformis (assembly GCF_033978685.3). Classification (NCBI taxonomy): domain Eukaryota; kingdom Metazoa; phylum Chordata; class Actinopteri; order Syngnathiformes; family Syngnathidae; genus Nerophis; species Nerophis lumbriciformis. Next base: position 8,723,618 of record NC_084549.2, read on the forward strand.
CAGCGCGCGATAACAGTTTTTATGCGCTCGGATTTTTGGCACTAATGTGATGCCATATTCGATCCCTCAGGTTGTACTGCATCAAAAAAAGCGACATCAGTGTGTAAAGGATATCACCACATGGGTTCAGGAACACTTCAGAATTCCACTGTCAGTAACTACAGTTTGTCGCTACATCTGTAAGTGCAAGTTAAAACGCTACTATGCAAAGCCAAAGCCATTTATCAACAACACCCAGAAACGCCGCCGCCGGCTTCGTGTGGAGAATCAGCGCGTGATAACAGTTTTTATGCGCTCGGATTTTTGGCACTAATGTGACGCCATAATCGAAGGTCACCGTAAGGGCCAAAGAGATGGATGACAGAGTCCGGTGTGGATGAACTTGACTGGCCTGCACAGAGTCCTGACCTGAACCCGATAGAACACCTTTGGGATGAATTAGAACGGAGACTGAGAGCCAGGCCTTTTCCACCAACATCAATGTGTGACCTCACCAATGCACTTTTGGAAGAATGGTGGAAAATTCCTATAAACACACCCCGCAACCTTGTGGACAGCCTTCTCAGAAGAGTTGAAGCTGTAATAGCTGCAAAAAGGTGGTTCGGCATCATATTGAAGCCTATGGGTTAGGAATGGGATGGCACTTCAAGTTCATATGTGAGTCAAGGCAGGTGGCCAAATACTTTTAGCGATATAGTGTATCACCCACGCCGCCGCCGTCGTCAACCCAAAGCCGCCTCTTCCCTTTGATAAACTGTGTTTCCTGTCTTCACAGATGTGTAAGTTACCCATGCCTTGGGCACTAACACACCCCCATACCATCACACATGCTGGCTTTTCAACTTTGCGCCGAGAACGGTCCGGATGGTTCTTTGGTCCGGAGGACACGACGTCCACAGTTTCCAAAAAACAATTTGAAATGTGGACTCGTCAGACCACAGAACACTTTTCCACTTTGCATCAGTCCATCTTAGATGAGCTCGGCGTTTCTGGGTGTTGTTGATAAATGGCTTTGGCTTTGCATAGTAGCGTTTTAACTTGCACTTACAGATGTAGCGACAAACTGTAGTTACTGACAGTGGTTTTCTGAAGTGTTCCTGAACCCATGTGGTGATATCCTTTACACACTGATGTCGCTTTTTTTTTGATGCAGTACAACCTGAGGGATCGAAGGTCACCGTAAGGGCCAAAGAGATGGATGATAGAGTCCGGTGTGGATGAACTTGACTGGCCTGCACAGAGTCCTGACCTGAACCCGATAGAACATACTTGCCAACCCTCCCGGATTTTCCGGGAGACTCCCGAAATTCAGCGCCTCTCCCGAAAACCTCCCGGGACAAATTTTCTCCCGAAAATCTCCCGAAATTCAGGCTAACCCAAAATATAACCAGCATACCTGCCCAATCAGGTTATAACTGTAGAATGATGGAGGGCGAGTTCTTGGTTTCTTATGTGGGTTTATTGTTAGGCAGTTTCATTAACGTCCTCCCAGCGCGGCAACAACACACAACAACAGCAGTCACGTTTTTGTATACCGTAAAGCAGTTCGTGTGCCGTAAACAGCAATGTTGTGACACTCTTAAACAGGACAATACTGCCATCTAGTGCATTTGATGAAAGCACTTTTGTGCGTGCCACACATCAATGCATCATCAGAGTTCAGCATGGTTCGAAAAATAGTGACAGAGAATAGAACAAGGATGGACAATTCAACCCTTAACTCAACAATGAGTAGATGAGTGTTATGTGTGTGTATATGTGTAAATACATGAACACTGAAATTCAAGTATTTATTTTATATATATATATATATATATATATATATATATATATATATATATATATATATATATATATATATATATATATATATATATATATATATATATAATAAAATTGATATATATATATATATATATATATATATATATATATATATATATATATATATATATATAATAAAATAAATATATATATATATATATATATATATATAGCTAGAATTCACTGAAAGTCAAGTATTTCTTAGATGTATATATATATATATATATATATTTAGCCACGCCCCCAACCACGCCCCCCCTCCCCCCACATCCCGAAATCGGAGGTCTCAAGGTTGGCAAGTATGCGATAGAACACCTTTGGGATGAATTAGAACGGAGACTGAGAGCCAGGCCTTCTCGACTTCACCAATGCGCTTTCGGAAGAATGGTGGAAAATTCCTATAAATACACCCCGCAACCTTGTGGACAGCCTTCTCAGAAGAGTTGATGCTGCAATAGCTGCAAAAAGGTGGTTCGGCATCATATTGAAGCCTATGGGTTAGGAATGGGATGGCACTTCAAGTTCATATGTGAGTCAAGGCAGGTGGCCAAATACTTTTAGCGATATAGTGTATCACCCACGCCGCCGCCGTCGTCAACCCAAAGCCGCCTCTTCCCTTTTGATAAACTGCGTTTCCTGTCAGCGGAGGACACTGAAGGTTACGGCTCGGAATGAAAAAGTGCGAAACAACCACTCGGCTGGCTCGGAGACTCTTCCTACCTGCTGGAAGTGCTGCGAATCATCGGGATAATTTATAATGAGGGCGGGGGGCTTCTCATCCTCACCCCCCCGCCCCCGTCTTGATGAATCCTGCAGCGATAGCGAAAATGTGCATGTAACGACAGCTTTTTCCACACGAGACCGGCGCTATTACACGCGGCGGCGACATGCGGCGGCATGCAAACATTTGCCTACATGCACTCAGCTGATTAAACAGGCGCATAAATTACCGTCCTTGTCACCTTTTTTTTGATATAAAGGCACCGCATTGTTCCCCCCCCCCCTCGCAAACACGACTTGGGAGCGCCACTCGGAGGTGGAGCGCGGCCTGCTGTATATCCAAGCCTCAGCGGGGACCATAAGCTGCATTTGTTCACCGGCTCCAGACACACTGAAGCAATTTATGAGCCTCTGGCTGCAGGCTGATTAGAGCAGTGCTTGTAAAATGTATTTTGGCATATATGCAGGGTTTTTACTGGAGCTCGCCCTGTCACACATACATCATCGCAGGGGAGAGAGGGAGATGAAACGAGCTGCAGCCGAGGGAGTGGCGTCGGTGTCTGGAGGGAGAGCATTGTTTCCTTCTCACGGGCCTCCATTTTGGAAATGGTTAACCTCAAACTGTCAACACCTTCTCGGGAGGAACAATGGATGAGATGTGATGATTACCTGTTACCTTTCTTGCCCCTTAGTAACCTCCTGAGAACTGGTGTGCTCTGCAGTGGACGTCTGTGTTTTGCATACCGTTCGTTTTCCCACCGCCCGCTCCCAGTCTGTGGAACGCTCTCCCTGACCACCTGAGGGCACCACAGACTGTGGATGCTTTTTAAAAAGGCTAAAAACCCATTTTTTTTTAAAAGCCTTTTTTTTTTTTTAGATATATGCATACTAGTTTTAGCTATTTGGCTTTTCTAGTTTTTATTTTTATTTATTTTTTATTATCTTTTTATTTTATTTTTTTTTAATACACTGTAGCACAGGGGTGTCAAACTCAAATACAGAGTGGGCCAAAATTTAAAACTGAACAAAGCCTTGGTTGAACAAATTAACCTTTTAATAGGGACCCAAACAAGTTTTGCATTGAATATTGAACAAGCAAGGCTTATATAACTTTATAGTGACATGCAAAATCGAGTTTCAAATAATAATAATAATAATTAAAAAATATCAATGGCATATCAAATACAATTTAAATAAAAATTGAATGCCTCTTTTCTATTTGCAGCCTTCTGAGGTAAATATCAACATTAACTTTTTCAACAGGCTAATACATTTGAAAATAAAATATAATAAAAAAATATATAATAAAAAAAATAAAATAATAAAAAAAAAAATAAAAAAAAAAATAAAAAAATTAAAAATAACAATTAATAAACCAACCATTCAGGACTCTAAACTGCTCAGTTTGCAACACACTGATCTAATCTGATGTGCCCAAGCCAGATACCTGCCATCTTTTCTTGGATGCTAGTTCATTAATGTCGGGGCTCAGGCTTTGAGCTGAGGCAACCTTCATTATCGAACGAAGGTGTTCATCAGTCATTATATCTCGTAGTCCACAGTCTTCTATGAGCTGTCATCACGTCCGCTTTTCATCCATTCTAACAACGTGCCGGCCCAGTCACAAGATATGTGTGGCTTCTGTATGAACACATATGGGAATACAACGCATACTTGATCAACAGCCATACAGGTTACACTGAGGGTGCCCGTATAAACAATTTTAACTCTGTTAGAAATAAACGCCACACTGTGAATCCACACCAAACAAAAATGACAAACACATCCGCACCGTAACACAACATAAACACAACAGAACAAATACCCAGAAACCTTTGCAGCACTAACTCTTCCGGGACGCTACAATATACAACCCCGCTACCACCAAACCCCGCCCCCCTGCCCCCCCCCCCCCCCCCCCACCTTGTAGCATCCCGGAAGAGTTAGTGCTGCAAAATGTTCTGGGTATTTGTCCTGTTGTGTTTATGTTGTGTTACGGTGCGGATGTTCTCCCGAAATGTGTTAGTCATTCTTGTTTGGTGTGGGTTCACAGTGTGGCGTATATATTTCTAACAAAACTTAAAGTTGTTTATAGGGCCACTCTCAGCTGCAGGAGACGTCTCAAAAACGTCACCAGGAGTACTAACAAAACCCGAAAACGGCAGAAAGTTCGTATTTTCTGAAAACTTTTTTTCACAAAAATGTCGCAAGGGGGGACCCCCTACGAAAAACTCCAAAAAACGGACTTGCTTCAGCAGCACATCGCCTGTGCTGCAGTTGTAGGAGACGTCTCAAAACGTCATCAGGAGTCCCGACAAAACCCGGAAATGGCAGAAAATGCGTATTTTTTGAAAACCTTTCTTTCGCAAAAATGTCGCAAGGGGGGGGACCCCTACACAAAAATAAAAATAAAACTGTCTTGCTACAACAGCACAACACTGGTCCTGTAGTTGTAGGAGACGTCCCAAAACCTCATCAGAAGGTTTTGGGACGCAAATCCTCCACACGACACCTCCGCTCCGGACAGACTAACCTCCTCCAACAAAGCTACGAACAATGGGAGAACGGGCTTTCTGCTCCGCCGCTCCCAGTCTGTGGAACACTCTCCCTGACCACCTGAGGGCACCACAGACTGTGGATGATTTTAAAAAAAGGCTTAAAAATCCTCTCACGATTATGTTAGATCCACTATGGACTGGACTCTCACTATTATGTTAGATCCACTATGGACTGGACTCTCACTATTATGTTAGATCCACTATGGACTGGACTCTCACTATTATGTTAGATCCACTATGAACTGGACTCTCACGATTATGTTAGATGCACTATGGACTGGACTCTCACTATTATGTTACATCCACTATGGACTGGACTCTCACTATTATGTTAGATCCACTATGGACTGGACTCTCACTATTATGTTAGATCCACTATGGACTGGACTCTCACTATTATGTTAGATCCACTATGGACTGGACACTCACTATTATGTTAGATCCACTATGGACTGGACTCTCACGATTATGTTAGATCCACTATGGACTGGACTCTCACTATTATGTTAGATCCACTATGGACTGGACTCTCACTATTATGTTAGATCCACTATGGACTGGACACTCACTATTATGTTAGATCCACTATGGACTGGACTCTCACGATTATGTTAGATCCACTATGGACTGGACTCTCACACTATTATGTTAGATCCACTATGGACTGGACTCTCACTATTATGTTAGATCCACTATGGACTGGACTCTCACTATTATGTTCGATCCACTATGGACTGGACTCTCACAATATTATGTTAGATCCACTATGGACTGGACTCTCACTATTATGTTAGATCCACTATGGACTGGACTCTCACTATTATGTTAGATCCACTATGGACTGGACTCTCACTATTATGTTGGATCCACTATGGACTGGACTCTCACAATATCATGTTAGATCCACTATGGACTGGACTCTCACAATATTATGTTAGATCCACTATGGACTGGACTCTCACACTATTATGTTAGATCCACTATGGACTGGACTCTCACAATATTATGTTAGATCCACTATGGACTGGACTCTCACACTATTCTGATGAGGTTTTGGGACGCAAATCCTCCACACGACACCTCCGCTCCGGACAGTCTAACCTCCTCCAACAAAGCTACGAACAATGGGAGACCGGGCTTTCTGCTCCGCCGCTCCCAGTCTGTGGAACACTCTCCCTGACCACCTGAGGGCACCACAGACTGTGGATGATTAAAAAAAAAAAAAAGCTTAAAAATCCTTCTTTTTAAAAAAAAAAAACTTTTTTAGATATATGCAAGCTAGTTCTAGTTTTTATTTTTAGTTTTTTTTTAATTATCTTTTTATTTTTGAAAAACTTTTTTAGCGAAGAAAAATCTCGCCATAGCAATTGCACAAACAAGTGCCGATAGGCCCCGCCCTCCGATACCATGTGAGATCGTTATTCAATTATAATTTTGAGACGACAAACCCTTCATTGTTCCACCTTGTGGACTTGATTCTTGGAAACAAGCCTCAGTCACATGAACATGTCCCGGGCTCAGAGGCACACTGAACTGTACATAAGTAAATGTGTGCTCTGTTGCGCTCCGTGACGGTTGGATTTCCTCGGGCAAACGCTATCTTCTGTTGAGATTATAGAAATGAAACCTGGATATACTTTACAGTAGTCAGTGGCTATCCATGTAGATGTATTATACACGGGAATGCAAGTTGAGTCTCGCCTACAATCGAGCATGGCGGTGTTGGCGACACAGTCCGTCCGGGGCTGCATGAGTGCTGCAGGCCCTGGCGAGCTGCGGTTCATTGAATTCCAACACGTACTGTGACATTAATAAGCGGAACACGACCCCATCAATGGTTAAGCCGGTTCCCAACATGATAAGAAGCCTAAACACATCTCCAAGATAAGTGCCTTGCTAAGGAAGGAGCTTGGTGGAGGAGTGGAAGAGAATTCAACTAACAACCCGTGTAGCTCTGCTCAATTCCATTGCCGAGAGGATTAAGGCAGTGCTAAATAACAATGGTGCTCACACTAAATATGACACGATTAGGACACGTGAGGACTTTGTTAAAAATGGCCCAATGTTGAATCTACTCACAAGCTGTACACTGACTACTCTTAAGTTATATCAGAGTGTAATTTCATATATTATTGTCCCCTGAGAAGGTATAAGAAAATGTCTGCTCTAAGGTAAGGGGTGCATTATTTTTATTTTACTTTATTTTTTGTTGGTTAGTGTTCTCCTATGTTTAGTGTTAGTTCCTGTCCCGTGCTCTTATTTTGGTGGCACTTCCTTGTTGGTGTTTTTTTTCGTAACCGCTTCACATCTTTCTCTGAGCACTGATCCACACATTTTTGAGGCAGGGGCTCCAAAACACACACACACGCACACACACACACACACACACACACACACACACACACACACACACACACACACACACACACACACACACACACACACACACACATATATATATATATATATATATATATATACATGTGTATACAATATATACATTCCCGCCTCTCGGTCAACACTACGGGTAACACTCCTCATTTAATTCCTACACATAGTCGCACACCACACAAAGTGTATGGTGTGGATTAGTCACACTCCATTCCCTTGTTTATTATTATTATTTTCCTGTATATATATATATATATATATATATATATATATATATATATATATATATATATATATATGTATGTGTCCATATGATCTTATTGTTCTGTCTTTATATATATTTTTCAAAATATTAAATTTTTTTTCAAAATATTCCAATTGAAAAAAATATATAAAGACAGAACAATAAGATCATATGGACAGCCATAAGTGTTTACATTTTGCTTTATATTTATTATTTTACTTATTTTTTGCCTGGTTTTGTATTTGTTTTGTATCATCCCGTAAGGTGCATATTACTTCTTTTTTTTTTTCTTTTTTCGGTTTGTACTTCATGAAGTTTTGCACTTGTGTTTTGTTGTTTTTGTTATATTTGGATGTAATTGTTGGTTTGTAAATCATTAAAGGGGAACATTATCACAATTTCAGAAGGGTTAAAACCATTAAAAATCAGTTCTCAGTGGCTTATTATATATTTCGAAGTTTTTTTCAAAATTTTACCCATCACGCAATATCCCTAAAAAAAGCTTCAAAGTGCCTGATTTTAACCATCGTTATAAACACCCGTCCATTTTCCTGTGACGTCACATAGTGATGCCAACACAAACAAACATGACGGACAGAACAGCAAGGTATAGCGACATTAGCTCGGATTCAGACTCGGATTTCAGCGGCTTAAGCGATTCAACAGATTACGCATGTATTGAAACGGATGGTTGTAGTGTGGAGGCAGGTAGCGAAAACGAAATTGAAGAAGAAACTGAAGCTATTGAGCCATATCGGTTTGAACCGTATGCAAGCGAAACCGACGAAAACGACACGACAGCCAGCGACACGGGAGAAAGCGAGGACTTCTAACCAACGATTGGTATGTGTTTGTTTGGCATTAAAGGAAACTAACAACTATGAACTAGGTTTACAGCATATGAAATACATTTGGCAACAACATGCACTTTGAGAATGCAGACAGCCCAATTTTCATCAATTAATATATTCTGTAGACATACCCTCATCCGCGCTCTTTTCCTGAAAGCTGATCTGTCCAGTTTTGGAGTTGATGTCAGCAGGCCAGGGAAGCTAGGGTGGATAGGGGGTTTAGCTCACTCGTCTGCGGGAACAAAATGCCGCCATTGCTTGCCGTGCTACCAAGGTCCTTTGTCCCTGAATTGCTCACACACTCCGGCAGATTCAATGGGGGTCTGGCGGCAGATTTCTTTGACTTTATCGTTGGAAATGCATCTGCTTTGAGTGTCGCAGGATATCCACACATTCTTGCCATCTCTGTCGTAGCATAGCTTTCGTCGGTAAAGTGTGCGGAACAAACGTCCAATTTCTTGCCACTTTCGCATCTTTGGGCCACTGGTGCAACTTGAATCCGTCCCTGTTCGTGTTGTTACACCCTCCGACAACACACCAACGAGGCATGATGTCTCCAAGGTACGGAAAATAGTCGAAAAAACGGAAAATAACAGAGCTGATTTGACTCGGTGTTTGAGAAAATGGCGGATTGCTTCCTGATGTGACGTCACGTTGTGACGTCATCGCTCCGAGAGCGAATATTAGAAAGGCGTTTAATTCGCCAAAATTCACCCATTTAGAGTTTGGAAATCGGTTAAAAAAATATATGGTCTTTTTTCTGCAACATCAAGGTATATATTGACGCTTACATAGGTCTGGTGATAATGTTCCCCTTTAAGACTACATATTATGTTGAAGGGGGCAAGAAAATATAAGATTTTTCTTCATCCTGCTCCTTCTCAGGCATTGGTGTGCAAATGCATAACTGAATAATTATGGTATAATTGTCTATCAAAGATGCACATCAATGAAGGAGATAAATAAAAATGAAATGAAAACAATGAAATGAAATGTGTTGTCAACTTTGTACTTTTTTATGTAATTGCCTGAAATAAATAAATAATGAATGAATGAATAATGAATGAATGTTGCAGTGACGTGCGGTGAGGTTGATGGCTGGTGAGGCACTGACTTCATCACAGTCAGATTTACAAACATATGAACCCTAAAGAGCATCTTATTCACCATTTGATTGGCAGCAGTTAACGGGTTATGTTTAAAAGCTCATACCAGCATTCTTCCCTGCTTGGCACTCAGCATCAAGGCTTGGAATTGGGGGTTAAATCACCAAAAATGATTCCCGGGCGCGGCGCCGCTGCTGCCCACTGCTCCCCTCACCTCCCAGGGGGTGAACAAGGGGATGGGTCAAATACAGACGACAAATTTCATTACACCTAGTGTGTGTGTGACAATCATTGGTACTTTAACTTAACTTTAACTTTACACATACAAACTGTAGCACACAAAAAAGCACATTTAATAAAAAAAATGTTATTATGGTCTTACCTTTACTTAGAAATGAAGTCCACAACTAAAGCCCTCACTTCAACTTTCCACGTGCAAGATTGAATCTATTTAAAAAAGTGTAACCGAGGGTTTATAAATGTCGCCTATACTGTATGAAACTACAAAATAACAAACACGGAGGCTCCAGTTTACACGAGGACCACTTTATTTACCTTCTTTCAAAAACCTCCGCTCCACTACAACATGTCATCACTTCCGCTCTTGGCGCCTTCAAAATAAGAGCTCAAGGCATATACTGTATAACAGCGCATAACAGGAACTTAACATCACAAAGAGGAAAGCCCATGAAAATAGGTTACAAAAGTTATTTAATAAGAAGCCAAAAAGTGCAAAAACAATAATGTTCGTGTTGGAGGAGTTGTGAATTAGATACACCTGCAGTCTGCAGGTGTACCTAATGTTGTGGCCCTGCAGTCATTCACAACTCCTCCAACACCAACATTACTGTTTTTGCACTTTTTGGCTTCTTATGAAATAACTTTTTTAAATAGATTCAATCTTGCACGTGGAAAGTTTAAGTGTGGGCTTTAGTTGATATAACAATTCTGCAGGAGGCGGGGGTGCAGGAGGCGGGGCTACTGGAGCCTCAGCCAGTGCGTCTTTTGCAGCCGTTTTATGATCGCTCAGCACAAGAAATACGTTACACACATACAGTTGTTGACAAAATACACTGTACATTATATACGTCAGCTAACTAAACTATGGAAATGTATAATATAATTCATATAGCAATACGGTCTCACTGCACAGCAGGCCAGCAGTTAGCCGAGTCCGCAATCCATGTTGAGGCACAGAGTGACGTGCCTCGACTGGCTGCTGTTTACCGCACCGTCTCTTCTCAGTATTTGAACGGCAAATGTGAAAATTCAGCGATTTTGAATAAATATAATCCAAAACTGGTGAAGTTAAATGGAAAATAACTTTAGAGCAGGGGTGCTCACACTTTTTCTGCAGGCGAGCTACTTTTCAATTGATCAAGTCGTGGGGATCTACCTCATTCATATATATAATTTATATTTACTTATTTATGAAATATATGTTTTTGTTAACAAGTTAAAGGTGTTTAATGATAATGCAAGCATGTTTAACACATATAGTTAATATTGTTAATACATTAAAGGTGTTTAATGATAATACAAGTATGTTTAATACATATAGTTAATATTGTTAACAAGTTAAAGGTGTTTAAAGATAATACAAGCATGTTTAACACATATAGTTAATATTGTTAACAAGTTAAAGGTGGTTAAAAATAATACAAGCATGTTTAACACAAATAGTTAATATTGTTAACAACTTAAAGGTGGTTAAAGATAAAACAAGCGAACTACACGATGCTCTTCAACAGATGCCAAACAATAAAGCTCCAGGGCCTGATGGGTTCCCTGTGGAGTTCTACAAAACATTCTGGTCACTGCTAGCTCCGATATTTACGAAAATGGCTTTAGAGATTAAAGAAAACTCATTCCTTCCTCCAAATATGAACTCTGCCACGATCAGTCTCTTGCTAAAACCTGATAAAGACCCAACACTTCCATCCAGTTACCGGCCAATCTCCCTGATTAATGCTGATCTTAAAATTATCTGCAAAGTATTAGCTCAAAGATTAGAAAAAGTCACTCCATATATAGTACATCCTGATCAAACAGGTTTCATCAAAGAGAGACAATCGTCCAACAATGTTCGCCGTCTACTCAATGTGATAGACTATTCTGTTATTCATAATCTAAAAACAGCTGTTGTTTCATTAGATGCTGAAAAAGCATTTGATAGAGTGAACTGGAATTTTCTTCTAGCTACTCTACAGAAATTTGGATTTGGAGACTCATTTATAGAATGGATTAAGGTCCTATATAGTTTTCCTACAGCTTCGGTTAGAACGAACAGCCAAATATCTCCAAGGTTTAATCTTATGAGGGGCACAAGGCAAGGGTGTCCACTTTCTCCGTCACTGTTTGCTATATTTATTGAACCTCTTGCAACCGCTATTCGACAGCATGCAAATATTAAAGGCATCCATACCGCAACCGTTCATCATAAAATAAGCCTTTATGCTGATGATGTATTACTTTTCTTACAAAATCCACATTCTTCTCTTCAAGATACAATCTCACTTATCAATAAATTCAGTTCTATTTCAGATTACTCCATCAACTGGTCCAAATCTACTGTGTTACCAATTAATTTTGACTTTCAGAGCACCTCATCGATTCCACTGCATAAAGGGAACATTAAATACCTGGGAATCAATATTTCCTCCACATTGTCAGATCTGAATCGCTTGAATTACTCCCCAATCTTAAAATCGATTGAGGATGATCTGGCGCGTTGGAAAACACTGCCAATCTCACTTATGGGAAGGGTTTCTACCGTGAAAATGATGGTCTTGCCTAGGGTTAATTATCTATTTTCAATGATTCCAACCAAACCTTCTCAAATCTGGTTTAAGTCACTAGACTCACACATCAATCAGTTTCTTTGGAAGAGTAAACCAGCACGAATCAGCCTTAAAACTTTACAAAAACCCAAAGAACATGGGGGTCTAGAACTCCCAAACTTTTCCTATTATTTCCTTGCAAATAAACTACAATATATATTAAAATGGATCAATCCCACTTTATTAGATAGTTTATGGTTAGAGATTGAACAATCACTTAGCCAGGAGATCCCAATTTCTAACTTGCCCTTTATTAGCCAAATTCTCCGAAAACACAACTGCTTTAAAAGTATTAATATACGCACTACCTTAACAGCTTGGTGGGAGTTTTTGAAAATAACTGGGTCCCCGCTCACTCCATGCCAATTTACGCCTATTTGGAATAATCCTGATTTTCTTTTAAACAAGAAGCCATTGAACTTTCCAACATGGTATGATAAGGGAGTCGGATGCCTTGGGGATATCATCAATGCAAACAGTTTTATCTCTTTTAAAAGTTTAATAACACAATATGCAATCAATCCTAATAAATTTCTAGAATATATACAAATCAAATCTGTAATCAGCGCAAGATTCAACAAAACAACATGGGAAACTAATCCTACGACCGTTAAATTCTTCAAAACATCTGCCCCCAAAGCTTTATCCAAATTATATGCTCTCTTATCAAAAATAGATAACACAATAAGTATTCCAACTTCTAAATGGCACTCAGACGTATCAACAAGCTGTGACCCAGAATTCTGGAAACAAATATGCCTCAATACTACTCGTTTGATTAAGAATCCAAATGTACGACTGATTCAGCTCAAAATACTTTACAGAATACATTACACCGGTCTAAGAATGTATAAAATGGGTTTAGCTGACTCTAACATCTGTGTACACTGCTCAGATAATAAGATAGATAATTACTTGCATTCAATGTGGTCCTGTGCTCCCGTGAGTAACTTTTGGCTTGGAGTGTGCGAGAACCTATCATTAGCGTTAGAGATTCCTATTCCCATCTCCCCCGCACTCTGCCTGTTGGGTGATCTCTCCGCAACTGATCTTGATATAAACAAAACATACCTCCTTATAAATGCGTTGGGCATCGCCAAGAAAACTATTCTCATAAATTGGAAATCAAAAAATAATTTATGTATAAACCTTTACAAAAACATTTTATTAGATTATGTAGTTATGGAAAGAATGTCTGCTGAATCAAACCAACAACTGACAGAATTCCGATCTCTTTGGGCACCGCTAATTAATTTTCTGACCTGACTCCCTTGGGGGCCGGGGCTGGGGCTCTGTCCCGGGGGTCTTGCTCCGTGGGTGGGGGGTCCTGGGTGCCGGGGGGGCCGTGTGCCGCGGGGTCGGGGGGCCTGGGGTGTGTTTCCTGGTTCCGGCCTGGCGGGCCGATCCGTGGGTGGTCTGGTGGCTGGGGGTGGGTGGAGGTGCCTAGGCGGGTGTTGGGGTGCGGGTGGGGCTGTGGGCGGCCGCCTTGGGTTGGTTGGGGGGGCTGTCCCTCCCGTGGGTGGTTGGGCGGGGGGTTGCGCCCGTGGGGCTGGGGTCTTGCCGCTGTCGGGCGGGGGTCGGCTCGTGCCCCGCTGGCTCCGGTTGTCCGTGGGCTTCCTCCTTCCCCTGGGGCGCGGGGCGGGGTCTGCCCGGGGTTGCCCTGCGCTGCGGCTGTGCGGGCCTGCCTGGTGCCGGGTTGGGGGGACTGCTTGCCTCCCTTGTTGGGGCCCCGGCGGTGCTGCCCGACTGCCCTGCGGGAGTCCCCCTCCTGTGTTTTACTCTGCCCTTATTTTTTTATTAATTTTATTTTAATTTATTTTATGTGTATATATATATATATATATATGTATGTATGTATGTGTATGTATGTATATGTATGTATGTATATATGTATGTATGTATGAATGTATGTATGTATGTATGTATATATGTATGTGTATGTATTTGTATATATATATATGTATGTGTGTATGTATGTATATATATATATATATATATATATTATTATTATTATTATTATTATTATTATTATTATTATTTATTTATTTATTTTATTTTTTTTAATCTATTTAATATATTTAACTTATTCTGTTAAATTATATATGGGTACGCGTGTATGTGGGTGTGTGTACGTTTGTATATATGTATGGTGAAATCTGTGTGTATGTATGTAGGTACATATGTATGTGTCGCTGCCCCGGTGTGTATTGCTGATCGCGGCGCCGGGTCTGCTGAGGTGCCGTGGCATGCCGGCTGTGGACGCAGGGCTGGGCCCTTATGGCTTTTTGCCGGATGGGATGCCTGGTGGGTGGTGGGCGGGGGGGGCCTGGACGTGCGGGAGGGGCTGCGGGGTTTGGTGGCGTTGGGCACTGTTGGCGACCAGGCCTCTTGTTTATTTTTATTTATTTTATTTTATTTAAAGGGTTTATTTTATTTTATTTTTTATTTTTATTTTTTATTTTTTTTATTTTTTTTTTTTATTTATTTATTTATTTATTTATTTTTTTTGTGTGTGTTGTGTATGTATGTGTTTGTGTATATGTGGGCTTATGTATATGTGTGTGGGTGTATTAATGTGTATATATGTGTGGATGTGTATGTTTATATGTATATGCATACGTGTGGAAATGTGTGTATGTGTATGTATATGTATATGCATATATGTATGTGTGTATGTATGTGTATATGAATGTGTAGGTGTGTGCATGGGTGTGGATGTCCGGTGGCTCAATTGGCCTGGCTGTGGATGAGTTGGGGTAGGTGGGTTGGTGGCCTCGGTGGTAGCCGGGGGTGTGCGTTGTTGTGGTTTACGGGGTCGGTCGCTTTTTTGTTTTGGTTTCGGCGGCCGCGGGTGTTTACGCTGCGGACGGGCGGTGGTGGTGATGGTTGCTGCGGTGATACCAGCGGTTGGCATCGCTGTGTTGGGTTGGAGTGGTTGGGGGACTGTGGCTGGTGTCTGTGCGCTTGTGGGGTTGTGGGGATGGCTGGCGTTGGCTTGCCGGCTGGTTTGGGGGCTGGCAGGCGGACGGGATGCATTGGCTTCTTCCCCCGTTGGGGGGCTCCTTCCCCTGGCCGGGACTCGTATGGGCACGTTGCTGTGTGGATGGCCGGGATGCGGTGTTTGCATTGGGCGTGGGGGCTGTGCGGTTTCTCTGCGTTTGGTTGCCGGTATGGGCTCTGCAGGGTTGGGTTGGGGCGGGCGGGGGCTGGCTTTGTTTGGCGGGGGGAGGGGCTCGCGTGGCGTCACGTCAAAGTGGTCTGGTGTGGGTCACGGGCTGTGGCGGGGGGTGGCGGCCTCCTGGCCGTAGTTCCTGGTTGTCGGCCGCGTGGACTGGGGGGATGTCCGGGCCCTCTACTCCTCCTACTTATAGCGCACACAGTCACACATATATAGGACTTTGGGGATTGTCCTGCGGGGAGGCATGGCGGGGGGTTGAGGATGCCTCCAATGGGGCTCCAGTCCTCCTTTCTTGTCCCCTGCTCGTCCATCCCTCAATCTTAGCTGCATATTAGACACTTAGGATTTGGGGGGCTTGGTTTGGTTGGGACCCACCATGACCTTTATGTCCCCCAATTTTAATCGCATTATTAGTTCCCACAAGCATACATATCTCACTCACGCTACAGTACACACATCAATAGGGAATGGAGGTCGGCTGTAACGGCTGACCTCCTAATTTTAACTACACAGTAGACACTCTGGGGGCCTTGTACACATGCATGGGGGGTTTGGGGTTCGGCGCACCCCTCATTGCCTCGTCGGCCGGCGGGGACTGCGGTCTGGTGGCCTGCCAGGCTTTTATTCATTTATTATTGTTATATATATATTTTTTATTTTTAATGTATTTATTATTTTTATTTTTATTATTACTCATTTTTATTTTATTTTATTTTTTAAATTTTATTTTTTATTTTATTTTTTTTATTTTTATTTTATTTCATTTTTTTTAAATCTTATTATTTATTTGTGTGTGGCGTCGCGCGGGTCTCACTTCCTGTTGGATGGGGTCCGTGCCCGTGTGGCCCGACCTTGCGCTGTGGGGTCTCTGTTGGTGACTTGGTGTGGTGGCGGCGCAGCCCCCGTGTCTGGTCTGGATGCAGTGTCCCGGTTGTTTGGGCGGTGGTGTGTTTGTGCGGGTTTGGGTTGGGGTGGGGGGCCTTTTGGTTGGGGGGGTTGTTGGTGTCTCTTGTTTGCGTGTTGGCGTTCGGGCTGACCGGCGGGCTGGCGCCGGCTGGTCTCCGTGGCCCTGGTGGCGTGTGGTTGCTGGTCGCAGTTTTTCTTTGATCGCTTTAATTTGATTGGCTGGTGCTGGCTGTCTGGGGTTATTGCGGCTGCTGTTTCTGCTGCCGTTTGTTTGTGGTGTGGGCGCCCGTGGCTGCTGGGTCTGGTGCAGGGGTGTGGCTGATGTTGTGACTGGTGGCAGCGCGCGCGCGTGATGGCTGTCGGGGCTGACGAACTGTGTATATGTATGTATATGTGTGTGTATGTATGTATGTTTATATATGTGTATGTGTACATATGTGTATGTACATGTATATATGTGTATGTGTGGGTATGTATACGTGTATGTGTGTATGTGTATGTGTATGTGTGTATGTATGTATGTATGTATATTTCTGGGGGTACGCTCTGGGCCTGCCTGTCAGACGGGGGTCGACGCCTCAGGCTACTGCATCCGAACTGCGTGTCTGGAGCTCCTGGGTCCCGCTGTCCATCCCTTCCGGGTGCCCGTCTTGGTTGGGGCCTGTTGGGCCTAGTCCCTGCGTCTATTGTGGTAGCTTGGTGCTGCAAGGTATTCCGAGGTGCTGCGAGTCGGCCAGTTGCTGGGGTAGTGACCTTGTTTGTCAGCATGTCTGTGATCTTCTTTTAATTCTTTTTTTTTTTAATTAATTAATTAATTAATTTATTTATTTATTTATTTTTAAAATATATTTTATTAATATTATTTTTTTAATTTTCCCCTCCCTCAGGGGGGGGGCTCGGCGGGGCGGTTGCTGGTTGTTCCATCTCCATCGTTGGGGTCCCTGCGGGTGGGGTGGGTGGTTCCCGTGGCCCTGTGCCTGGGTGGTCCTGCGGCGGCCGGTTTGGGTGGGGTGGCCGGGGGCTGGCCTCGCCGCGCTCTCCGGGGGTGGGGGGTGGGCTCGTGGGGGCCCGGTTGCCGGTGGGGCGGGGGCGGTCTTCCCGTCCGGTTGCGGGGAGTCTCTGGGTCCTTCGGGCGGGGCGTCTCGCCTTCTGCCCGTGTGGGGTGTGGTCTCTCGCTGGCTTGGGGTCTGGCTGTCCCCTGCTTTTCTCGTGCCCTGTCCTCCGCCGGGTGCGTCTGTCTGCGGCCTGCTGCTGGCCCTTGTGGGCGGTACGGTGGGTCGGGCTCTGGGGTTCCTGTCGCTGGCCGGCTTGGCTGCGTGGGGGCGGTGGTCCCTGGTTCCCTGGGCACCACGCCTCCTGTTTGTGGGTTGGGCTCTCGGGGGTGATGGGG
The DNA here is from genome assembly GCF_033978685.3 of Nerophis lumbriciformis. Taxonomy (NCBI): domain Eukaryota; kingdom Metazoa; phylum Chordata; class Actinopteri; order Syngnathiformes; family Syngnathidae; genus Nerophis; species Nerophis lumbriciformis. Next base: position 8,741,626 of record NC_084549.2, read on the forward strand.
CCGTGCTCTGGCTCCCACGCACTCTGGGAGTCGAATGTATTGTACATGCAAATTCACGTATGCTCACATACGTACATAGGTTCCTACGCTCCCACATACATACACAAATACAGTACATATTTACCTACCTAATGTTCGTACATCCACACGCACATTCAATATACAAACATACACATACACATACTGTACATATACATTCACTGTACAAACACATATACACATTCTGTACATATACATTCATTGTACAAACACATATACACATTCTGTACATATACAAGTACATATGCATACTTACACTCATGCACATAATCACGTTTCATCAAACATATATTAACGTTGTTGCCCTAGGGTAAACTGGGTGTAACACATGGCACACTGACAAAGCTTAACCTATTGTGACTATAACAATCTACAAGGTTAATGTAGGTTGCTTCTCTTTCTCCCCCTCCATTTTTCTGCATTCTTTCGTATCTCAAGTCATCATTACGTATATGTATTGTTGCATTTAAACAACTGTATTGTTGATAATAAAGGTAAATTATTGGTATTGTTCATTATCAATAGCGCTATTTCTATTGGTATTTGTATTGATCCATTTGTAGTGTAATAATGCTCATTGTCATTTCTGTATTATTTTTAATTTTTCGCTAACTGCTTATTTGCTATTACTTTTACCATCATATTTGTACATGTCATATTTGCTGATGTTGCTCTATTGTTGTTGTTGTTGTTGTTTGCTGTTGTTGTTTTTGTCTCTCTGTCTAATCCCCCTCTTGTCCCCACAATTTCCCCCTCTGTCTTCTTTTTTTTTCTCTTTCTATCCCCTCCTGCTCCGGCCCGGCTGCACTAAATGATAATATAAATACATTTAATAAAGTCAAATACAAATAAGGCAACAAGAGAAGTATCCTACACTTCTCTTTTGTAAAGTAAATCTGAACAGCCGACATGGGCATCTACATCAACTATATGATTTGCCTGAGAAGCTGGACAGGACATAAAAAAAAAAAAAAAAAAAAAAAAAGATAAAACAAGCATGTTTAACACATATAGTTAATATTGTTAACAACTTAAAGGTGGTTAAAGATAATACAAGCATGTTTAACACATATAGATTCCTTTCTTTCATGAAGACAAGAATATAAGTTGGTGTATTACCTGATTGTGATGACTTGCATTGATTGGAATCAGACAGTGGTGCTGATAACGTCCGCATTTTCGAATGGAGGAGAAAAAAAGTCCTCCTTTCTGTCCAATACCACATGAAAGTGGTTGGTTTTTGGCATCTTATTTGTCCAGCTTCCGTACTCCTTTGTATACACTTTACAAGAAATACATTGTCGGCAAACTTCGTAGCTTGCTAGCTTGTGCACGCCAGCTTTCTGAGACTCTTATTTTGGTAGCGCAGGCAGGATGAAGCAGAGCTTTTATTGTGCAACTGTGCAGTCGGTCTTTGGAGTTTTGACGACAGGTACGGCGCCAGAGTCTGTTGAAATAAAGTGTTTCTCGCCTTCCAGTCGGTAATTTTAATGAGCCGGCAGCAGCCAGCGTCATCTCAGAAGACCCTCGGGTGCCGTGGATGTCAATCAAGTGACGAAAGTGACGTCATAGTGAAGATTTATGATCGTTCATTTTTAGGACTATTTTTTTAATGCCTGGCTGGTGATCGACTGACACACCCTCCGAGATCGACCGGTAGATCGCGATCGACGTAATGAGCACCCCTGCTTTATAGTATAATCACTGCATACATATGACAATTTAATTTATTTTTTTTCTTTTTACATTTTTTTTCTTTCCATGATGGAAAGAGGCAGGTGAGGCAGGGCCTCACCTGCCTCTTGTGACTGCACGTCACTGGAATGTTGTATTTGTGTTGTAAAATATTGGTTGGGAAATGACCAAAATTCAATGGTCAAATCAACGTCAGAACCCAACATTGATTAAAAGCATGTTGTTTCAACGTCATGTTTGAGTTGCTCAACGTCAGGACCTAATTCAACGCGTTCTCAACGTTGTTTCAATGTCTTGTGCCTGCTGGGAAGCACTTGGTTACAAGATCGGAGTGTGTCTAAGAGTACTTTTTGAGCACATTCAACAATGCAGTAAATCATGATCATTTCGGTCACTGTGATATGAAACTTTCACATCGTTACATCCCTAGGGCGTCCTCCCCTTTTGTGAGATACTGTTGGCTCTGCACAGACTGGAGTTATTTAATGTCATCTTGAGAAGCGGACAGGCTCGCCAGCGCCCTGACAACTTTGACATTTGAATTGTTCATGTGCGATATTGGCAAGCGAGTCTGCCTTAGGAAACAAACAATTACTCCCACCAAGCGAGCTGCGTGCATTAGTGATATTTATGATACTTGTGTACACGTAAATTAAAATGAATAGGAAATGAAGTCCTCTCTAGGGTGTCTTTCAAGTCATGCTGGCCCGTAACTCATCGACGCAGAAAACAGGGGAGTTTGCATGATAATGCCGGTCCGAGGAGGCGAAACGTGCTTTACGCTCAAGTGGACTGAGGCGATCTTGTATGCAGAGAGGCGGCGAGCAACCCTGGAAGAATCAATAAAGTGCATAGGATTTGGGATTTATGGTGACATCCTATCGATCAATTACGAGCTGACTGCTGAAGGCGGCATGGCTAATGGATGGATGGATGTTCCAGGCACTCAAAGATGTCAATAGGCATTATAAGTAAATCAGAGGTTTAGACAGAATTACTGTACATCACATGATAATGTAGAGCAGGGGTGTCAAACGTACGGCCCGCGAGCCTAATCAGCTCAATTTTTGTTTCATCTGACATCACATAGACAAAGATGAGACCTTCTGGAGGAAAGTTCTGTGGTCAGATGAAAGAAAAAAATGAGCTGCTTGGCCACAATACCCAGCAATATGTTTGGAGGAGAAAAGGTGAGGTCTTTAATCCCAGGAACACCATTCCGGTGGCCTTGGATGAAGTGCTGGCTCTCCAGAGTCGGGACCCGGGGTGGACCGCTCGCCTGTGCATCGGTTGGGGACATCTCTGCGCTGCTGACCCGTCTCCGCTCGGGATGGTCTCCTGCTGGCCCCACTATGGACTGGACTCTCACTATTATGTTAGATCCACTATGGACTGGACTCTCACTATTATGTTAGATCCACTATGGACTGGACTCTCACTATTATGTTAGATGCACTATGGACTGGACTCTCACTATTATGTTGGATCCACTATGGACTGGACTCTCACTATTATGTTAGATCTACTATGGACTGGACTCTCACTATTATGCTAGATCCACTATACACTGGACCCTCTCACTATTATGTTAGATCCACTATGGACTGGACTCTCACACTATTATGTTAGATCCACTATGAACTGGACTCTCACTATTATGTTAGATCCACTATGGACTAGACTCTCACTATTATGTTGGATCCACTATAGACTGGACCCTCACACTATTATCTTAGATCCACTATGGACTGGACTCTCACTATTATGTTAGATCCACTATGGACTGGACTCTCACACTATTATTTTAGATCCACTATGGACTGGACTCTCACTATTATGTTAGATCCACCATGGACTGGACTCTCACACTATTATGTTAGATCCACTATGGACTGGACTCTCAAAATATTATGCTAGATCCACTATGGACTGGACTCTCACACTATTATGTTAGATCCACTATAGACTGGACTTTTTACAATATTATGCTAGATCCACTATGGACTGGACCCTCACACTATTATCTTAGATCCACTATGGACTGGACTCTCACTATTATGCTAGATCCACTATACACTGGACCCTCTCACTATTATGTTAGATCCTCTATGGACTGGACTCTCACTATTTAGTTGGATCCATTATGGACTGGACTCTCACACTATTATGTTAGATCCACTATGGACTGGACTCTCACACTATTATGTTAGATCCACTATGGACTGGACTCTCACTATTATGTTAGATCCACTATGGACTGGACTCTCACTATTATGTTAGATCCACTATGGACTGGACTCTCACAATATTATGTTAGATCCACTATGGACTGGACTCTCACTATTATGTTAGATCCACTATGGACTGGACTCTCACTATTATGTTAGATCCACTATGGACTGGACTCTCACTATTATGTTAGATCCACTATAGACTGGACTTTTTACAATATTATGCTAGATCCACTATAGACTGGACCCTCACACTATTATCTTAGATCCACTATGGACTGGACTCTCACTATTATGTTAGATCCACTATGGACTGGACTCTCACTATTATGTTAGATCCACTATGGACTGGACTTTCACAATATTATGAACACAACACAAGGGTAGAATGTATACTATCCATGTATAGAGAAAATACTTCAGGCAGTGATGTAGTGGAGGGAACACAACCTGTTTGAGCCCACTGCAACAAGCCAGCATTTTGACTGCCACATTCACCCAGTGTTGTATAAATAATTATATAACAAGCTCTAAATGAAATTTGATACATCTGTTCCACAATAACTACCAACCCCGTTTCCATATGAGTTGGGAAATTTTGTTAGATGTAAATATAAACGGAATACAATGATTTGCAAATCCTTTTCAACCCATATTCAGTTGAATATGCTACAAAGACAACATATATCTGTTCCACAATAACTACATGTGTACATGCTCTAGACATTGTAATAACAACAAAAAAATATATAAAAGACATTTTACCAGTGACGTGCGGTGAGGTTGATGGCTGGTGAGGCACTGACTTCATCACAGTCATATTTACAAACATATGAACCCTAAAGAGTATCTTATTCACCATTTGATTGGCAGCAGTTAACGGGTTATGTTTAAAAGCTCATACCAGCATTCTTCCCTGCTTGGCACTCAGCATCAAGGGTTGGAATTGGGGGTTAAATCACCAAAAATTATTCCCAGGCGTGGCGCCGCTGCTGCCCACTGCTCCCCTCACCTCCCAGGGGGTGATCAAGGGGATGGGTCAAATGCAGAGGACACATTTCATTACACCTAGTGTGTGTGTGACAATCATTGGTACTTTAACTTAACTTTAACTTTACACATACAAACTGTAGCACACAAAAAAGCACATTTAATAAATAAAACGTTATTATGGTCTTACCTTTACTTAGAAATTAAGTCCATGCGCCGCAACTAAAGCCCTCACTTCAACTTTCCACGTGCAAGATTGAATCTATTTAAAAAAGTGTAACCGAGGGTTTATAAATGTCTCCTATACTGTATGAAACTACAAAATAACAAACACGGAGGCTCCAGTTTACTCGAGGACCACTTTATTTACATTCTTTCAAAAACCTCCGCAACGTGACATCACTTCCGCTCTTAGCGCCTTCAAAATAAGAGCTCAAGGCATATACTGTATAACAGCGCATAACAGGAACTTAACATCACAAAGAGGAAAGCCCATGAAAATAGGTTACAAAAGTTATTTAATAAGAAGCTAACAATTGCAAAAACAATAATGTTCGTGTTGGAGGAGTTGTGAATTAGATACACCTGCAGACTGCAGGTGTACCTAATGTTGTGGCCCTGCAGTCATTCACAACTCCTCCAACACCAACATTATTGTTTTTGCACTTTTTGGCTTCTTATTAAATAACTTTTGTAACCTATTTTCATGGGCTTTCCTCTTTGTGATGTTAAGTTCCTGTTATGCGCTGTTATACACGTCACTGCATTTTACTTACTTGAATCTGATGAATCCGGTTCAATGAAACAAATAGATGTTGTTCGAAGGAAACCTTGAGAGGTTGTGTGAGTTCATGGCCAGAAGGCGTGACTTAGAAACAAATGTACGATCCAATAGCCTTGTGAGACTGAACAATAGGACCCAATGACGGATTGTTTTTTAGGATGGTTAAAGGTAACGTTGTAGTTTCACAACAAGGGGTGTTACAGGGTTAAACAAAGAAAACAATCTGAAGATGTCTTTATTTTTAATTTATCGTGCCAGTCCGGCCCACTTCGGAGTAGATTTTTCTCGATCTAAAATGAGTTTGACACCCCTGATGTAGAGCATTCCAGTCTGGGAACATCTTCACACCGGCTGATGACAAAAGGCGTTGTTATCCCGCCATACTTGCCAACCTTGAGACCTCCGATTTTGGGAGGTGGGGGGCGGGGGCGTGGTTGGGGGCGTGGTTAAGATATATATATATATATATATATATATATATATATATATATATAAGAAATACTTGACTTTCAGTGAATTCTAGCTATATATATATATATATATATATATATATATATATATATAAATAAAATACATTCATGAATTTCAGTGTTCATTTACAAACTACAACTCACAAACACTTTAGAGTTAGGCTCCACCATCAGAATGTGTACTTAAACTTATAAAGATCACATGGATATTATTCAGTGAGTTGATTCACCAAAACTAACCTGTTATACAGGAGGAAAAAGCACACAGGACGTTTCAATTGTTCACAGACTGGTCGCGCTCATCAGAATGACAAGCCACTTCCGGTCTGCAGGTGATAGCATTCAATTGGGAAGAAATGCCCAACTGACCAATGTGAATACTGATAAATGTGTAATGACAGCTCCAAAAACGAATTCAAACCACAAAATAAAATAAATAAATCAACACAAAAATGTGACACATTATGGGTGGGTCACATATGCATGTACAGTAGATGGCAGTATTGTCCTGTTTAAAAGTGTCACAACATTGCTGTTTACGGCAGACGAACTGCTTTACGGTAGACACTGTTGTTGTGTGTTGTCAACACGTCACTCAGGTCCGCCTGAATTTCGGGAGTTTTTCGGGAGAAAATTTGTCCCGGGAGGTTTTCGGGAGAGGCGCTGAATTTCGGGAGTCTCCCGGAAAATCCGGGAGGGTTGGCAAGTATGTATCCCGCACTTCTGCTGACAAATCACTGCTTAGTTTGGCTTGAAAAGTGTAAAAATATGTAAGGAAAAAGGAGTTAGCCCAAGCAGGGTAATGCATAATATGCATAACCCGATTCAGGTGACATGATTTAAGGTTGAGGGTTTTAGTCATGGGCTCATCTTCCACTGTCTGAGGGGCCCCGGATGAGAGACGGCATTCAATAAAACACCTCCTGTGACTTCTCAGGGGGGAATGGAGTCATTTAGTAGATTTCTGTCCGTGCGCCTATCACTCAAACTGAGCCGCCTTCGCCGCACAGCTGATAATCATACATATTCCACGCGCCGGAGCGCCATAAATCTCCGTCCCTGTTTCATCCCGCCGTCGTTCATCAATCACCGCCGGGGGAGCGGGATGAAACACTGCCGCCTGGAAAATATATCATATTAGTTCCCGGGATGTTTACCAAGATAATGTGAGACAACAAGAGAGGGTGAAATATGGCGGCACTGCATTCCTTAAATTAAAAACCACTCCTCCTTCCCCTTCGGATCACCCTGAGGGTGGGGAGCGGGGGGGTGGGACGTGTCCGCCAGGCATCCTAAAGACGGGGCCCCCGTGTCCCTGCCCTTCTGTCACCTTGATGCCGACGCTGTAAAGATGTCTGAACAAAGACGCTAACAACAGGTTTGTGTTTTATTACTGCAGCCTTGGAGTTCCGTTTATAGCCGTTAAGAGTGAGTAAAAACACCTTTTTGTTAACACCTGCTGTAGCTCACTGTAAATAATGTCTACATTTAGATCAGGGTTGTCAGTTTTTATCATCAGATTAACCCTGTAAGACCCAGATATAGAAAAACCTAAAAATAAAATAAAAAAAATTGACCTTTTAGATGTTGTTGTAGGAGGAATAAAAATAAAAAGATAATAAAAAATAAATAAATAACATAAAAAAATAAAAATAAAAACTAGAACAGCCAAATAGCTAGAACTAGTATGCATATATCTAAAAAAAAAAAAAAAAGGTTTTTAAAAAATAGGGTTTTTAACCCTTTTTTGAAAGCATCCACAGTCTGTGGTGCCCTCAGGTGGTCAGGGAGAGCGTTCCACAGACTGGGAGCGGCGGAGCAGAAAGCCCGGTCTCCCATTATTCGTAGCTCTGTCCTTGGAGGTTGCGGGATGATAGCCTAAAAACCTTAAAAAAAAAAAAAAAAAGACCTTTTAGATGTTGTTGTAGGAGAAATAAAAATAAAAAGATAATAAAAAATAAATAAATAAAATAAAAAAATAAAAAAATAAAAATAAAAACTAGAACAGCCAAATAGCTAGAACTAGTATGCATATATCAAAAAAAAAAAAAAAAAAGGCTTTTTAAAAAGAAGGGTTTTTAACCCTTTTTTTAAAAGCATCCACAGTCTGTGGTGCCCTCAGGTGGTCAGGGAGAGCGTTCCACAGACTGGGAGCGGCGGAGCAGAAAGCCCGGTCTCCCATTATTCGTAGCTCTGTCCTCGGAGGTTGCAGGATGTTAGCCAGAAAACCTTAAAAAATAAATAAATTACCTTTTAGATGTTGTTGTAGGAGAAATAAAAATAAAAAGATAATAAAAAATAAAAAAATAAAATAAAAAAATAAAAAAATAAAAACTAGAACAGCCAAATAGCTAGAACTAGTATGCATATATCTAAAAAAAAAAAAAGTTTTTAAAAAAAAAGGGTTTTTAACCCTATTTTAAAAGCATCCACAGTCTGTGGTGCCCTCAGGTGGTCAGGGAGAGCGTTCCACAGACTGGGAGCGGCGGAGCAGAAAGCCCGGTCTCCCATTATTCGTAGCTCTGTCCTCAGAGGTTGCAGGAGGTTAGCCTAAAAACCTAAAAAAAAAATACAAAAATTGACCTTTTAGATGTTGTTGTAGGAGAAATAAAAATAAAAAGATAATAAAAAATAAATAAATAAAATAAAAGAATAAAAAAATAAAAATAAAAACTAGAACAGCCAAATAGCTAGAACTAGTATGCATATATCTAAAAAAAAAGAAGAAAAGGCTTTTTAAAAAGAAGGGTTTTTAACCCTTTTTTAAAAGCATCCACAGTCTGTGGTGCCCTCAGGTGGTCAGGGAGAGCGTTCCACAGACTGGGAGCGGCGGAGCAGAAAGCCCGGTCTCCCATTATTCGTAGCTCTGTCCTCGGAGGTTGCAGGAGGTTAGGCTAAAAACCTTAAAAAAATAATAAAAAAAAGACCTTTTAGATGTTGTTGTAGGAGAAATAAAAATAAAAAGATAATAAAAAATAAAAAAATAAAATAAAAAAATAAAAAAATAAAACTAAAAACTAGAACAGCCAAATAGCTAGAACTAGTATGCATATATCTAAAAAAAAAAAAAAAAAAAAAAAAAGGTTTTTAAAAAGAAGGGTTTTTAACCCTTTTTTAAAAGCATCCACAGTCTGTGGTGCCCTCAGGTGGTCAGGGAGAGCGTTCCACAGACTGGGAGCGGCGGAGCAGAAAGCCCGGTCTCCCATTATTCGTAGCTCTGTCCTCGGAGGTTGCAGGTTGTTAGCATAAAAACCTTAAAAAAAAAAAAAACACCTTTTAGATGTTGTTGTAGGAGAAATAAAAATAAAAAGCTAATAAAAAATAAAAAAATAAAATAAAAAAATAAAAAAATAAAACTAAAAACTAGAACAGCCAAATAGCTAGAACTAGTATGCATATATCTAAAAAAAAAGAAGGTTTTTTAAAAAGAAGGGTTTTTAACCCTTTTTCAAAAGCATCCACAGTCTGTGGTGCCCTCAGGTGGTCAGGGAGAGCGTTCCACAGATTGGGAGCAGCGGAGCAAAAAGCCCGGTCTCCCATTATTCGTAGCTCTGTCCTCGGAGGTTGCAAGAGGTTAGCCTAAAAACCTAAAAAAAAAATACAAAAATTGACCTTTTAGATGTTGTTGTAGGAGAAATAAAAATAAAAAGATAATAAAAAATGAAAAAATAAAATAAAAAAATAAAAAAATAAAAATAAAAACTAGAACAGCCAAATAGCTAGAACTAGTATGCATATATCTAAAAAAAAAAAAAAAAAGGCTTTTTAAAAAGAAGGGTTTTTAACCTTTTTTTAAAAGCATCCACAGTCTGTGGTGCCCTCAGGTGGTCAGGGAGAGCGTTCCACAGACTGGGAGCGGCAGAGCAGAAAGCCCGGTCTCCCATTATTCGTAGCTCTGTCCTCGGAGGTTGCAGGATGTTAGCCTAAAAACCTAAAAAAATATATATATATTTGACCTTTTAGATGTTGTAGGAGAAATACAAATAAAAAGATATTAAAAAAAATAAAAATAAAATAAAAAAATAAAAATAAAAACTAGAACAGCCAAATAGCTAGAACTAGTATGCATATATCTAAAAAAAAAAAAAAAGGCTTTTTAAAAAGAAGGGTTTTTAACCCTTTTTTAAAAGCATCCACAGTCTGTGGTGCCCCCAGGTGGTCAGGGAGAGCGTTCCGCAGACTGGGAGCGGCGGAGCAGAAAGCCCGGTCTCCCATTATTCGTAGCTCTGTCCTCGGAGGTTGCAGGATGTTAGCCTGAAAGCCTTAAAAAAAATTTAAAAAAAATGACCTTTTAGATGTTGTTGTAGGAGAAATAAAAATAAAAAGATAATAAAAAATAAATAAATAAAATAAAAAAATAAAAATAAAAACTAGAACAGCCAAATAGCTAGAACTAGTATGCATATATCTAAAAAAAAAAAAAAAGGCTTTTTAAAAAGAAGGGTTTTTATCCCTTTTTTAAAAGCATCCACAGTCTGTGGTGCCCTCAGGTGGTCAGGGAGAGCGTTCCACAGACTGGGAGCGGCGGAGCAGAAAGCCCGGTCTACCATTATTCGTAGCTCTGTCCTCGGAGGTTGCAGGATGTTAGCCTAAAAACATAAAAAAAAAAAAAAAAGACCTTTTAGATGTTGTTGTAGGAGAAATAAAAATAAAAAGCTAATAAAAA
>NC_084549.2:8755000-8917500 GCF_033978685.3 Nerophis lumbriciformis
TGTGGTGCCCTCAGGTGGTCAGGGAGAGCGTTCCACAGACTGGGAGCGGCGGAGCAGAAAGCCCGGTCTCCCATTATTCGTAGCTCTGTCCTCAGAGGTTGCAGGAGGTTAGCCTAAAAACCCTAAAAAAAAAAAAAAAAACACCTTTTAGATGTTGTTGTAGGAGAAATAAAAATAAAAAGATAATAAAAAATAAATAAATAAAATAAAAAAATAAAAAAATAAAAATAAAAAAATAAAAACTAGAACAGCCAAATAGCTAGAACTAGTATGCATATATATAAAAAAAAAAAAGCTTTTTTAAAAAGAAGGGTTTTTAACCCTTTTTTAAAAGCATCCACAGTCTGTGGTGCCCTCAGGTGGTCAGGGAGAGCGTTCCACAGACTGGGAGCGGCAGAGCAGAAAGCCCGGTCTCCCATTATTCGTAGCTCTGTCCTCGGAGGTTGCAGGATGTTAGCCTAAAAACCTAAAAAAATATATATATATTTGACCTTTTAGATGTTGTTGTAGGAGAAATAAAAATAAAAAGATAATAAAAAATAAATAAATAAAATAAAAAAATAAAAATAAAAACTAGAACAGCCAAATAGCTAGAACTAGTATGCATATATCTAAAAAAAAAAAAAAAAGGCTTTTTAAAAAGAAGGGTTTTTAACCCTTTTTTAAAAGCATCCACAGTCTGTGGTGCCCCCAGGTGGTCAGGGAGAGCGTTCCGCAGACTGGGAGCGGCGGAGCAGAAAGCCCGGTCTCCCATTATTCGTAGCTCTGTCCTCGGAGGTTGCAGGATGTTAGCCTGAAAGCCTTAAAAAAAATTAAAAAAAATTACCTTTTAGATGTTGTTGTAGGAGAAATAAAAATAAAAAGCTAATAAAAAATAAATAAATAAAATAAAAAAATAAAAATAAAAACTAGAACAGCCAAATAGCTAAAACTAGTATGCATATATCTAAAAAAAAAAAAAAAAGGCTTTTTAAAAAGAAGGGTTTTTAACCCTTTTTTAAAAGCATCCACATTCTGTGGTGCCCTCAGGTGGTCAGGGAGAGCGTTCCACAGACTGGGAGCGGCGGAGCAGAAAGCCCGGTCTACCATTATTCGTAGCTCTGTCCTCGGAGGTTGCAGGATGTTAGCCTAAAAACATAAAAAAAAAAAAAAAAGACCTTTTAGATGTTGTTGTAGGAGAAATAAAAATAAAAAGATAATAAAAAATAAATGAATAAAATAAAAAAATAAAAAAATAAAAATAAAAACTAGAACAGCCAAATAGCTAGAACTAGTATGCATATATCTAAAAAAAAAAAAAAAGTTTTTTTAAAAAGAAGGGTTTTTAACCCTATTTTAAAAGCATCCACAGTCTGTGGTGCCCTCAGGTGGTCAGGGAGAGCGTTCCACAGACTGGGAGCGGCGGAGCAGAAAGCTCGGTCTCCCATTATTCGTAGCTCTGTCCTCAGAGGTTGCAGGAGGTTAGCCTAAAAACCTAAAAAAAAATACAAAAATTGACCTTTTAGATGTTGTTGTAGGAGAAATAAAAATACAAAGATAAAAAAAAATAAATAAATAAAATAAAAAAATAAAAAAATAAAAATAAAAAATAGAACAGACAAATAGCTAGAAATAGTATGCATATATCTAAAAAAAAAAAAAAAAAAAGGTTTTTAAAAAGAAGGGTTTTTAACCCTTTTTTAAAAGCATCCACAGTCTGCGGTGCCCTCAGGTGGTCAGGGAGAGCGTTCCACAGACTGGGAGCGGCGGAGCAGAAAGCCCGGTCTCCCATTATTCGTAGCTTTGTCCTCAGAGGTTGCAGGAGGTTAGCCTAAAAACCCTAAAAAAAAAAAAAAAAAAAAACCTTTTAGATGTTGTTGTAGGAGAAATAAAAATAAAAAGATAATAAAAAATAAAAAAATAAAATAAAAAAATAAAAAATAAAAAAATAAAAATAAAAACTAGAACAGCCAATTAGCTAGAACTAGAATGCATATATCTAAAAAAAAAAAGCTTTTTTAAAAAGAAGGGTTTTTAACCCTTTTTTAAAAGCATCCACAGTCTGTGGTGCCCTCAGGTGGTCAGGGAGAGCGTTCCACAGACTGGGAGCGGCGGAGCAGAAAGCCCAGTCTCCCATTATTCGTAGCTCTGTCCTCGGAGGTTGCAGGATGTTAGCCTAAAAACCTTAAAAAAAATATTTTTTTTGACCTTTTAGATGTTGTAGGAGAAATAAAAATAAAAAGATAATAAAAAATAAATAAATAAAATTAAAAAATTAAAAAATTAAAATAAAAACTAGAACAGCCAAATAGCTAGAACTAGTATGCATATATCTAAAAAAAAAAAAAAAAGGCTTTTTAAAAAGAAGGGTTTTTAACCCTTTTTTAAAAGCATCCACAGTCTGTGGTGCCCTCAGGTGGTCAGGGAGAGCGTTCCACAGACTGGTGAGCGGCGGAGCAGAAAGCCCGGTCTCCCATTATTCGTAGCTTTGTCCTCAGAGGTTGGAGGAGATTAGTCTGTCCGGAGGATTTGGGGGTGAGTAGTTCTTTGGTGGGTTAGTAGGGAGTAAGTGAAACTTATTTACTCCCACCCCTATTTTATAATTCAAATAGCTAGCTTACTTAACATGTATTATTATATACATTGATACATTCACTGTACTTATTACAATATATCGTCAATAATCGTTTACACACTATACTCATTTTTATTTGGCACAAAAATGCACTAAATACGTACAATATGCATATACTGTATATAGTCACATGAAGTACTAATTAATGCTAACACCAACCAATAACAAGTAAATAACTACCCAAATAATTAGAATAATAATAATAACGTAAACACTTTGTGATTGTTAGATACACTTATTCTTGTACAGATTGAAAACCAAGATTTTATCGGATTTTTTTCAACAAAATTAAGGTTGGGCATTCTTTTAATACAAACTGTTCCATAGTTTAACCCCACATATTGAAACACAATATTCAACATTTTTCGATTGAAATTACCCCTTAAATAATAAACCCCTTCCTTTTCAGTGAAAAACTTTTGCAAGATGTGTTGTTGCAAGATTGCAACAAAACGGTAAAACTAACGTGTCTCACGACGGTCTGAAATATGAAAATATAAGACAACCATACTTTTTGTGACTTGTTTTGTAGGGGAAAAATACTATTTTTCATTTGGGTCAATACCAGTGTTGTCCCGATACCAATATTTTAGTACCGGTACCAAAATGTATTTTGTTACTTTTCAATACTTTTCTGTACTTTTGTAAATAAGGGGGAACCACAAAAAATGGCATTAATGGCTTTATTTTAACAAAAAATCTTAGGGTAAATTAAACATATGTTTATTATTGCAAGTTTGTTAAAATAGTGAACATACGAGACAACTTGTCTTTTATTAGTAAATAAGCAAACAAAGGCTCCTAATTACCGTATTTTCCGCACCATAAGGCGCCCTGGGTTATAAGCCGCGCCTTCAATGAACGGCATATTTCAAAACTTTGTCCACATATAAGCCGCCCCGTGTTGTAAGCCGCATCTAACTGCGCTAAAGGAATGTCAAAAAAACAGTCAGATAGGTCAGTCAAACTTTAATAATATATTAAAACCAGCGTGATGTGGGCGCGCATGGAGTCGTATATCAACATGGACGGAGCAGCGTGAAAAAAGCCACCCGGCCTCTTCGCGTAAACTTAAACTTACCTTAACCACTCGCTCATCTTTTCTTCATCCATCCCTTCGAGTTAGCTTTTATGATGACGCCGGCTGGAAAGGTCTCTTTTGGCAAGGTCTTCCTTTTGAATATCACCATGGGTGGAAGTTTCTGGCCATTAGCATGGCAAGCTAGAACCACAGTGAAGGATGACTTCTCATTCCCTGTGGTGCGAATATTCACCGTACGTGCTCCCGTTGTATCCACAGTGCGGTTCACAGGAATATCAGTTGCTGTGAAATAGTAATCCGTGTGCGGATGGAGAGATTGCGTCTTTTCATGAACCGGATCCCTGTCGCTTAGTAGGAGCCATTTTGTGGTCTTTACAGATGTAAACACACAAAGGAAATGAAACGTACGGTAATATCCGCGCGCTTTTTCTTCTTCTACGCGGGCGGGTGGTTGCTTACAGTAGAAGAAGAAGCGCTTCCTGTTCTATGGGGGCGGGTGCTTACCTTGGCGGTTGCTTGCGTAGAAGAAGAAGCGCTTCCTGTTCTACCGGGAAAAAAGATGGCGGCTGTTTACCGAAGTTGCGAGACCGAAACTTTATGAAAATGAATCTTAATATTAATCCATATATAAAGCGCACCGGGTTATAAGGCGCACTGTCAGCTTTTGAGAAAATTTGTGGTTTTTAGGTGCGCCTTATAGTGCGGAAAATACGGTAGTCTGCTGACGTATGCAGTAACATATTGAGTCATTTATACACCTATTATTTTGTCAACATTATGAGGGACAAACTGTAAAAAATGATTATTAACCTATTTGTTCATTTACTGTTAATAACTGCTTACTTTCTCCTTTAACATGTTCTATCTACACTTCTGTTAAAATGTAATAATCACTTATTCTTCTGTTGTTTGGATACTTTACATTAGTTTCGGATGATACCACAAATGTAGGTATCGATCCGATACCAGGTAGCTACAGGATCATACATTGGTCATATTCAAAGTCCTCATGTGGGACATATTTCCTGAGTTTATAAACATAATATACATGAAAAAAAAAAAAAAAAAAAGATTTTGTGATTCTAAAAAATATAGTAGGACTGACTAGATACGCTCCTGTACTTGGTATCATTACAGTGGATGTCAGGTGTAGATCCACCAATGGCATTTGTTTACATTTTGACGCCGGTGAGCTACGGTGTGTAGTGAAGCATGTTTAGCTACACCTCGTCCTGCAGTGATAATGCTACTTGTAAGAAACCTACTTTATTTGTCCCCATGGAGGCGAGGATTAGTGATTTAGAAGTAGCTAAAACACTGTGGATGGATGTTAGCCGCTAGCTAAGTAGTCATGGCTTTAAAGCACCTCTTCCTGAGGGTGTTTCAGTGTTATAACTTCACCTTTATCATTAGTTTTTAAGCCAAAATGCGTCCCCGTTCTCCCTTTTCTGTCTACACACTGTGTCTGCTGGTAAGTACTCTGTGATCGTGCGCTGCCGAACATGCTCCTCTGCTGGCAAAACCAGCAATGTCATGATGTGAAACCGGTACTTTTCAAACAGAGTATAGTACCATTTTTGATTCATTGGTACCGCGATACTATACCAGTACCAGTATGCCATACAACCCTTGTTAATACAAGAACATATTTCTTTTAATACATTGCAAATGCATTTCAAATCATAAATCCTGCTCTGATCAATGATTTCCAGAATTCAGCATCCAAACAGCAATTAGTCATCAATATTTAATAAAAAGCTTGCCTTCTGTGCATCTGTTTTACAGCCTCTTCATTTTCTTTCCAATTAACTTTATTGCTCCCCCGATGACACGGTGTTTACACGATTATGTTACATCGATATCATTACGCTCTGATTAAATGCCATTCGTCATTTGATTAACTAGCACGTGCTGCTGCATGAAAACCTGCACAACAACACCCCGCATGCCAAATTTCCCAGTACGGTCGCCGTTTCCATCATTGGGAACAGGAAGTGACAGCGATCATGTCTGGGTTCTTTATCAATAAGAAATATAATAACATTTAATGGACTTCATTTACCATTCGGAGCATATATTTCTGCCCCGGTATATGAACTCCTCCTTTTTTGTGACGTTAACAACACTTAAAACTATTGAATATCCGTACATACATCATGCAAGCAATTACCGAAGGCCTCTTGGCACATTTGAAAAGCGACAAAACCCAAAACCAGTGAAGTTGGCACGTTGTGTAAATGGGAAAAAAAAAATTTTTCAATGATTTGGCAATCCTTTTCAACTTATATTCAATTGAATAGACTGCAAAGACAAGATATTTAATGTTCACATTGAGAAACTTTTTTTTTTTGTGTGCAAATAATCATTAACTTAGAATTTAATGGCAGCAACACATTGCAAAAAAGTTGTCACAGGGACATTTTTACCACTGTGTTACATGGCCTTTCCTTTTAACAACACTCAGTAAACGTTTGGGAACTGAGAAGACACATTTTTGAAGCTTTTCAGGTGGAATTCTTTCCCATTCTTGCTTGATGTACAGTTTAAGTTGTGGTATTTTAGTCTTCATATTGCGCCATTACACACACAGGCAGGCCAGTCTAGTACCCGCACTCTTTTACTATGAAGCCACGCTGTTGTAACACGTGGCTTGGCATTGTCTTGCTGAAATAAGAAGGGGCGTCCATGATAACGTTGCTCCAATACCTGTATGTACCTTTCAGCATTAATGGTGCCTTCACAGATGTGTAAGTTACCCATGCCCTTGGGCACTAATACACCCCCATACCATCACAGATGCTGGCTTTTCCACTTTGCGCCTATAACAATCCGGATGGTTCTTTGCCTCTTTGGTCCGGAGGACACGACGTCCACAGTTCCCAAAAACAATTTGAAATGTGGACTCGTCAGACCACAGAACAATTTTCCACTTTGCATCAGTCCATCTTAGATGAGTTAGGGCCCAGCAAAGACGGCGGCGTTTCTGGGTGTTGTTGATAAATGGCTTTGGTTTTGCATAGTAGAGTTTTAACTTGCACGAAAAGATGTAGCGACCAACTGTAGTTACTGACAGTGGTTTTCTGAGCCCATGTGGTGATATCCTTTACACACTGATGTCGCTTTTTGATGCAGTACCGCCTGAGGGATCGAAGGTCCGTATTATCATCGCTTACGTGCAGTGATTTCTCCGGATTCTCTGAACCTTTTGACGATATTACGGACCGTAGATGGTGAAATCCCTAAATTCCTTGCAATAGCTGGTTGAGAAATGTTGTCCTTAAACTGTTGGACAGTTTGCTCACACATTTGTTGACAAAGTGGTGACCCTCGCCCCAGTGTTTGATGAGCATTCCTCAACTTTCTCAGTCTTTTTTTGCCACTTGTGCCAGCTTTTTTTGAAACATGTTGCAGGCATCAAATTTCAAATAAGCTAATATTTGCAAAAAATAACAAAGTTTTCCAGTTCGAACGTTAAGTATCTTGTCTTTGCAGTCTATTCAATTGAATATTGTTACGATGGGGTTGCAGCTTACTGCGGGGTTTGTTCTCCCAGGATGCAAACGGACGACTCCGGACAGGACTTGCAGGTAGGAACATGGTTTAATCGTAAATTAACACACAAAGAGGTGCAAAACCAAAAATAAACCGACGAAACAAGGTGCCGATTGCACCTGAAGCTAAGGCTACTACTTAGCACAGACTAGAGATCACTAGCAGGGGCTAGGAGACAAGAAAAACTTACGTAACAGTAACGTGACGCAAACAAAGAAGCCAGACCGACTGACTGGCAAAGGCAGGCTTAAATAATGTCTCTGATTACCAACAGGTGCACGTCCCGAACACAAGAGGCAGGTGAAACTACAAACCCCGTTTCCATATGAGTTGGGAAATTGTGTTAGATGTAAATATAAACGGAATACAATGATTTGCAAATCCTTTTCAACCCATATTCAGTTGAATATGCTACAAAGACAACATATTTGATGTTCAAACTCATAAACTTTCTTTTTTTTTTTTTTTGCAAATAATCATTAACTTTAGAATTTGATGCCAGCAACACGTGACAAAGAAGTTGGGAAAGGTGGCAATAAATACTGATAAAGTCATCAAACACTTATTTGGAACATCCCACAGGTGAACAGGCAAATTGGGAACAGGTGGGTGCCATGATTGGGTATAAAAGTAGATTCCATGAAATGCTCAGTCGTTCACAAACAAGGATGGGGCGAGGGTCACCGCTTTGTCAACAAATGCGTGAGCAAATTGTTGAACAGTTTAAGAAAAACCTTTCTCAACCAGCTATTGCAAGGAATTTAGGCATTTCACCATCTAGGGTCCGTAATATCATCAAAGGGTTCAGAGAATCCGGAGTAATCACTGCACGTAAGCAGCTAAACCCGTGACCTTCGATCCCTCAGGTTGTACTGCATCAACAAGCGACATCAGTGTGTAAAGGATATCCCCACATGGGCTCCGGAACACTTCAGAAACCCACTGTCAGTAACTACAGTTGGTCGCTACATCTGTAAATGCAAGTTAAAACTCTCCTATGCAAGGCAAAAACCGTTTATCAACAACACCCAGAAACGCCGTCGGCTTCGCTGGGCCTGAGCTCATCTAAGATGGACTGATACAAAGTGAAAAAGTGTTCTGTGGTCTGACGAGTCCACATTTCAAATTGTTTTTGGAAACTGTGGACGTCGTGTCCTCCGGACCAAAGAGGAAAAGAACCATCCGGATTGTTATAGGCGCAAAGTTGAAAAGCCAGCATCTGTGATGGTATGGGGGTGTATTAGTGGCCAAGACATGGGTAACTTACACATCTGTGAAGGCGCCATTAATGCTGAAAGGTACATACAGGTTTTGGAGCAACATATGTTGCCATCCAAGCAACGTTACCATGGACGCCCCTGCTTATTTCAGCAAGACAATGCCAAGCCACATGTTACATCAACGTAGCTTCATAGTAAAAGAGTGCGGGTACTAGACTGGCCTGCCTGTAGTCCAGACCTGTCTCCGCATTATGAAGCCTAAAATAGCGCAACGGAGACCCCCGGACTGTTGAACAACTTAAGCTGTACATCAAGCAAGAATGGGAAAGAATTCCACCTGAGAAGCTTCAAAAAATGTGTCTCCTCAGTTCCCAAACGTTTACTGAGTGTTGTTAAAAGGAAAGGCCATGTAACACAGTGGTACTTTGTCACGTGTTGCAGCCATGAAATTCTAAGTTAATTATTATTTGCAAAAAATAAATAAAGTTTATGAGTTTGAACATCAAATATGTTGTCTTTGTAGTGCATTCAATTGAATATGGGTTGAAAAGGATTTGCAAATCATTGTATTCCGTTTATATTTACATCTAACACAATTTCCCAACTCATATGGAAACGGGGTTTGTAAGGATTTGCAAATCATTGCATTCTGCTTTTATTTACCATTTACCCAACCTAAAGTACATTAACAGTGTCACGAACACACACTTTGTTTCTGGTAGTTAGATGTTTATTTTCATTTCTAAAGCTTGTGTACAGTCCACGTACAGCTGAAGTAATTTGGAGCGATGAATGCGTTCTGTTCTAGTTTGCGGTGATCTGGAGGGACTCCTGATTATTGAATTTTTTACGGCCGCGTAATTAATTTCAGATTCCCCTGTTTTGTTCTATTTCTTCCACTCTGACATTTTAATTTCTGCAAAAAAAGCCGCGGTCTCCACGCGGCCTCCTTCTCCGGAGATGGTAATGGCCTATAAAACATGGTGACTTATAGATACGGCGGAGACTCCACTTCGCCGATGATTGTTTGAAACCTTGCTGATCACACAGAATTTAGTCCCCATCTCGTCCCCCGCAAGCTCCCCGAATTCATTTCTTGTCAATTAAACCGCGGCTACGGTGTCCCATCCGAAGAATAGGAATACATCAATGTGTCATCCGCCCGGAATTCATTATTGGAATGCGGCCCGGCGACTTCTCAAAAATGGCGTCGGGGGCCATTATTTCTTAAAGACGATTGTCATTACTTGACCAGGCAGGCGAATGTCCTTGGCTTGCATTGCAGGCGCTGCATTTAAGGGAATCAATCGTAGCGGAGGGTGACAGACGCCATATCTCAAAGCAGACAGCTTTGAATGCTTATATCAAATCAGAATCCTTTGCCGGCGCGGGGGACATTAGTTACCCCGCTGTCAGGAACACATGTAAGCCTCCGCCGCCGGCTCTCCGGGAAGAGAGAGCGAGGGACGGCGGTTTGTTTTGCATGACTGCTAAAATTGTCCTTTCGGCAGCGTGGAAGTAGACCCGGGCGGTGGTTCTCAACTGGTTTAGTAGCAGGACCGGCCATCCCCCCTTCGTGACAGCAGAACCCTATTTTTCACCTCAAATATCTCACATTTCATAAAATAGTGCAAAATAACACAGTGTGCCAGCAAAAGTAGGTTTCGGGTTTTTATTCCCAAAGTCCTTTGAACAAAAGAAATACAATCGGGCTCTTCGTTATCAGCAGACAGACAACAGGCTTTTTCAATGGTAGACTGCATAAGTTCCATTTCAGAGCATGCGTTGTAAAACAGAACATTCTGTAAGGAAAAGGATCCACGTGGCCCAAATCCTCGGCTGATCTCATTTTGCAATGCAGTCTGCTGAAAATGATGGAAAGCGCCACTCGACACAGCAACTGAGGCTGTGGTCAAAGTTGGAGTTTTGTACAGGTGTATAAAATCAAGCACTTAGGCATGGAGACTGTTTCTGCAAAAATTAGTGAACGAATGGGCCGCTTTCAGTGATTTCCAGCGTGGAACTGTCATTGGATGCCACCTGTGCAACAAATCCAGTCGTGAAATTTCCTCGCTCCTAAATATTCCAAAGCTTTATTATAAGAAAATGTAAGAGTTTGGGAACAACAGCAACTCAGTCACAAAGTGGAATTATGGTGTGAGGTTGTTTTTCCAGAAGTTGGGCTTGGCCCATTAGTTCCAGTGAAAGGATTTTTGAATGCAATGAACAATTCCATGCTTCCAACCTTTGTGGGAACAGTTTGGAGCGGGCCCCCGTCCTCTTCCAACATGACTGTGCATCAGTGCACAAAGCACCCCCGTTATACAAACCCCGTTTCCATATGAGTTGGGAAATTGTGCTAGATGTAAATATAAACAGAATACAATGATTTGCAAATCCTTTTCAACCCATATTCAATTGAATGCACTACAAAGACAACATATTTGATGTTCAAACTCATAAACGTTATTTTATTTTGCAAATAATAATTAACTTAGAATTTCATGGCTGCAACACGAGCCAAAGTAGTTGGGAAAGGGCATGTTCACCACTGTGTTACATGGCCTTTCCTTTTAACAACACTCAGTAAACGTTTAAGAACTGAGGAGACACATTTTTGAAGCTTCTCAGGTGGAATTCCTTCCCATTCTTGCTTGATGTACAGCTTAAGTTGTTCAACAGTCCGGGGGTCTCCGTTGTGCTATTTTAGGCTTCATAATGCACCACACATTTTCAATGGGAGACAGGTCTGGACTACAGGCAGGCCAGTCTAGTACCCGCACTCTTTTACTATGAAGCCACGTTGATGTAACACGTGGCTTGGCATTGTCTTGCTGAAATAAGCAGGGGCGTCCATGGTAACGTTGCTTGGATGGCAACATATGTTGCTCCAAAACCTGTATGTACCTTTCAGCATTAATGGTGCCTTCACAGATGTGTAAGTTACCCATGTCTTGGGCACTAATACACCCCCATACCATCACAGATGCTGGTTTTTCAACTTTGCGCCTATAACAATCCGGATGGTTCTTTTCCTCTTTGGTCCGGAGGACACGACGTCCACAGTTTCCAAAAACAATTTGAAATGTGGACTCGTCAGACCACAGAACACTTTTCCACTTTGTATCAGTCCATCTTAGATGAGCTCAGGCCCAGCGAAGCCGACGGCGTTTCTGGGTGTTGTTGATAAACGGTTTTCGCCTTGCATAGGAGAGTTTTAACTTGCACTTACAGATGTAGCGACCAACTGTAGTTAGTGACAGTGGGTTTCTGAAGTGTTCCTGAGCCCATGTGGTGATATCCTTTACACACTGATGTCGCTTGTTGATGCAGTACAGCCTGAGGGATGGAAGGTCACGGGCTTAGCTGCTTACGTGCAGTGATTTCTCCAGATTCTCTGAACCCTTTGATGATATTACGGACTGTAGATGGTGAAATCCCTAAATTCCTTGCAACAGCTGGTTGCTAAAGGTGTTTCTTAAACTGTTCAACAATTTGCTCACGTATTTGTTGACAAAGCGGTGACCCTCGCCCCCATCCTTGTTTGGAATCTACTTTTATACCCAATCATGGCACCCACCTGTTCTCAATTTGCCTGTTCACCTGTGGGATGTTCCAAATAAGTGTTTGATGAGCATTCCTCAACTTTATCAGCATTTATTGCCACCTTTCCCAACTTCTTTGTCACGTGTTGCTGGCATCAAATTCTAAAGTTAATGATAATTTGCAAAAAAAAAAAAATGTTTTTATCAGTTTGAACATCAAATATGTTGTCTTTGTAGCATATTCAACTGAATATGGGTTGAAAAGGATTTGCAAATATTCCGTTTATATTTACATCTAACACAATTTCCCAACTCGTATGGAAACGGGGTTTGTAGTTACTCGCGATTCCTACCCTTAAAAAAATATTTATCAAATGTGTACTTTATTCCTAAACATTACAAATGCAGTGTCTCCAACCATCTTGCAAACTAATAAAACACACTAAATTATTGAAAATCCTCCCGAGTTTTTTTTTCTTTTTCTTTTTTTTCTCCCCTTGCACGAAACAACTTTGCAAGCTCCAGAGAAGATGTTGACATCAAGGATATGAAATAGTAGTCCTCAGCTGAAAAGCGCATTCGTTCTTGTCGTCCTCCGCTCCTTTAATATATGTCTACAGGATATTTATCCAGGAGTGTTTATCGTTCCTCTTTTGCCTATATCGTCTCTCTCTCTCTCTGCTATCTCCTCATCATGGCGCCCTTTTTCTGCTGTGTAAGCACAAAGCAGGCCCGCGACCCATCACTCCCCCCGAAGCGGACCCCCCTCCTACTCCTACTCCTCCACCACTTCTCGCCGTGCAATCTCGGCGCCTCCGTAATGGCTGATGCAGTTACCATATTTCAGCCCTAATTGGGTTGGCGCTACAGAGCCAATTTGGGGCGGGGGGGGGGGGGGGGGGGGGGTGGTGGAGTTTGGGGAATGGAGTCGAGATCCTCTCCTCTGCGACGTCGTTAGGAATTGTGTTGTCTGGTGTGCTGCCAGCCAGGCGCGGACTGTAATTGCCGCTGAATGAGAAGCGCTCCTCCGAAGTGGCCCGCGGTTTTGTAGCGTGGTGTTTTATTCACAACACCATTTTTTTTTTCTTTTTTTTTTTTTTCTTCAGCTCGATAAGTCCCATTCAGACAAAATGAGATTAGGTGTCTTGTTGTTTGGGTTGCTTTGTGTTGCCCGAGAGAGCGCGCAAAGTGACATATTGTGTTATGGTTGTACAGGGGAAGAAGTCGTCTTAGCTATATATATATATATATATATATATATATATATATATATATATATATATATATATATATATATATATATTCAATATATATATATATATGTTATTATTCAAAAACATGGCAAATTTTTGCATCCAGCACACCTTACAATAGTGGTAATAAAAGATGCAACCTATGCTTGAAAGAGAAACTGTTTATTATTTACCGTCCAGACCTGTCATCCCTCAACAAGCGCAGCGAAATTGTATCAGCATGCCGCCACAGACGGAAACACCTCCTAGGTAACACATGAGCCAATCACCACACCCCTACGCCAGCCTGTACCTACCCACTCTGTGCCCTATATAAACCATGGTATGTGAATGCTTCCATTAAAATCTCCTGATGATTGAGGGAACCCCTCATGAAACAGGCCTGTAGAGATGAAGTAGTCTTGTGATTTTTTTCCCCACACATACATATATATATATATATATATATATATATATATATATATATATATGTATGTGTGGGGAAAAAAATCACAAGACTACTTCATCTCTTTGCCATGTTATTGAATATTCAACATTATTGTCTTTGAGGTCCCAAATGTGTTTGCTGAGTTCTGTGGTATTCCGCAGGTTTTGGTTCCTGAAAGAAGCCTTGTGATTGTTCCATCTGGTTTTGAACTCTCCCTCGGTTAATCCTACATATGTGCCGGATGTGTTAATGTCCTTGCGTGTTACCTTAGATTGGTAGACAACTGATGTTTGTAAGCACCCCCCGTTGAGAGGGCAATCAGGTTTCTTGCGGCAGTTGCAGCCTTTGTTGGTTTTGGGGTCGCTCTGTCCGGGGGCCGACGGCTCATTTGCAATTGTTTTGTTGTGGTTTGAGATAATTTGTCGTATATTGTTCATACAGCTGTAACTCAATTTAATGTTGTTCTTGTTGAATACTTTTCTTAGGGTGTTGTCTTTGGGGAAGTGTTTGTCAATCAGAGTGAGGAATTTGTGGCCAATGTTAGTTGAGACGTTTTTGCTGTATGGGGGGTTGTACCAGATGATGTTGTTTCGTTTTCTGTTCTTTTTTTGTTGGTTTCCTGGCGTGGGTTCATAGCTGTTATTTCTCAGGTTGAGAAATAACAGCTACCAACCATTCACGAAATCCAACACAACACTCCAATACGTGCACCATGACAGCAACCACCCACCCACCACCACGAAAAGAATACCTACCGGAATTAATAAAAGGCTATCGATGCTGTCATCTAGCAAAGCTGAATTTGACCAAGCAACCCCCCCGTACCAAAAAGCCCTTGATGAAAGCGGATACAATTTCACCCTCACCTATGAACCCACGCCAGGAAACCAACCAAAAAAGAACAGAAAACGAAACAACATCATCTGGTACAACCCCCCATACAGCAAAATAATAACATGGCAAATTCTTGCATCCAGCACACCTTACAATAGTGGTAATAAAAGATGCAACCTATGCTTGAAAGAGAAACTGTTTATTATATACCGTCCAGACCTGTCATCCCTCAACAAGCGCAGCGAAATTGTATCAGCATGCCGCCACAGACGGAAACACCTCCTAGGTAACACATGAGCCAATCACCACACCCCTACGCCAGCCTGTACCTACCCACTCTGTGCCCTATATAAACCATGGTATGTGAATGCTTCCATTAAAATCTCCTGATGATTGAGGGAACCCCTCATGAAACAGGCCTGTAGAGATGAAGTAGTCTTGTGATTTTTTTCCCCGCACATACATATATATATATATATATATATATATATATATATATATATATATATATATATATATATATATATATATATATATATATATATATGTATGTGCGGGGAAAAAAATCACAAGACTACTTCATCTCTTTGCCATGTTATTGAATATTCAACATTATTGTCTTTGAGGTCCCAAATGTGTTTGCTGAGTTGTGTGGTATTCCGCAGGTTTTGGTTCCTGAAAGAAGCCTTGTGATTGTTCCATCTGGTTTTGAACTCTCCCTCGGTTAATCCTACATATGTGTCGGATGTGTTAATGTCCTTGCGTGTTACCTTAGATTGGTAGACAACTGATGTTTGTAAGCACCCCCCGTTGAGAGGGCAATCAGGTTTCTTTCGGCAGTTGCAGTCTTTGTTGGTTTTGGAATCGCTCTGTCCGGGGGCCGACGGCTCATTTGCAATTGTTTTGTTGTGGTTTGAGATAATTTGTCGTATATTGTTCATACAGCTGTAGCTCAATTTAATGTTGTTCTTGTTGAATACTTTTCTTAGGGTGTTGTCTTTGGGAAAGTGTTTGTCAATCAGATTGAGGAATTTGCGTCCAATGTTAGTTGAGACGTTTTTGCTGTATGGGGGGTTGTACCAGATGATGTCGTTTCGTTTTCTGTTCTTTTTTGGTTGGTTTTCTGGCGTGGGTTCATAGGTGAGGGTGAAATTGTATCCGCTTTCATCAAGGGCTTTTTGGTACGGGGGGGTTGCTTGGTCAAATTCAGCTTTGCTAGATGACAGCATTGATAGCCTTTTATTAATTCCGGTAGGTATTCTTTTCGTGGTGGTGGGTGGGTGGTTGCTGTCATGGTGCACGTATTGGAGTGTTGTGTTGGGTTTCGTGAAGGGTTGGTAGCTGTTATTTCTCAGGTTGAAAGTGACGTCAAGGAAGTTGACGGTTTGCTTGTTGGCTTCAATTGTGATCTGTATATATATATATATATATATATATATATATATATATATATATATACATATATATATATATATATATATACATATATACATATATATATATATATATATATATATGTATATATATATATATATATATACATATATATATATATATATATATATATATATATATATATACAGGAAAATAATAATAATAAACAAGGGAATGGAGTGTGACTAATCCACACCATACACTTTGTGTGGGGTGCGACTATGTGTAGGAATTAAATGAGGAGTGTTACCCGTAGTGTTGAGCGAGAGGCGGGAAGTCCAAGAGGGGCAAGGCTGGCTCGGAGGTCCGTGAGCAGACGTGACTTCAAGGGAAGGGGAGAGGCGTCAAAGTCCGTGTGTCCAGGCGGGAGTTCGAGATCCAAGAGGCAGCCGGGGATGCATAGGGAATACGGGGAAATTAGGTACTTAACTCGTGACGCGCGAACGAAGGCGACAAGGAGGACACGGGACAATTGAACACGGCGGGGGAGAAAACACATAGAGAGAAAAGAGTGCTTAGAGCTAGCGATCAAAAGTTTACATATAAAGAACATAATGTCATGGCTGTCTGGAATTTCCAATAATTTCTACAATTCTTATTTTTTTTGTGATAGAGTTCTTTTATGAATTTATTATGGGTCTACTGAAAATGTGAGTAAATGTGCTGGGTCAAAAGTATACATACAGCAATGTTAATATTTGCTAACATGTCCCTTGGCAAGTTTCCCTGCAATAAGGCACTTTTGGTAGCCATCCACAAGCTTCTGGTTGAATTTTTTGACCATTCCTCTTGACAAAATTGGTGCAGTTCCGCTAAATGTGTTGGTTTTCTGGCATGGACTTGTTTCTTCAGCATTGTCCACACGTGGGAAGGCCATTCTAAAACCTTCATTCTAGCCTGATTTAGCCATTCCTTTACCACTTTTGACTTGTGTTTGGGGTCATTGTCCTGTTGGAACACCCAACTGCGCCCAAGGCCCAACCTCCGGGCTGATGATTTTAGGTTGTCCTGAAGAATTTGGAGGCAATCCTCCTTTTTTATTGTTTCATTTACTCTCTGTAAAGCACCAGTTCCATTGGCAGCAAAACAGGCCCAGAGCATAATACTACCACCACCATGCTAGGCGGTAGCCATGGTGTTCCTGGGATTAAAGCCCTCATCTTTCCTCCTCCAAACATATTGCTGGGTATTGTGGCCAAACAGCTCCATTTTTGTTTCCTCTGACCACGGAACTTTCCTCCAGAAGGTCTTATCTTTGTCCATGTGACGTCACGCTTATGTTCGGCTTACTGTACAGGAACAGGTCGCTACGTTCTGGCACGGGATAGCAGGTTGCTCTGGCTTAAGAAGGCAGGTCCTCTCAATCAGCGACAGGTGCGTTGATTGCTGGTGATTGAATGCAGCTGCTTGCTGCAGCCGGAGTTGTCCCATTTACTCTCTGTGAAGCACCAGTTCCATTGGCAGCAATTTTTGTTTCATCTGACCACGGAACTTTCCCCCAGAAGGTCTTATCTTTGTCCATGTGATGTCAGGCTTATGTTCGGTTTACTGTACAGGAACAGGTCCCTCCGTTCTGGCACGGGATAGCAGGTTGCTCTGGCTTAAGAAGGCAGGTCCTCTCAATCAGCGACAGGTGCGTCGATTGCTGAGGATTGAATGCAGCTGCTTGCTGCAGCCGGAGTTGTCCCATTCACTCTCTATAAAGCACCAGTTCCATTGGCAGCAAAACAGGCCCTGAGCATAATACTACCACCACCATGCTAGGCGGTAGCCATGGTGTTCCTGGGATTAAAGCCCTCATCTTTCCTCCTCCAAACATATTGCTGGGTATTGTGGCCAAACAGCTCAATTTTTGTGAGAACTTTCCTCCAGAAGGTCTTATCTTTGTCCATGTGATGTCAGGTTTATGTTCGGTTTACTGTACAGGAACAGGTCCCTCCGTTCTAGCAGGTTGCTCTGGCTTAAGAAGGCAGGTCCTCTCAATCAGCGACAGGTGCGTCGATTGCTGGTGATTGAATGCAGCTGCTTGCTGCAGCCGGACTTGTCCCATTTACTCTCTGTAAAGCACCAGTTCCATTGGCAGCAAAACAGGCCCAGAGCATAATACTACCACCACCATGCTTGACGGTAGGATTGGTGTTCCTGGGATTAAAGCGCTCACCTTTTCTCCTCCAAACATATTGCTGGATATTGTGTCCAAACAGCTACATTTTTGTTTAATCTGACCACGAAACGAGGGTCTTATCTTTGTCCATGTGACGTCAGGCTTATGTTCGGCTTACTGTACAGGAACAGGTCGCTACGTTCTGGCACGGGATAGCAGGTTGCTCTGGCTTAAGAAGGCAGGTCCTCTCAATCAGCGACAGGTGCGTCAATTGCTGATGATTGAATGCAGCTGCTTGCTGCAGCCGGAGTTGTCCCATTTACTCTCTGTAAAGCACCAGTTCCATTGGCAGCAAAACAGGCCCAGAGCTGGTGTTCCTGGGATTAAAGCCCTCACCTTTTCTCCTCCAAACATATTGCTGGGTATTGTGGCCAAACAGCTCAATTTTAGTTTCATCTGACCACAGAACTTTCCTCCCGAAGGTCTTATCTTTGTCCATGTGACGTCAGGCTTATGTTCGGTTTACTGTCCAGGACAGGTCACTACGTTCTGGCACGGGATAGCAGGTTGCTCTGGCTTAAGAAGGCAGATCTTCTCAATCAGCGACAGGTGCGTCGATTGCTGATGATTGAATGCAGCTGCTTGCTGCAGCCGGAGTTGTCCCATTTACTCTATGTAAAGCACCAGTTCAATTGGCAGCAAAACAGGCCCAGAGCATAATACTACCACCACCATGCTTGACGGTAGGTATGGTGTTCCTGGGACTAAAGCGCTCACCTTTTCGCCTCCAAACATATTGCTGGGTATTGTAGCCAAACAGCTCCATTTTTGTTTCATCTGGCCACGGAACTTTCCTCCAGAAGGTCTTATCTTTGTCCATGTGACGTCAGGCTTATGTGCGGCTTACTGTACAGAAATAGGTCGCTGCGTTCTGGCACGGGATAGCAGGTTGCTCTGGCTTAAGAAGGCAGGTCCTCTCAATCAGCGAAAGGTGCGTCAATTGCTGATGATTGAATGCAGCTGCTTGCTGCAGCCGGAGTTGTCCCATTTACTCTCTGTGAAGCACCAGTTCCATTGGCAGCAAAACAGGCCCAGAGCAAAATACTACCACCACCATGCTTGACGGTAGGGAAGGTGTTCCTGGGATTAAAGCGCTCACCTTTTCTCCTCCAAACATAATGCTGGGTATTGTGGCCAAACAGCTCAATTTTAGTTTCATCTGACCACAGAACTTTCCCCCAAAAGGTCTTATCTTTGTCCATGTGACGTCAGGCTTATGTTCGGCTTACTGTACAGGAATAGGTCGCTATGTTCTGGCACGGGATAGCAGGTTGCTCTGGTTTAAGAAGGCAGGTCCTCTCAATCAGCGACAGGTGCGTCGATTGCTGATGATTGAATGCAGCTGCTTGCTGCAGCCGGAGTTGTCCCATTTACTCTCTGTAAAGCACCAGTTCCATTGGCAGCAAAACAGGCCCAGAGCATAATACTACCACCACCATGCTTGACGGTAGAGATGGTGTTCCTTGGATTAAAGCCCTCATCATTCCTCTTCCAAACATATTGCTGGGTATTGTGGCCAAACAGCTATATTTTTGTTTCATCTGACCACGGAACTTTCCTCCAAAAGGTCTTATCTTTGTCCATGTGACGTCAGGCTTATGTTCGGCTTACTGTAGAGGAATAGGTCGCTACGTTCTGGCACGGGATAGCAGGTTGCTCTGGCTTAAGAAGGCAGGTCCTCTTAATCAGCGACAGGTGCGTCGATTGCTGATGATTGAATGCAGCTGCTTGCTGCAGCCGGAGTTGTCCCATTTACTCTCTGCAAAGCACCAGTTCCATTGGCAGCAAAACAGGCCCAGAGCATAATACTACCACCACCATGCTTGACGGTAGGAAAGGTGTTCCTGGGATTAAAACGCTCACCTTTTCTCCTCCAAACATAATGCTCGGTATTGTGGCCAAATAGCTAATTTTTTGTTTCATCTGACCATGGAACTTTCCCCCAGAAGGTCTTATTTTTGTCCATGTGACGTCAGGCTTATGTTCGGTTTACTGTCCAGGACAGGTCACTACGTTCTGGCACGGGATAGCAGGTTGCTCTGGCTTAAGAAGCCAGGTCCTTTCAATCAGCGACAGGTGCGTCGATTGCTGATGATTGAATGCAGCTGCTTGCTGCAGCCGGAGTTGTCCCATTTACTCTCTGTGAAGCACCAGTTCCATTGGCAGCAAAACAGGCCCAGAGCATAATACTACCACCACCATGCTTGACGCTAGAGATGGTGTTCCTTGGATTAAAGCCCTCATCATTCCTCTTCCAAACATATTGCTGGGTATTGTGGCCAAACAGCTCCATTTTTGTTTCATCTGACCACAGAACTTTCCTCCAGAAGGTCTTATCTTTGTCCATGTGACGTCAGGCTTATGTTCGGCTTACTGTAGAGGAACAGGTCGCTACGTTCTGGCACGGGATAGCAGGTTGCTCTGGCTTAAGAAGCCAGGTCCTCTCAATCAGCGACAGGTGCGTCGATTGCTGATGATTGAATGCAGCTGCTTGCTGCAGCCGGAGTTGTCCCATTTACTCTCTATAAAGCACCAGTTCCATTGGCAGCAAAACAGGCCCAGAGCATAATACTACCACCACCATGCTTGACGGTAGGAAAGGTGTTCCTTGGATTAAAGCCCTCATCATTCCTCTTCCAAACATATTGCTGGGTATTGTGGCCAAACAGCTCCATTTTTGTTTCATCTGACCACGGAACTTTCCTCCAGAAGGTCTTATCTTTGTCCATGTGACGTCAGGCTTATGTTCGGCTTACTGTACAGGAATAGGTCGCTATGTTCTGGCACGGGATAGCAGGTTGCTCTGGTTTAAGAAGGCAGGTCCTCTCAATCAGCGACAGGTGCGTCGATTGCTGATGATTGAATGCAGCTGCTTGCTGCAGCCGGAGTGGGGCGCTCTCAGAGGTGCGCCCACGGGCCGTGACACGTTGCTGTCTATTTCCTGCCCTCATCTTACTTCCCTTTCTTGCATCGCATCGCTCCGACCCCCCAGGTCAGTATGACCTTGCGGGCCGCCGAAACCTCGATCTACGGGCGGTCGTTTCCGCGTAGAAGCAAAGAGATGTTAATGTCAGCCGCTGTCGCCTTAACACTCAATAAAAAGACGGCGATTGGGCCCTTCCACTCCGCCAGTCGATTGGCCATCTAATGAGGAGAGCCCCGGCCATAACTCTGCAAGATTCACTGGTGTTTGCGTTCCGCCAGAGGCCCGAGCGCCGTAATAATTCCAAGTGGATAAATGTTTTCCCGATAACAAGCTGAAATAACCTGTCGGGCTGAAGTTGATGTGGACAAGAGGAATCGCACAATTAGCGATCAGCAGGGATTTATCCTGGGAGCGGGTGATACAAGGCAGGGGGAGGGTTTCTTTTTTCTTTTTTTCCCGTCTGGCGAATATCAAGGCTAGCTCGCAACGCATGCACACTCTGTCTTCTGTATTTCCTCACCCAGGGTGTCATCAGTCAGGCGTTTTACCTCCGTACCTTCCCTCCGCGCTTTTTTTTCCCGCTCCCACCTCGCCCTCGCATTTAGCTCGTTAATGTAATTGAAGCCGTGCGCCGGGAAATGGATGACGCTCTTGAAATGAGACAATGCTGCCCTAATCTCGGTTTATCTCCGGGCTATCTTCAAAAAAAAAGAAAAGGAAAGAGGAACATTGCATCCATCGTGTCCCATTTAGATTAGTTGGGGGAGATGATAACATTGAGGGTTCTGAATTAGAAACATCCATTACTTCATGTTATGATTCTGTCTCTGGACACATTATTCAATGTTGGCTTTTTTTGCAAATAAAGCTTTAAAAGCTTTAAAAGGGAACATTATCACAATTTCAGAAGGGCTAAAACCATTAAAAATCAGTTCCCAGTGGCTTATTATATTTTTCGAAGATTTTCTCAAAATTTTACCCATCACGCAATATCCCTTAAAAAAGCTTCAAAGTGCCTGATTTTAACCATCCTTATAAACACCCGTCCATTTTCCTGTGACGTCACATAGTGAAGCCGACACAAACAAAAAAAGAACAGCAAGCTATAGCGACATTAGCTCGGATGCAGACTCGGATTTCAGCGGCTTAAGCGATTCAACAGATTACGCATGTATTGAAACGGATGGTTGTAGTGTGGAGGCAGGTAGCGAAAACGAAATTGAAGAAGAAACTGAAGCTATTGAGCCATATCGGTTTGAACCGTATGCAAGCGAAACCCACGAAAACGACACGACAGCCAGCGACACGGGAGAAAGCGAGGACGAATTCGGCGATCGCCTTCTAACCAACAATTGGTATGTGTTTGTTTGGCATTAAAGGAAACTAACAACTATGAACTAGGTTTACAGCATATGAAATACATTTGGCAACAACATGCACTTTGAGAGTGCAGACAGCCCAATTTTCATCAATTAATATATTCTGTAGACATACCCTCATCCGCTATCTTTTCCTGAAAGCTGATCTGTCCAGTTTTGGAGTTAATAATAATAATAATAACTGGGATTTATATAGCGCTTTTCTAAGTACCCAAAGTCGCTTTACATGTAGAACCCATCAATCATTCACACCTGGTGGTGGTAAGCTACTTTCATAGCCACAGCTGCCCTGGGGTAGACTGACGGAAGCGTGGCTGCAATTTGCGCCAACGGCCCCTCCGACCACCACCTATCATTCATCATTCAGTTCACCGGTGTGAGTGGCACCGGGGGCAAAGGGTGAAGTGTCCCGCCCAAGGACACAACGGCAGCGATTATTTTTTTTTTGGATGGTAAGAGGCGGGGAGCGAACCTGCAACCCTCAGGTTTCTGGCAAGGTTGCTCTACCCACTACGCCATGCCGCCCCGAGTTGATGTCAGCAGGCCAGGGAAGCTAGGGCCGATAGGCGGTTTAGCTCGCTCGTCTGCGGGAACAAACTGCCGCCATTGCTTGCCGTGCTAGCGAGGTCCTTTGTCCCTGAATTGCTCACACACTCCGGCAGATTCAATGGGGGTCTGGCGGCAGATTTCTTTGACTTTATCGTTGGAAATGCATCTGCTTTGAGTGTCGCAGGATATCCACACATTCTTGCCATCTCTGTCGTAGCGTAGCTTTCGTCGGTAAAGTGTGCGGAACAAACGTCCAATTTCTTGCCAATTTCGCATCTTTGGGCCACTGGTGCAACTTGAATCCGTCCCTGTTCGTGTTGTTACACCCTCCGACAACACACCGACGAGGCATGATGTCTCCGAGGTACGGAAAACAGTCGAAAAAACGGAAAATAACAGAGCTGATTTGACTCGGTGTTTGAGAAAATGGCAGACGTCATCGCTCCGAGAGCGAATATTAGAAAGGCGTTTAATTCGCCAAAATTCACCCATTTAGAGTTCGGAAATCGGTTAAAAAAACATATGGTCTTTTTTCTGCAACATCAAGGTATATATTGACGCTTACATAGGTCTGGTGATAATGTTCCCTTTTAAGAAATGGAAGAAGAACACCACTGGCCATGTTACCATTAGTGCTTCAAAATACACAAAACTTCCAAAAGTATTTGGCCACCCATCCAAATGATCAGGAGCTCAGTGATTTCCAGCGTGGAACTGTCATAGGATGCCACCTGTGCAACAAATCCAGTCGTGAAATGTCCTCACTCTTAAATATTCCGAAGTCAACTGTCGGCTTTATTATAAGAAAATGGAAGAGTTTGGGAACAACAGCAACTCAGCCACCACATGGTAGGCCGTGTAAACTGACAGAGAGAGGTCAGCGGATGCTGAAGTGCATAGTGCAAAGACTTTCTGCACAGTCAGTTGCTACAGAGCTCCAAACTTCATGTGACCATCCAATTAGCCCACGTACAGTACGCAGAGCGTTACGTTGGGGTTGCATCTTACTGCGGGGTTTGTTCTCCCAGGATGCAAACGGACGACTCCAGACAGGACTTGCAGGTAGGAACGTGATTTAATCGTAAACTAACACTCAAAGAGGTACAAAACAGAAAACAAACCGACAGAACAAGGTGCCGATCGCACCTGAAGCTAAGGCTACTACTTAGCACAGAGTCGAGATCACTAGCAGGGGCTAGGAGACAAGCACAACTTACGTAACAGTAGCGTGACGCAAACAAAAAAAGCCAGACCGACTGACTGGCAAAGGCAGGCTTAAATAATGTCCGTGATTACAAACAGGTGCACGTCCCGAACACAAGAGGCAGGTGAAACTACAAACCCCGTTTCCATATGATTTGGGAAATTGTTTTAAATGTAAATATAAATATAAATATACATTTTTGGTTTAATCATTAGACACCTTTTTACCTGCACGCTGCCTCCCGCTGTTTCCGACATCCGCAAAGCAATTAGCTACCGGCTGCCACCTACTGATATGGAAGAGTATTACACGGTTACTCTGCCGAGCTCTAGACAGCACCGACACTCAACAACAACACGTCATTTGCAGACTATAATTACAGGTTTGCAAAAAATATATTTAACCCACATAGGTGAAATTAGACAATCTACCACGGCACACCAGACTGTATGGCTGGCTGTCCAGAGTCGGGACCCGGGGTGGACCGCTCGCCTGTGCATCGGTTGGGGACATCTCTGCGCTGCTGACCCGTCTCTGCTCGAGATGGTCTCCTGCTGGCCCCACTATGGACTGGACTATCACTATTATGTTAGATCCACTATGGACTAGACACTCACACTATTATGTTAGATCCACTATGGTCTGGACTCTCACACTATTATGTTAGATCCACTATGGGCTGGACTCTTACTATTATGTTAGATCCACTATGGACTGGACACTCACTATTATGTTAGAGCCACTATGGACTGGACTCTCACTATTATGTTAGATCCACTATGGACTGGACTCTCACTATAATGTTAGATCAACTATGGACTGGACTCTCACTATTATGTTAGATCCACTATGGACTGGACACTCACACTATTATGTTAGATCCACTATGGACTGGACTTTCACACTATTATGTTAGATCCACTATGGACTGGACTCTAACTATTAAGTTAGATCCACTATGGACTGGACTCTCACTATTATGTTAGATCAACTATGGACTGGACTCTCACTATTATGTTAGATGCACTATGGACTGGACTCTCACTATTATGTTAGGTCCACTATGGACTGGACTCTCACACTATTATGTTAGATCCACTTTGGACTGGACTCTCACTATTATGTTAGATTCACTATGGACTGGACTCTCACTATTATGTTAGATCCACTATGGACTGGACTCTCACACTAGTATGTTAGATCCACTATGGACTGGACTCTCACTATTATGTTAGATCCACTATGGACTGGACTCTCACTATTATGTTAGATCCACTATGGACTGGACTCTCACTATTTTGTTAGATCCACTATGGACTGGACTCTCACTATTATGTTAGATCCACTATGGACTGGACTCTCACTATTATGTTAGATCCACTCTGGACTGGACTCTCACTATTATGTTAGATCCACTATGGACTGGACACTCACACTATTATGTTAGATCCACTATGGACTGGACTCTTACTATTATGTTAGATCCACTATGGACTGGACTCTCACTATTATGTTAGATGCACTATGGACTGGACTCTCACTATTATGTTAGATCCACTATGGACTGGACACTCACACTATTATGTTAGATCCACTATGGACTGGACTCTCACACTATTATGTTAGATCCAATATGGACTGGACTCTCACACTATTATGTTAGATCCACTATGTACTGGACTTTTACTATTATGTTAGATCCACTATGGACTGGACTATCACACTAGTATGTTAGATCCACTATGGACTGGACTCTCACACTATTATGTTAGATCCACTATGGACTGGACTCTTACTATTATGTTAGATCCACTATGGACTGGACTCTCACTATTATGTTAGATCCACTATGGACTGGACTCTCACTATTATGTTAGAGCCACTATGGACTGGACTCTCACTATTATGTTAGATCCACTATGGACTGGACTCTCACTATTATGTTAGATCAACTATGGACTGGACTCTCACTATTATGTTAGATCCATTATGGACTGGACACTCACACTATTATGTTAGATCCACTATGGACTGGACTCTCACACTATTATGTTAGATTCACTATGGACTGGACTCTTACTATTATGTTAGATCCACTATGGACTGGACTCTCACTATTATTTTAGATCCACTATGGACTGGACTCCCACTATTATGTTAGATCCACTATGGACTGGACTCTCACTATTATGTTAGATCCACTATGGACAGGACTCTCACTATTATGTTAGATCCACTATGGACTGGACTCTCACTATTATGTTAGATCCACTATAGACTGGACTCTCACTATTATGTTAGATCCACTATGGACTGGACTCTCACTATTATGTTAGATCCACTATAGACTGGACTCTCACTATTATGTTAGATCCACTATGGACTGGACTCTCACTATTATGTTAGATCCACTATAGACTGGACTCTCACTATTATGTTAGATCCACTATGGACTGGACTCTCACTATTATGTTAGATCAACTATGGACTGGACTCTCACTATTATGTTAGATCCACTATGGACTGGACTCTCACTATTATGTTAGATCCACTATGGACAGGACTCTCACTATTATGTTAGATCCACTATGGACTGGACTCTCACTATTATGTTGGATCCACTATAGACTGGACTCTCACTATTATGTTAGATCCACTATGGACTGGACTCTCACTATTATGTTAGATCCACTATAGACTGGACTCTCACTATTATGTTAGATCCACTATGGACTGGACTCTCACTATTATGTTAGATCCACTATAGACTGGACTCTCACTATTATGTTAGATCCACTATGGACTGGACTCTCACTATTATGTTAGATCCACTATGGACTGGACACTCACACTATTATGTTAGATCCACTATGGACTGGACTCTCACTATTATGTTAGATCCACTATGGACTGGACTCTCACGATTATGTTAGATCCACTATGGACATGACTCTCACACTATTATGTTAGATCCACTATGGACTGGACTCTCACTATTATGTTAGATCCACTATGGACTGGACTCTCACTATTATGTTAGATCCACTATAGACTGGACTCTCACACTATTATGTTAGATCCACTATGGACTGGACTCTCACTATTATGTTAGATCCACTATGGACTGGACTCTCACTATTATGTTAGATCCACTATGGACTGGACTCCCACACTATTATGTTAGATCCACTATGGACTGGACTCTCACCATTATGTTAGATCCACTATGGACTGGACACTCACACTATTATGTTAGATCCACTATGGACTGGACTCTCACTATTATGTTAGATCCACTATGGACTGGACTCTCACACTATTATGTTAGATCCACTATGGACTGGACTCTCACTATATGTTAGATCCACTATGGACTGGACTCTCACAATATTATGCTAAATCCACTATGGACTGGACTCTCACACTATTATGTTAGATCTACTATGGACTGGACTCTCACTATTATGTTGGATCCACTATGGACTGGACTTTCACTATTATGTTAGATCCACTATGGACTGGACTCTCACTATTATGTTAGATCCACTATGGACTGGACTTTCACTATTATGTTAGATCCACTATGGACTGGACTCTCACTATTATGTTAGATCCACTATGGACTGGACTCTCACTATTATGTTAGATCAACTATGGACTGGACTCTCACTATTATGTTAGATCCACTATGGACTGGACTCTCACGATTAAGTTAGATCCACTATGGACTGGACTTTAACAATGTTATGTCAGACCCACTCGACGTCCATTGCATATGCGGTCCTCTCCAAGGTTTCTCATAGTCATACACATCGACGTCCCATTGGGGTTGTGAGTTTTTCCTTGCCCTTATGTGGGCTTGTGCAGCCCTTTGACACACTTGTGATTTAGGGCTATATAAGTAAACATTGATTGATTGTATCTCACTAGTGGTTGAAAAAGACCGCTACAGGCTACTAAAAACAAAAACAAAAAAAACAATGTTGCGGCCCAACATTTAGAATATACTAATGACAACATTGAGTATTTTTTACTTAAAAACATCAGTTTAAATCATACTTGCCAACCCTCCCGGATTTTCCGAGAGACTCCCGAAATTCAGTGCCTCTCCCGAAAACCTCCCGGGACAAATTTTCTCCCAAAAATCTCCTGAAATTCACGCGGACTCAGGTCCATGAGGGCGAGTTCTTGGGTTCTTATGTGGGTTTATTGTTAGGCAGTTTCATTAACGTCCTCCCAGCGCGGCAACAACACACAACAACGTTTTTGTATACCGTAAAGCAGTTCGTCTTGTAAACAGCAATGTTGTGACACTCTTAAACAGGACAATACTGCCATCTAGTGCATTTGATGAAAGCACTTTTGTGCGTGCCACACATCAATGCATCATCAGAGAGGGTGTTCAGCATGGTTAGAAAAATAGTGACAGAGAATAGAACAAGGATGGACAATTCAACCCTTAACTCAACAATGAGTAGATGAGTGTTATGTGTGTATATGTGGAAATAAATGAACATTGAAATTCAAGTATTTATTTTATATACATATATATATATATACATATATATATATATATATATATATATATATATATATATATATATATATATATATATATATATATATAATAAAAAAAAATAAAATAAAAAAAAAAAAAAAAATATATATATATACATATAATAAAATTATTATATATATATACGTATATATATATATATATATATATATATATATATATATATAGCTAGAATTCACTGAACGTCAAGTATTTGTTATATATATATATATATATATATATATATATATATATATATATATATATATATATATATATATATATATATATATACATACAGGTAAAAGCCAGTAAATTAGAATATTTTGAAAAACTTGATTTATTTCAGTAATTGCATTCAAAAGGTGTAACTTGTACATTATATTTATTCATTGCACACAGACTGATGCATTCAAATGTTTATTTCATTTAATTTTGATGATTTGAAGTGGCAACAAATGAAAATCCAAAATTCCGTGTGTCACAAAATTAGAATATTACTTAAGGCTAATACAAAAAAGGGATTTTTAGAAATGTTGGCCAACTGAAAAGTATGAAAATGAAAAATATGAGCATGTACAATACTCAATACTTGGTTGGAGCTCCTTTTGCCTCAATTACTGCGTTAATGCGGCGTGGCATGGAGTCGATGAGTTTCTGGCACTGCTCAGGTGTTATGAGAGCCCAGGTTGCTCTGATAGTGGCCTTCAACTCTTCTGCGTTTTTGGGTCTGGCATTCGGCATCTTCCTTTTCACAATACCCCACAGATTTTCTATGGGGCTAAG
This sequence comes from Nerophis lumbriciformis, assembly GCF_033978685.3. Lineage (NCBI taxonomy): Eukaryota > Metazoa > Chordata > Actinopteri > Syngnathiformes > Syngnathidae > Nerophis > Nerophis lumbriciformis. Next base: position 8,784,485 of record NC_084549.2, read on the forward strand.
GTCAGGGGAGTTGGCGGGCCAATTTAGAACAGAAATACCATGGTCTGTAAACCAGGCACGGGTAGATTTTGCGCTGTGTGCAGGCGCCAAGTCCTGTTGGAACTTGAAATCTCCATCTCCATAGAGCAGGTCAGCAGCAGGAAGCATGAAGTGCTCTAAAACTTGCTGGTAGACGGCTGCGTTGACCCTGGATCTCAGGAAACAGAGCGGACCGACACCGGCAGATGACATGGCACCCCAAACCATCACTGATGGTGGAAACTTTACACTAGACTTCAGGCAACGTGGATCCTGTGCCTCTCCTGTCTTCCTCCAGACTCTGGGACCTCGATTTCCAAAGGAAATGCAAAATTTGCATGGTTGGGTGATGGTTTGGGGTGCCATGTCATCTGCTGGTGTCGGTCCACCTCCCGAAATCGGAGGTCTCAAGGTTGGCAAGTATGGTTTAAATTCAAAATTTTAATCAAAGTTCGTCAACTGTCACTTTTCCCTCCAGTAACACTGGAATAACAGTCTTATGTAATGATCCTCAAAAGACAAGAGATTAGATAAAGTCACTCCATTACGCCTTTTACACCTCATAATGTTACAAGGCACTCTAAAGTTGATTAATAACTACCACTTTCCTCATAAATAGCGAGGACTACTGTGGCTGTTGTAATTAACCTTTAAGTGTGATGGACTTTATTGTATATTGCCCATTCCTATTACTGACCCGCATGCATCATCGCAGAGTGTTCCATGCATCCGCCCCCCCCCCCGGGACCCCCCTGGCGTACTCAGATGTGTCAAATGACATCATCCCCCCGCGGGAGTGTGAATTATCTTGTTTTCTCCCGACCGTACACGTGTTATTCTCTCCGCCCCGTTCCCGCACAAAAAATGTATCATTTAAACCATTAGCAGTGGCTAGCTTTTTCATTAGAATAAACGATATCATCCCCTCCCCAGAGGTCAGCCGCCAGCCAGCCGGCGGACTGTGGGAATACATATCGAAGGCGGCAACATGCCCACCAGGTAAAAGTATTACTTCATTTGTATGGCTAATGTATGGCATTGATTCTCTGCAGGGGGGCGGGGGGGGGATAAAGGACGACACATTTTTAGCACCCACATCATTAAAGGTTTAATAATTTAGACCCGGTTAGCGCTGATAATAAATATACTCGCGGGAACTTATGTGCGGGGTTTGTGGTGATGAATGCAATTAGAAAATGCTGCACTCGCACAGAAGTGGAAGACGTATGGGGTGTGGATATCAATTGGACTTGGAGCAATGGTGTGGCTTGTGGTGTTTCATGGGAGGGATACCAACTATTGCCAACGACACATTTTATTCTACCAGCACATGTTGAAAGAGCCGTATTGGACCACAAATACAGAAAAGTACAAACCCCGTTTCTATATGAATTGGGAAATGGTGTTAGATGTAAATATAAACGGAATATTTGCAAATCATTTTCAACCCATATTCAGTTGAATATGCTACAAAGACAATATATTTGATGTTTTTTTTTTGCAAATAATCATTAACTTTAGAATTTGATGCCAGCAACACGTGACAAAGAAGTTGGGAAAGGTGGCAATAAATACTGATAAAGTTGAGGAATGCTCATCAAACACTTATTTGGAACATCCCACAGGTGAGCGGGCAAATTGGGAACAGGTGGGTGCCATGATTGGGTATAAAAGTAGATTCCATGAAATGCTCAGTCGTTCACAAACAAGGATGGGGCGAGGGTCACCGCTTTGTCAACAAATGCGCGAGCAAATTGTTGAACAGTTTAAGAAAAACCTTTCTCAACCAGCTATTGCAAGGAAATTAGGGATTTCATCATCTATGGACTGTAATACTTCGATCCCTCAGGCTGTACTGCATCAACAAGCGACATCGGTGTGTAAAGGATATCACCACATGGGTTCAGGAAGACTTCAGAAACCCACTGTGAGTAACTACAGTTGGTCGCGACATCTGTAAGTGCAAGTTAAAACTCTCCTATGCAAGGCGAAAACCGTTTATCAACAACACCCAGAAACGCCGTCGGCTTCGCTGGAACTGAGCTCATCTAAGAAGGACTGATGCAAAGTGGAAAAGTGTTCTGTGGTCTGACGAGTCCACATTTCAAATTGTTTTTGGAAACTGTGGACGTCGTGTCCTCCGGACCAAAGAGGAAAAGAACCATCCGGATTGTTATAGGCGCAAAGTTGAAAAGTCAGCATCTGTGATGGTATGGGGGTGTATTAGTGGTCAAGACATGGGCAACTTACACATCTGTGAAGATGCCATTAATGCTGAAAGGTACATACAGGTTTTGGAGCAACATATGTTGCCATCCAAGCAACGTTACCATGGACGCCCCTGCTTATTTCATCAAGACAATGCCAAGCCACGTGTTACATCAACGTGGCTTCGTAGTAAAAGAGCGCGGGCACTAGACTGGCCTGCCTGTAGTCCAGACCTGTCTCCCATTGAAAATGCGTGGCGCATTATGAAGCCTAAAATAGCACAACGTAGACCCCCGGACTGTTGAACAACTTAAGCTGTACATCAAGCAAGAATGGGAAAGAATTCCACCTGAGAAGCTTCAAAAATGTGTCTCCTCAGTTCCCAAACGTTTACTGAGTGTTGTTAAAAGGAAAGGCCATGTAACACAGTGGTGAACATGCCCTTTCCCAACTACTTTGGCACGTGTTGCAGCCATGAAATTCTAAGTTAATTATTATTTGCAAAAAAAAAATAAAGTTTATGAGTTTGAACATCAAATATGTTGTCTTTGTCGTGCATTCAATTGAATATGGGTTGAAAATGATTTGCAAATCATTGTATTCCGTTTATATTTACATCTAACACAATTTCCCAACTCATATGGAAACGGGGTTTGTAATTGGTCTGGAGCCGCAAAAAATTAAAAGACTTATTTAAGTGTTATAATGAAGGCAACACATGATGTAAGTGGCTTACTAGCTATATTAGCCTACTATCCAAATGACTATGTGACGCAGGCTGACGCAAATCTTTGTTGAAACGTAATATTTATTCTACGCGTTTTTTACAACATTGGAAAACATTCATAAAACTTCTCAGAGGGTGAGATAACTCCTGGAAATGACTGTCTTACAACAGCCAAAGGTATAGATGTGTGTGTCCAAGTTAAAGGAAACTGCAGGCTGTCTTCTTCTAATGGATTTATTGCAATCTTTGCAAGATGGGTAAAGTTTGCTGTGGTCTGGAACAACATGGCGCTCAAACAACTATCAGAAATGCAGCCAATATTACAAACCCCGTTTCCATATGAGTTGGGAAATTGTGTTGGATTTGCAAATCATTGTATTCCATCAAGCTCCATCAAGCGGTGCGGCTTCATAGCTTACCAAAGTCGTACTAAAAGATTTTGATGGATTTTTGAGCACCGTGTGTAATGTTCTATATTTTCAATGGAACATATAAAATGTTGATGTTGTTTACGTGAGTCTTATTGCAGTCTACACATATCTCTTATGTGTGACTGCCATCTACTGGTCACATTTATCATTACACCATGTACCAAATAAAATAGCTTTAGTCGTAGTAGTCGTACTATTATTATTATTAATAATAGTAGTACTATTATTATTATTATTATTATTATTATTATTATTACTATTATTATCATTATCATCATTAACATCATACTGCAGTCTACACGTATCTCTTATGTTTGACTGCCATCTACTGGTCACACTTGTCAATACACCACGTACCAAATAAAATAGCTTAGAGGTCGGTAAGCAAAACCAGAATTATTCCTTACATTTTGAGAAAAAAAAGGATTTTAAGTGCGCCTTATAGTCCGGAAAATACGGTATATTTACAACAGCGATAACTAAGCGAACAGTGTCAATCAAAAGTCAGCATTATAAACCTTTTGAGTAGTTTTGATAATTTAAGCACTGTAGATGTTGAATTAAATCGATTTACCTAACAGGACAAGAAAGTTTTTGTTATAGTTTTTGAGAATAAATCATGTTCCTACCTGCACATCCTGTCCGGAGTGGTTCGTTTGCATCCCGAGGGAACGAACCTCGCAGCAAGCTGCAAACTCCTCATACGTGACACAAAAGTACCGGTACCAGTACCAAAATATTGGTATCGTTACAAACACAAGTATATACAGTATATATATTTAAATGTGTATGTATATTGACGGAGATATATATATCTACATATATACATATTTAAGAGTTATTTCTTTTAGTCATATTTGTAGTAGCTATTGGTTACCAGTTGTACTCTTTCTATTTTTTCTCCATCTCGTGTCCGATGGTACACTGTAAGTTACCTTGACTTTAGGAATGTAAGGAGGAGAGATACTCCTTTTCCGTAACTCATCCTGTCTCAGGCTAAAGCAGAACAATAGACATGTGTATTCGTTCTGAAGGGTGTGGGCTATTGGCATATTGAAAAACACAGCACTTCCGTAATGTTTTCAGGTCAACTTGGCTGCGCAATTGAATGTGTTGTTCTAGGCTGGTCTCTCCAAAGCTTTGGAAATAAATTACAAAATACCTATTCTGTTCTGGTGATCATTCAAACTCAGCTTATATGTCATCAAAAGAACTTGGGATTGACCAGTAACTTAAATTCCCTTGGAGGAACATCTGGTCCAGCGCAACAATATATATATATATATTGGCCACAAATTCCTCACTCTGATCGACAAACATTTCCCCAAAGGCAACACCCTAAGAAAAGTATTCAACAAGAACAACATTAAATTGAGCTACAGCTGTATGAACAATATACGACAAATTATTTCAAACCACAACTAAACAATTGCAAATGAGCCGTCTGCCCCCAGACAGAGCGACTCCAAAACAAACAAAGGCTGCAACTGCCGCAAGAAACCTGATTGCTCTCTCAACGGGGGGTGCTTACAAACATCAGTCGTTTACTATTCAAAGGTAACACGCAAGGACATTAACACATCCGACACATATGTAGGATTAACCGAGGGAGAGTTCAAAACCAGATGGAACAATCACAAGGCTTCTTTCAGGAACCAAAACCCGCGGAATACTACAGAACTCAGCAAACACATTTGGGACCTCAAAGACAATAATGTTGAATATTCAATAACATGGCAAATTCTTGCATCCAGCACACCTTACAATAGTGGTAATAAAAGATGCAACCTATGCTTGAAAGAGAAACTGTTTATTATATACCGTCCAGACCTGTCATCCCTCAACAAGCGCGGCGAAATTGTATCAGCATGCCGTCACAGACGGAAACACCTCCTAGGTAACACATGAGCCAACCACCACGCCCCTACGCCAGCCTGTACCTACCCACTCTGTGCCCTATATAAACCATGGTATGTGAATGCTTCTATTAAAATCTCCTGATGATTGAGGGAATCCCTCATGAAACAGGCCTGTAGAGATGAAGTAGTCTTGTGATTTTTTTCCCCACACATACATATATATATATATATATATATATATTTACTCGCAATAGTAAGCGTTATCGTACTCTGGTGTTGCCGTTGGTGAGTTTAGCCTGTTTAACATGCTACAGTAGCAAACATGTAGTCTTTTATAAAAAGTACAATATTGGTTCAGAAACGCAGTGCAAGTTCCTGCAAAAAAGCAAACCGAGCATCAGGTCTACTTTATTTATTCAGAGACCTTGCTCTTCTGAGAGGGGGGTGGGGGGGAAGATGGCGGGCTTTTACCGCGCACATTTTTACGCTCCACCATGAGATGAATAAACGCCGCCCTTGAAAAATGGAAAATCAGAGGTATTGAAAAGCTCCGAGGGATTAGAGCTGGGGAGTCTGATATCAAGCCCAGTTTACGCTTTATGATGTCATTTTCTTTTTTTATGGAAGAATCAGAGGGTGAAAGCTCAAGGCAAGATATGGAATCCAGGTTTGGGCGTAATCTCCCTCCCCTTCCTCTCATACCACACTACATAAATCTCCTCCATTGATCTCCGGACTAACGTGTCTATTGACATGAGCCAGTCTCTTTCGTTTTGAAAAGTGATAACATCGCCAATAAACCGTCACGGCTATCATTCCTGCGTGCACATCGGTAACAGGCTTCGAGCGTCAAGTAACACTCCTACGTGTGCGTGAGCGCACAAATGTGTGCGAGGCCCCGCTGAGCGCGTTTATGCAAGCCGTTAATCACGAGCCGTGCCAGCTGGCCGTAGCCACTGGGCAGGTGCGCCTGTCAGGTTGGCAGCCTCAATCATGCAACCCTGAAATCGGAGCCCTCGGTGGGACGACCGTGGCCCCCCCCCCCCGATGGCTCTCATCCGCCCGTGTCAACTGGTGCTTACCCGGTGCTATTTTGACTGATACTTTGGACAGCTTGGTGGTAGAATCCCAATAAACAGACTCATTGAAATGAAGACATGAGGTTTTATGACAGGGAGATTAGGTGGATTCGCCCGGGAGTGGATATCTTTGCCCTGTGGTCATGACAAGCTAGGAGAAGGGGGATTCCAGGATTTGGCAGACATACAGTCGTGGTCAAAAGTATTCATACACTTGTAAAGAACATAATGTCATGGCTGTCTTGAGTTTTCCATCAGTTCTATGACTCTTATTGGTTTGTGATAGAGTGTTGGTCACAAAAAACATTCATGAAGTTTGGTTCTTTTATGAATTTATCATGAGTGTACTGAAAATGTGAGCAAATCTGCTGGGTCAAAAGTATACATACAGCAATGTTAATATTTGCTTACATGTCTCACTGCTATAAGGCACTTTTGGTAGCCATCCACAAGCTTCTGGTTGAGTTTTTTTGACCACTCCTCTTGACCAAATTGGTGCAGTTCAGCTAAATTTGTTGGTTTTCTGACATGGACTTGTTTCTTCAGCATTGTCCACATGTTTAAGTCAGGACTTTGGGAAGGCCATACTAAAACCCTTATTCTAGCCTGATTTAGCCATTCCTTTACCACTTTTGATGTGTATTTGGGGTCCTTGTCCTATTGGAACACCCAACTGCGCCCAAGACCCAACCTCCGGGCTGATGATTTTAGGTTGTCCTGAAGAATTTGAAGGTAATCCTCATTTTTGATTGTCCCATTTACTCTCTGTAAAGCACCAGTTCCATTGGCAGCAAAACAGGCCCAGAGCATAATACTACCACCACCATGCTTGACGGTAGGGATGGTGTTCCTGGGATTAAAGCGCTCACCTTTTCTCCTCCAAACATATTGCTGGGTATTGTGGCCAAACAGCTCCATTTTTGTTTCATCTGACCACGGAACTTTCCTCCAGAAGGTCTTATCTTTGTTCATGTGACGTCAGGCTTATGTTCGGCTTACTGTACAGGAACAGGTCGCTACGTTCTGGCACGGGATAGCAGGTTGCTCTGGCTTAAGAAGGCAGGTCCTCTCAATCAGCGACAGGTGCGTCGATTGCTGATGATTGAATGCAGCTGCTTGCTGCAGCCGGAGTTGTCCCATTGACTCTCTGTAAAGCACCAGTTCCATTGGCAGCAAAACAGGCCCAGAGCATAATACTACCACCACCATGCTTGACCGTAGGAATGGTGTTCCTGGGATTAAAGGCCTCACCTTTTCTCCTCCAAACATATTGCTGGGTATTGTGGCCAAACAACTAAATTTTTGTTTCATCTGACCACAGAACTTTCCTCCAGAAGGTCTTAATTTTGTCCATGTGATGTCAGATGAAACCAAAATTTAGCTGTTTGGCCATAATTGTCAAGACTTGGTCCGGGGTGTGTGCTTTTCCAGGATGCAACGGAAAGTTGGCACGGGCGAGACGGGAATTAAGGTACATGATTTATTTATATTAAAAAAAAGGAATAAATGAAAGCGCGCACAGTGGCGGAGAATAAACTATGAAAAACAAAAAGACTATAAACATGGAACCAAAACTTACTTTGACAAGGGACATGAAGCAGGATCATAGAGGAATGGACAGAGCATAAAAGTGGTGCGGTGAGGTCGTCAGGACGAACAACAGAAAATGAAAAGCTTAAATAACACAGACATGATTAACGAAAACAGGTGCGTGACTCAAAACGTGAAACAGGTGCGTGACGTGACAGGTGAAAACTAATGGTTGCTATGGTGACAAACAAGAGTGCACAATGAGTCCAAACGTGGAACAGGTGAAACTAATGGGTAATCATGCAAACAAGACAAGGGAGTGAAAAGCCAGAAACTAAATAAAACATGACTTAAAACAAAACATGATTACACAGACATGACAACAATAAGAATTCAGGTTTTAGTATGGCCTTCCCAAAGTCCTGACTTAAACGTGTGGACAATGCTGAAGAAACAAGTCCATGTCAGAAAACCAACAAATTTAGCTGATCTGCACCAATTTTGTCAAGAGGAGTGGTCATAAATTCAACCAGAAGTTTGCCAGAAGCTTATTGCAGTGAAACTTGCCAAGGGACATGTAAGCAAATATTAACATTGCTGTATGTATACTTTTGACCCATCAGATTTGCCTTCTTAAGCCAGAGCAACCTGCTATCCCGTGCCAGAACGTAGCGACCTGTTCCTGTTGGGTGTTCCAACAGGACAATGACCCCAAACACACGTCAAAAGTGGTAAAGGAATGGATAAATCAGGCTAGAGTTAAGGTTTTAGAATGGCTTTCCCAAAGTCCTGATTTAAAAATTTGGACAATGCTGAAGAAACAAGTCCATTTCAGAAAACCAACAAATTTAGCTGATCTGCACCAATTTTGTCAAGAGGAGTGGTCATAAATTCAACCAGAAGTTTGCCAGAAGCTTATTGCAGTGAAACTTGCCAAGGGACATGTAACCAAATATTAACATTGCTGTATGTATACTTTTGACCCATCAGATTTGCCTTCTTAAGCCAGAGCAACCTGCTATCCCGTGCCAGAACGTAGCGACCTGTTCCTGTAAATGGGACAATGAAAAAGGAGGATTACATCCAAATTCTTCAGGACAACCTAAAATCATCAGCCCGGAGGTTGGGTCTTGGACGCAGTTGGGTGTTCCAACAGGACAATGACCCCAAACACACGTCAAAAGTGGTAAAGGAATGGCTAAATCAGGCTAGAGTTAAGGTTTTAGAATGGTCTTCCCAAAGTCCTGACTTAAACGTGTGGACAATGCTGAAGAAACAAGTCCATGTCAGAAAACCAACACATTTAGCTGATCTGCACCAATTTTGTCAAGAGGAGTGGTCATAAATTCAACCAGAAGTTTGCCAGAAGCTTATTGCAGGTAAACCTGCCAAGGGACATGTAAGCAAATATTAACATTGCTGTATGTATACTTTTGACCCTCACATTTTCAGTAGACCCATAATAAATTCATAAAAGAACCAAATTTCATGAATGTTTTTTTGTGACCAACAAGTATGTGCTCCAATCACTCGACAGCCATGACATTATGTTCTTTACAAGTGTATGTCAACTTTTGACCATGACTGTAGGTATCATTAATAGTCACTTGGTCATGACATTTCACTCGGTCTGTTTTCGAGCTGAACTATTAATACCCTGATCCTTGTAAGACCGAACCATTGACTTCCTATTATTCAGTATTGTTAGTAGCAAACCCCTAAACTGAGTCCTTTACAGACAAGACATAAGACTTCGAAGCGTTCCTCGCTGTAAGTTAAAGGGGAACATTATCACCAGACCTATGTAAGCGTCAATATATACTTTGATGTTGCAGAAAAAAGACCATATATTTTTTTAACCCATTTCCGAACTCTAAATGGGTGAATTTTGGCGAATTAAACGCCTTTCTATTATTCGCTCTCGGAGCGATGACATCACAACGTGACGTCACATCGGGAAGCAAGCCGCCATTTTCTCACTTTCGTCGGTGTGTTGTCGGAGGGTGTAACAACACGAACAGGGACGGATTCAAGTTGCACCAGTGGCCCAAAGATGCGAAAATGGCAAGAAATTGGACGAAATTTGTTCAAAATACGAGGCTGTGGGGAAAGCCGACGAAATGGTCAGTCGTTTGTTCCGCACACTTTACCGACGAAAGCTATGCTACGACAGAGATGGCAAGAATGTGTGGATGTCCTGCGACACTCAAAGCAGATGCTGACATCAACTCCAAAACTGGACAGATCAGCTTTCAGGAAAAGAGGTATGTCTACAGAATATATTAATTGATGAAAACTTTATTCATTACTCGCGGTTTTACGCAAATTATCATACATAAACTGTGTTTACCAATAATTTAGCTTAAAAACATTAATTTTTTTCAATCATTCGAGTACATTCGGGTAGTCTTGTGTAATGCAGTATTTTGTGTCTATTTAGGTATGGTTAACCTGAGTGCTGAAATCGTGGAAAAATATATGTTTTTAGCGCGCCTGAAATGGGCTGTCTGCACTCTCAAAGTGCATGTTGTTGCCAAATGTATTTCATATGCTGTAAACCTAGTTCATAGTTGTTAGTTTCCTTTAATGCCAAACAAACACATACCAATCGTTGGTTAGAAGGCGATCGCCAAATTCGTCCTCGCTTTCTCCCGTGTCGCTGGCTGTCGTGTCGTTTTCGTCGGTTTCGCTTGCATACGGTTCAAACCGATATGGCTCAATAGCTTCAGTTTCTTCTTCAATTTCGTTTTCGCTACCTGCCTCCACACTACAACCATCCGTTTCAATACATGCCTAATCTGTTGAATCGCTTAAGCCGCTGAAATCCGAGTCTGAATCCGAGCTAATGTCGCTATAGCTTGCTGTTCTATGCGCCATGTTTGTTTGTATTGGCATCACTGTGCATACTTGCCAACCTTGAGACCTCCGATTTCGGGAGGTGGGGTGTGGGGGGCGTGGTCGGGGGGTGGGGCGGGGGGCGTGGTTGGGGGCGTGGTTAAGATATATATATATAAGAAATACTTGACTTTCAGTGAATTCTAGCTATATATATTTATTTTATTACATATATATATATATATATATACATATAAATAAATAAAAGAAATACTTGAATTTCAGTGATCATTTATTTACACATTTACACACACATAACACTCATCTACTCATTGTTGAGTTAAGGGTTGAATTGTCCATCCTTGTTCTATTCTGTCACTATTTCAGAACACACACATTATACAAATATACATTATAAAATCAATAAAAAAACGGGAGCTCTAATTTGGGAGTCTGAATTAGGATCAGAAGTTCCTATATAAACATTGCGCACTCACGTCGCCTTTTTGTATTGATTACTGCAGCTGGATTCATTCACAAATACAAACTACAACTCACAAACACTTTAGAGTTAGGCTCCACCATCAGAATGTGTACTTAAACTTATAAAGATCACATGGATATTATTCAGTGAGTTGATTCACCAAAACTTTTCCTCCTGTTATACAGGAGGAAAAAGCACACAGGACGTTTCAATTGTTCACAGACTGGTTGCGCTCATCAGAATGACAAGACACTTCCGGTCTGCAGGTGATAGCATTCAATTGGGAAAAAACACCCTACTGCCCCCTACTGACCAATGTGAATACTGATAAATGTGTAATGACAGCTCCAAAAACGAATTCAAACCACAAAATAAAATAAATAAATCAACACAAAAATGTGACACATTATGGGTGGGTCACAAACGCATGTACAGTAGATGGCAGTATTGTCCTGTTTAAAAGTGTCACAACATTGCTGTTTACGGCAGACAAACTGCTTTACGGTAGACGAAAACTTGACTGCTGTTACCGCGCTGGGAGGACGTTAATGAAACTGCCTAACAATAAACCCACATACGAAACCAAGAACTCACCCTCGATCATTAGCTGTTTATATTGTGAGAAAGCGGACGTGTGAACAGGCTGTCAACACGTCACTCAGGTCCGCATGGAACTGGAGGGGGCGTGGCCTCCAGCTCCGCCTGAATTTCGGGAGATTTTCGGGAGAAAATTTGTCCCGGGAGGTTTTCGGGAGAGGCGCTGAATTTCCGGAGTCTCCTGGAAAATCCGGGAGGGTTGGCAAGTATGTCACTGTGTGACATCACAGGAAAATGGACGGGTGTATATAACGATGGTTAAAATCAGGCACTTTGAAGCTTTTTTTTAGGGATATTGCGTGATGGGTAAAATTTTGAAAAAAACTTCGAAAAATAAAATAAGCCACTGGGAACTGATTTTTAATGGTTTTAACCCTTCTGAAATTGTGATAAGAGGTCTGGGCGGCGTGTTTTCTTCCATCCGTCGTCCTGAAGGGGCGCTGACAGTCAAACATCTGTTGCCTGTCTTATGAAAACCGAGAGGCTTGTTCAGGTCCCCCAGATTAGCACTGTGGCCCGGGGATGAAATGTCTTGTTGGCATGCAAAGTGGAGGAGGGTCAAAGAAAGCCAGCCTGGTATGTTCATGACCGAGACCCTCTGTTAATCTGCTGGTTCCAATCCCTCTTGATGTCATTGTTCTCATCAACCAACTTGAGAGTTACTTGACTCGGCGCCAGAAACCTCCATTGACTGCCGTATTTTACAACTTCACGACAAGTCGGTTGCACCTTTTACAAAAAAGGCTTGAAAACAAACCAGTTTGGCCTTTCTTGTGTTTCACACGGTCGTCAAAGTGTCAGGCCCAGGAACGCACGGTCTACCCTTTAGTGTCTCCTCGTCCGTTGCTCTGCCAGTAAATTATCTTTATTTACGACCGTCATTGCCGCCCTACCCTTCCATCTTTCTCTCAACATATGGAGAGGGTCTTGTCGTTATAACTCTTTAAGAGACCAATTAATTAAGCGGCGGCGTAGTCGTCTTTCTCACCACGGCTGCCCACGTCCGCACCTTTGGCGCTCGGTCTTAAGTTCATCTCCCGAGCCCAGTTTCTCTGCATAAAGGTATTCATTACAAAAGAAATGGCCAGCACCTCATGAATCCCCACTCGTTAAAGCTCGGTGCTGACGATTCTATGGCGATACGGGTTGTCAGAGGTGTGGACTCGAGTCACATGACTTGGACTCGAGTCAGACTCGAGTCATGAATTTGATGACTTTAGACTCGACTTGACAAAATGTAAAAAGACTTGCAACTCGACTTAGACTTTAACATCAATGACTTGTGACTTCACTTGGACTTGAGCCTTTTGAATTGACATGACTTGACATGACTTGCTACTTTCCATAAAAAACCCAAAGATAAAAAAGTTATTCGGGAGCGCTCCGTATTTTTCATTGTGTACTTGTCTATCAGCGTTGCGTGTGTCAGCTGGTGTGCTCTCAGTACAACAGCCAATCAAATTAGATCTACTTTGTTTTCATCACACAGCATTCATCCAATCAAATTGCAGGACAACCAACGAAGAAGACATGTCCAAACCACACGCCAGTGAACAAAAAAAATGATACCTAAAATAATTTTGTTTGGGTATAAAAATTACGAGGTGGTCAACACAAAACGGTTTGCAGTATGCAACACATGCGGTTCGAAAATTACTGATGGAGAGGCAACAACTTCCAACTTCGTCCGGCATTTGAAGTTGCACAAAGAACGGTAAGTTTTGAATGTAAGATAACGTTTATTGGCTAAGTAACGTGACTTTTATTTGCTGTGTAGTTAAATCAGTGAGGCTGTAAACTCACTACTAACGTTATAACGTTATTGCAAACACGGGAATCTGTTGCAGTTCACTACCTTATTCATACTTTTTGTTCAGTGATTTTTTTAAGCAGGGTTACGTTAGTCAATATATCACACGTAACGTTAGACGGCGGTCAGCAGCACCGCGTATTTTAGCCACCTAAAAAAAGACAAAAATAGTAAAATAAAGGTCAGTTAAAATGTATACTATATTATGAATATGTGTACCGTTTTAGCTAGCTTTCTGACATACTGTTGGTTGTTTACCTCAGTGGTCCCCAACCACCGGGCCGCGGCCCGGTACTGGTCCGTGGATCGATTGGTATCGGGCCGCACTAGAAATAATTTTTATTTTTTTTATTTTTTTAATTAAATCAACATAAAAAACACAAGATACACTTACAAGTAGTGCACCAACCCAAAACAACTCTCTCCCCCCTTTTGTTCTGGGCATTGAACATGAAGACTCTTCCTTCACTGTTCCGAGTGGCCATGAGAGTCTTGGCAGTGCCTGCCTCCAGTGCTCCAGTGGAGCGAGTTTTCAGCCATGGTGGCATCATACTACGCCCCCATCGTGCACAAATGACTGACAGACTCTTGGCTAATTTGGTCTTTTGCAAATGCAATGCAGCATAGGGCCCTGACATATAAAAAGTACAACTTTTTTTGTTATGTTCACGTATATGTCATGTTTTTTCAATGTTAACACTTTTGTACAAATAAGTACATTTGCACTTTATTTTTCAATGTGTTTGTTCTGTAAAGGAATGAGTTAATGTTTAAAATGACTGGTTAATAGTGCTATTATAAAGTGCAATGTCAGCACAATTTTCTTTCCTGCAATTTAAAATGCACTTGTTTTAATAAATAAATACAGCGTTTGAAAAGCACACACAATCTGTGTTAATATATTAGTCTGTGGTTAAAAGGACTTGAAAGGACTCGAAACTCAAAATGCAGGACTTAGGACTTGACTTGAGACTTTCCAGTCTTGACTTTGGACTTGACTCGGGGCTTGCCTTTCTTGACTCGGGACTTGACTCGGACTTGAGGGCAAAGACTTGAGACTTACTTGTGACTTGCAAAACAATGACTTGGTCCCACCTCTGCGGGTTGTGCATATTGGCCGAGGGTTGTCCCGATAAAATCTTAGGGTACATCAAACATATGTTTGTTATTGCAATTGTGCCCTTAAAGAAAATAGTGAACATACAAGACAAACAAAGGCTCCGAATTAGTCTGCTGATGTATGCAGTAACTTATTGTGTCATTTATCATTCTATTATTTTGTCAAAATTATTAAGGACAAGCTGTAAAAATTGATTATTAACCCACTTGTTCATTTACTGTTAATATCTGCTTACTTTCTCTTTCAACGTGTTCTAGCTACACTTCTGTTAAAATGTAATAATCACTTATTCTTCTCTTGTTTGGATACTTTACATTAGTTTTGGATGATACCACACATTTAGGTATCGATCCGAAACCAAGTAGTTACAGGATCATACATTGGTCATATTCAAAGTCCTCATGTGTCCAGGGACGTATTTCCTGAGTTTATAAACATAATACAAATAAGGTGTTGTGATGCCAAAAAAAATATTGATGTAATCATAGTACAAACCCCGTTTCCATATGAGTTGGGAAATGGTGTTAGAAGTAAATATAAACGGAATACAATGATTTGCAAATCATTTTCAACCCATATTCAGTTGAATATGCTACAAAGACAACATATTTGATGTTCAAACTCATAAACTTTATTTTTTTTTGCAAATAATAATTAACTTAGGATTTCATGGCTGCAACACGTGCCAAAGTAAGTAGTTGGGAAAGGGCATGTTCACCACTGTGTTACATGGCCTTTCCTTTTAACAACACTCCGTAAATGTTTGGGAACTGAGGAGACACATTTTTGAAGCTTCTCAGGTGGAATTCTTTCCCATTCTTGCTTGATGTACAGCTTAAGTTGTTCAACAGTCCGGGGGTCTCCCTTGTGGTATTTTAGGCTTCATAATGCGCCACACATTTTCAATGGAAGACAGGTCTGGACTACAGGCAGGCCAGTCTAGTACCCACACTCTTTTACTATGAAGCCACGTTGATGTAACACGTGGTTTGGCATTGTCTTGCTGAAATAAGCAGGGGCGTCCATGGTATTGTTGCTTGGATGGCAACATATGTTGCTCCAAAACCTGTATGTACCTTTCAGCATTAATGGTGCCTTCACAGATGTGTAAGTTACCCATGTCTTGGGCACTAATACACCCCCATACCATCACACATGCTGGCTTTTACACTTTGCGCCTATAACAATCCGGATGGTTCTTTTCCTCTTTGGTCCGGAGGACACGACGTCCACAGTTTCCAAAAACAATTTGAAATGTGGACTCGTCAGACCACAGAACACTTTTCCACTTTGTATCAGTCCATCTTAGATGAGCTCAGGCCCAGCGAAGCCGACGGCGTTTCTGGGTGTTGTTGATAAACGGTTTTCGCCTCGCATAGGAGAGTTTTAACTTGCACTTACAGATGTAGCGACCAACTGTAGTTACTGACAGTGGGTTTCTGAAGTGTTCCTGAGCCCATGTGGTGATATCCTTTACACACTGATGTCGCTTGTTGATGCAGTACAGCCTGAGGGTTCGAAGGTCACGGGCTTAGCTGCTTACGTGCAGTGATTTCTCCAGATTCTCTGAACCCTTTGATGATATTACGGACCGTCGATGGTGAAATCCCTAAATTCCTTGCAATAGCTGGTTGAGCAAGGTTTTTCTTAAACTGTTCAACAATTTGCTCGCGCATTTGTTGACAAAGTGGTGACCCTCGCCCCATCCTTGTTTGTGAATGACCGAGCACTTCATGGAATCTACTTTTATACCCAATCATGGCACCCACCTGTTCCCAATTAGCCTGTTCACCTGTGGGATGTTCCAAATAAGTGTTTGATGAGCATTCCTCAACTTTATCAGTATTTATTGCCACCTTTCCCAACTTCTTTGGCACGTGTTGCTGGCATCAAATTCTAAAGTTAATGATTATTTGCAACAACAAAAAAATGTTTATCAGTTTGAACATCAAATATGTTGTCTTTGTAGCATATTCAACTGAATATGGGTTGAAAATGATTTGCAAATCATTGTATTCCGTTTATATTTACATCTAACACAATTTCCCAACTCATATGGAAACGGGGTTTGTAGTATCGACTAGATGCGCTCCTGTACTTGGTATCATTACAGTGGATGTCAGGTGTAGATCCACCCATGGCATTTGTTTACATTCAGGAGCTATTGTATCCTCCTACGGTGTGTAGTTAAGCATGTTTAGCTATTCCTCGTCCTGCAGTGATAATGATACATGTAAGAAACATACTCTATTTGTCACCATGGAGATGAGGATTAGTGATTCAGAAAAAGCTAAAACAGGATAAATGTTAGCTGCTAGCTAGCTAGCCATGTCTTAAAGCACCTCTTCTGTTTCAGTGTTATAACTTCACCTTTATCCTCAGTTTTTAGGCCAAAACCCGTCCGATCTACCCTTTTCTGTCTACACACCGTGTCTGCTTGTAAGTACTCAGTGATTGTGCACTGCCGAACATGCTCCTCTGCTGGTAAACCCAGCAATGTCATGATGTGACGGCACGCCCGTTAAAAAAATAAAAAATACATTATTAAATTGGGAACCGGTACTTTTCGGACTATAAGTCGCAGTTTTTTTCATAGTTTGGCCGGGGGTGCGACTTATACTCAGGAGCGACTTATGTGTGAAATGATTAACACATTACCGTCAAATATCAAATAATATTATTTATCTCATTCACGTAAGAGACTAGAGCAGGGGTCGGCAACCCAAAATGTTGAAAGAGCCATATTGGACCAAAAATACAAAAAAAAATCTGTCTGGAGCCGCAAAAAATTAAAAGCCATATTACATACAGATAGTGTGTCATGAGATATAAATTGAATTAAGAGGCCTTAAAGGAAACTAAATGACCTCAAATATAGCTACAAATGAGGCATTATGATGCAATATGTACATATAGCTAGCCTAAATAGCATGTTAGCATCGATTAGCTTGCAGTCATGCAGTGACCAAATATGTCTGATTAGCACTCCACACAAGTCAATAACATCAACAAAACTCACCTTTCATGCACAACCTTAAAAGTTTGGTGGACAAAATGAAACAGAAAAAGAAGTGGCATAAAACACGTCCTAGAAAGTTATACATGTAAACAAACTACGGTGAGTTCAAGGACCGCCAAAATTAGTAGGACAAAACGGCGCTCGCCAAATACTCGAATCAGTGAAGCATGTTTATTATAAACAGTGTGCTTTATGACAATTAGGGAGGTTTGTGTCATGTTTGTCCTCCTACAGAAACCATATTAAAACAAAAAATAGATTGGTTTCCCCTCATTTTTTTTCCATTTTTCATACATTTCTGAAAAATCTCCAGATAGCCACTAGGGCGGCGCTAAAGAGCCGCATGCGGCTCTAGAGCCGCGGGTTGCCGACCCCTGGACTAGACGTATAATATTTCATGGGATTTAGCGATTAGGAGTGACAGATTGTTTGGTAAACGTATAGCATGTTCTATATGTTATAGTTATTTGAATGACTCTTACCATAATATGTTACGTTAACATACCAGGCACCTTCTCAGTTGGTTATTTATGCCTCATATAACGTACACTTATTCAGCCTGTTGTTCACTATTCTTTATTTATTTTAAATTGCCTTTCAAATGTCTATTCTTGGTTTTATCAAATACATTTCCTCCAAAAATGCAACTTATACTCCAGTGCGACTTATATATGTTTTTTTTCCTTCTTTATTGTGCATTTTCAGCCGGTGCGACTTATACTCCGGAGCTACTTATACTCCGAAAAATACGGTGGTCCTGTTTTTGATTCATTAGTACCGCGATACTATACTAGTACCGGTATACCGTACAACCCTATGTTGGCCATATGTTGATACGTAGCTCCAGTCGTCTGTTTAGTGCAGTGTTTATGCGGGACACTGGGATAATAGTAGACAGGTGATCAAAAATGTGTGCTAGTGTATCTACAGTTAGTGGCACCCCCAACAGGTTGTGCTTATAGGGAAGGATACCTTTCTTATTGGAACTGATATGGTCCCAATTCCCTGTACCTGGTAATCGATACCAGAACACAATGCATATTTGCCAACCCTCCCGGATTTTCCGGGAGACTCCCAAAATTCAGCGCCTCTCCCGAAAACCTCCCGGGACAAATTTTCTCCCGAAAATCTCCCGAAATTCAGGCGGCGCTAGAGGCCACGCCCCCTCCAGCTCCATGCGCACCTGAGTGACGTGTTGACAGCCTGTTCTCACGTCCGCTTTCCCATAATATAAACAGCTAATGATCGAGGGCGAGTTCTTGGTTTCTTATGTGGGTTTGTTGTTAGGCAGTTTCATTAACGTCCTCCCAGCGCGGCAACAACACGCAACAACAGCAGTCACGTTTTCGTCTACCGTAAAGCAGTTTGTCTGCCGTAAACAGCAATGTTGTGACACTCTTAAACAGGACAATACTGCCATCTACTGTACATGTATATGTGACCCACCCATAATGTGTCACATTTTTGTGTTGATTTATTTATTTTATTTTGTGGTTTGAATTCGTTTTTGGAGCTGTCATTACACATTTATCAGTATTCACATTGGTCAGTAGGGGGCAGTAGGGCGTTTCTTCCCAATTGAATGCTATCACCTGCAGACCGGAAGTGTCTTGTCATTCTGATGAGAGCGACCAGTCTGTGAACAATTGAAGCGTCCTGTGTGCTTTTTCCTCCTGTATAACAGGTTAGTTTTGGTGAATCAACTCACTGAATAATATCCATGTGATCTTTATAAGTTTAAGTACACATTCTGATGGTGGAGCCTAACTCTAAAGTGTTTGTGAGTTGTAGTTTGTATTTGTGAATGAATCCAGTGCACAGCTGCAGTAATCAATACAAAAAGGCGACGTGAGTGCGCAATGTTTATATAGGAACTTCTGATCCTAATTCAGACTCCCAAATTAGAGCTCCCGTTTTCTTATTGATTTTATAATGTATATTTGTATAATGTGTGTGTTCTGAAATAGTGACAGAGAATAGAACAAGGATGGACAATTCAACTCTTAACTCAACAATGAGTAGATGAGTGTTATGTGTGTGTATATGTGTAAATAAATGAACACTGAAATTCAAGTATTTCTTTTATTTATTTATATATATATATATATATATATATATATATATATATATATATATATATATATATATATATATATATATATATATATATATATATATATAGCTAGAATTCACTGAAAGTCAAGTATTTCTTATATATATATCTTAACCACGCCCCCGCCCCCGACCACGCCCCCCCTCCCCACCTCCCGAAATCGGAGGTCTCAAGGTTGGCAAGTATGACACAATGGTACCAATTTTCGGTACTTTCGCGTGAGTTTACGTGGTAATGAATGTAAATATGTTTAAATGGGACCTAAGATGATTTTGATCTACATTTAAAACAATTCATTCTGGTCCAAATAGTACTTATTGGATATGCTATGGATGAAATCTTGTGGAAATCTTGATCAAGAGTGATGGGTTAAATGCAGAGAATAATGTTGCCACACCTAGTGTGTGTGCGTGTGACAATCATTGGTACTTTTTAACTTTATAAGGCGCATTAAAGGGGTCATATTATTATTTTGTCTAAATGTAAAACACTTCCTTGTGGTCTACATAACATGTGATGGTGGTTCTTTGGTCAAAATGTTGCATAGATGATGTTTTACAGATCATCTTCAAGTCGCTTTCTGACAGTCGCTTCAGGATGCGCCGTTTTGTGGGCGGGTCTTATTTACGTGGCTCACCTTTGACAGCGTCTTCTCCCCGTCATCTTTGTTGTAGCGGTGTAGCGTGCAAGGACGGGAGTGGAAGAAGTGTCAAAAGATGGAGCTAACTGTTTTAATGACATTCAGACTTTACTTCAATCAATAACGGAGCAGCATCTCCTCATCCGGAAACAATAACACCGAAAATGTGTCCCGTGAAAAAACGTCCGACCGGAACTCTCTTATAACTAAAGTTCCTTGGGTGAATAATGTAAACTCACTACACCGGTATGTTTTAGCACTTTCATGGCAGGTTTACTGACAGATATAAGTAAGAACTTTACACTACTTTATATTACAAAACAGTGGATGATGAATGTCCCATAACAAGAAGATAGAGAAAAAGAAGAAGTTTATCGACTACGTTGTCGTCACGGACTACGAAGGCAGAAGCGTGCAAATTTTCAGGACTTATGCAGATCCCAAATACAGATCAGCAGGTACCAGAAGGTGAGAAAAGTTGCTCTTGCATAATATTGCAAAACAAAGCACCAGATAATATGTCTTACCTTATACACACACCATAATAATACTCGTATGTTGAGGCACAGTACACTCCATCAAGTGGTGCGGCTTCATAGCTTACCAAAGTCCTACTAAAACATTTTGATCGATTTTTGAGCGCCGTGTGTAAGGTTCTATATTCTTAATGGAACATTTAAAGTTTTGGTGTTGTTTACTGGCGTCATCTTACAGTCTACACATATCTCTTATTTTAGACTGCCATCTAGTGGTCACACTTATCCGACAGTATAATGTATGTGTGGGGTTTGTTGGCCAAAACAATAAAAAGAATAACAAATAATAAGTATGAACAATAATAATATGGCATTGCACCTGGCCCATAATAATAGTACTACTACTAACAATACTAATAATAATATTAAATTATGACTACTACTACTACTACTAATAATAATAATAATAGTAGTAGCAAAACTACTATATTATTATGATAATATAATAGTAGTCGTAGTAGTCGTACTATTATTATTATTATTATTAATAATAATAGAAGTACTATTATTAATATTATTATTATTATTATTATTATTATTATTATTATTATTATTATCATCATTAACATCATAGCGCAGTCTACACATATCTCTTATGTGTGACTGCCATCTACTGGTCACACTTATCCGACGGTATAATGTATAATGTATGTGGGGGTTTGTTGGCCAAAACAATGAAAAGAATAACAAATAATAAGTATGAACAATAATAATATGGCATTGCACCAGGCCCATAATAAAAGTACTACTACTAATAATACTACTAATAATATTAAATTATGACTACTACTACTACTACTAATAATAATAATAATAATAGTAGTAGCAAAACTACTATATTATTATGATAATATAACAGTAGTCGTAGTAGTCGTACTAGTATTATTATTAATAATAGAAGTACTATTATTAATATTATTATTATTATTATTATTATTATTATCATCATCATTATCATCATTAACATCATAGTGCAGTCTACGCTTATCTCTTATGTGTGACTGCCATCTACTGGTCACACTTATCCGACGGTATAATGTATGTGGGGGTTTGTTGGCCAAAACAATAAAAAGAATAACAAATAATAAGTATGAACAATAATAATATGGCATTGCACCTGGCCCATAATAATAGTACTACTACTAATAATACTAATAATAATATTAAATTATGACTACTACTACTACTACTAATAATAATAATAATAGTAGTAGCAAAACTACTATATTATTATGATAATATAATAGTAGTCGTAGTAGTTGTACTATTATTATTATTAATAATATAAGTACTATTATTAATATTATTATCATTATTATTATTATTATTATTATTATTATTATTATTATTATTATTATTATTATCATTATCATCATTAACATCATAGCGCAGTCTACACATATCTCTTATGTGTGACTGCCATCTACTGGTCACACTTATCCGACGGTATAATGTATAATGTATGTGGGGGTTTGTTGGCCAAAACAATAAAAAGATTAACAAATATTAAGTATGAACAATAATAATATGGCATTGCACCAGGCCCATAATAATAGTACTACTACTAATAATACTAATAATAATATTAAATTATGACTACTACTACTACTAATAATAATAATAATAGTAGTAGCAAAACTACTATATTATTATGATAATATAATAGTAGTCGTAGTAGTCGTACTATTATTATTATTAATAATAGAAGTACTATTATTAATATTATTATTATTATTATTATTATTATTATTATTATTATTATTATCATCATTAACATCATAGCGCAGTCTACACAAATCTCTTATGTGTGACTGCCATCTACTGGTCACACTTGTCCGACGGTATAATGTATGTGGGGGTTTGTTGGCCAAAACAATAAAAAGAATAACAAATAATAAGTATGAACAATAATAATATGGCATTGCACCAGGCCCATAATAATAGTACTACTACTAATAATACTAATAATAATATTAAATTATGACTATTACTACTACTACTACTAATAATAATAGTAATAGCAAAACTACTATATTATTATGATAATATAATAGTAGTCATAGTAGTCGTACTATTATTATTATTAATAATAGAAGTACTATTATTATTATTATTATTATTATTATCATCATTAATATCATAGTGCAGTCTACGCTTATCTCTTATGTGTGACTGCCATCTACTGGTCACAATTATCCGACGGTATAATGTATGTGGGGGTTTGTTGGCCAAAACAATAAAAAGAATAACAAATAATAAGTATGAACAATAATAATATGGCATTGCACCAGGCCCATAATAATAGTACTATTAATAATAATACTAATAATAATATTAAATTATGACTACTACTACTACTAATAATAATAATAATAGTAATAGCAAAACTACTATATTATTATGATAATATAACAGTAGTCGTAGTAGTCGTACAATTATTATTATTAATAATAGAAGCACTATTATTATTATTATTATTATTATTATTATTATTATTATTATTATTATCATTATCATCATTAACATCATAGTGCAGTCTACGCTTATCTCTTATGTGTGACTGCCATCTACTGGTCACAATTTTCCGACGGTATAATGTATGTGGGGGTTTGTTGGCCAAAACAATAAAAAGAATAACAAATAATAAGTATGAACAATAATAATATGGCATTGCACCAGGCCCATAATAATAGTACTATTAATAATAATACTAATAATAATATTAAATTATGACTACTACTACTACTACTACTACTAATAATAATAGTAATAGCAAAACTACTATATTATTATGATAATATAACAGTAGTCGTAGTAGTCGTACTATTATTATTATTAATAATAGAAGTACTATTATTAATATTATTATTATTCTTATTATTATTATTCTTATTATCATTATCATCATTAACATCATAGCGCAGTCTACACATATCTCTTATGTGTGACTGCCATCTACTGGTCACACTTATCCGACGGTATAATGTATAATGTATGTGGGGGTTTGTTGGCCAAAACAATAAAAAGAATAACAAATAATAAGTATGAACAATAATAATATGGCATTGCACCAGGCCCATAATAATAGTACTACTACTAATAAAACTACTAATAATATTAAATTATAACTACTACTACTACAACTAATAATAATAATAGTAGTAGCAAAACTACTATATTATTATGATAATATAACAGTAGTCGTAGTAGTCGTACTATTATTATTATTAATAATAGAATTACTATTATTATTATTATTATTATTATTATTATTATTATTATTATTATTATTATTATCATTATTATTATTATCATTATCATCATTAACATCATAGCGCAATCAACACATATCTCTTATGTGTGACTGCCATCTACTGGTCACACTTATCCGACGGTATAATGTATGTGGGGGTTTGTTGGCCAAAACAATAAAAAAAATAACAAATAATAAGTATGAACAATAATAATATGGCATTGCACCAGGCCCATAATAATAGTACTACTACTAATAATACTAATAATAATATTAAATTATAACTACTACTACTACTACTAATAATAATAATAATAGTAGTAGCAAAACTACTATATTATTATGATAATATAACAGTAGTCGTACTATTATTATTATTAATAATATAAGTACTATTTTTAATATTATTATTATTATTATTATTATTATTATTATTATTATTATTATTATTATTATTATCATTATCATTATCATCATTAACATCATAGCGCAGTCTACACATATCTCTTATGTGTGACTGCCATCTACTGGTCACAATTATCCGACGGTATAATGTATAATGTATGTGGGGGTTTGTTGGCCAAAACAATAAAAAGAATAACAAATAATAAGTATGAACAATAATAATATGGCATTGCACCAGGCCCATAATAATAGTACTACTACTAATAATACTACTAACAATATTAAATTATGACTACTACTACTACTACTACTACTACTACTAATAGTCGTTGCAAAACTACTATATTATTATGATAATATAACAGTTGTCGTAGTAGTCGTACTATTATTATTATTAATAATAGAAGTACTATTATTCATATTATTATTATTATTATTATTATTATTATTATTATTATTATTATTATTATTATTATTATTATTATTATTATTATTATTATTATCATCATTAACATCATAGCGCAGTCTACACAAATCTCTTATGTGTGACTGCCATCTACTGGTCACACTTATCCGACGGTATAATGTATAATGTATGTGGGGTTTGTCGACCAAAACAATAAAAAGAATAACAAATAAGAAGTATGAACAATAATAATATGGCATTGCACCAGGCCCATAATAATAGTACTACTACTAATAATACTACTAATAATAATACATTATGACTACTACTACTACTAATAATAATAATAATAGTAGTAGCAAAACTACTATATTATTATGATAATATAATAGTAGTCGTAGTAGTCGTACTATTATTATTATTAATAATAGTAGTACTATTATTAATATTATTATTATTATTATTACTATTATTATCATTATCATCATTAACATCATAGTGCAGTCTACACTTATCTCTTATGTGTGACTGCCATCTACTGGTCACACTTGTCCGACGGTATAATGTATGTGGGGGTTTGTTGGCCAAAACAATAAAAAGAATAACAAATAATAAGTATGAACAATAATAATATGGCATTGCACCAGGCCCATAATAATAGTACTACTACTAATAATACTAATAATAATATTAAATTATGACTACTACTACTACTACTACTAATAATAATAATAGTAGTAGCAAAACTACTATATTATTATGATAATATAATAGTAGTCGTAGTAGTCGTATTATTATTATTATTAATAATAATAGAAGTACTATTATTATTATTATTATTATTATTATTATTATTATTATTATTATTATTATTAACATCATAGCGCAGTCTACACATATCTCTTATGTGTGACTGCCATCTACTGGTCACACTTATCCGACGGTATAATGTATAATGTATGTGGGGGTTTGTTGGCCAAAACAATAAAAAGAATAACAAATAATAAGTATGAACAATAATAATATGGCATTGCACCAGGCCCATAATAATAGTACTACTACTGATAATACTAATAATAATATTAAATTATGACTACTACTACTACTACTAATAATAATAATAGTAGTAGCAAAACTACTATATTATTATGATAATATAATAGTAGTTGTAGTAGTTGTACTATTATTATTATTAATAATAGAAGTACTATTATTAATATTATTATTATTATTATTATTATTATTATCATCATTAACATCATAGTGCAGTCTACACGTGTCTCTTATGTTTGACTGCCATCTACTGGTCACACTTATCATTACACCATGTACCAAATAAAATTGCTTCGAGGTGGGTAAGCACAACCAGAATTATTCCGTACATTAGGCGGGTTATAAGGCGCACTGTCGAGTTTTGAGGGGGAAAATGTATTTTAAGTGTGCCTTATGGTCCGGAAAATACGGTAGTTCTGAGAAGTATTTACGCTTAGTGCAAGTTTTTTTTTTTTTTTTGTGGAAAGACCAGTAAGCCTGACTGGTTTCCAAACATCTGTTCAACCTTTCATGCAGCAGATTGGCCTGCGAGGAAAGAAAGCCTGGGGGTGGGTTTGGGTGTACAGGTGTTTGTGGCCTGAGCCAGAACACATCAAACCAAAGAGCCGGTCCAAATCCACCAAAGCACAAGCGAAATGACTCACTGCCCTGTCTCACAGATAATAAAACAAGTATAAAGTTTGCTTAAAGTGCAGGTGGTGGTGTTTGGTAGCGTTCTCCAGAGAGAGAGAGAGAGAGAGAAACCAGGCGGCAGCTCCATGCACGGGAAAGGTAATTGGATGCATATGGGAGGACGTAAATGAAAGAATTGTGCGAATATCCCTGCGGAATACCTAATGGGGGACGGGACAGAAAAGGAAATTAAAAATTATTTGAAGCAGATGGAGCGCTCTTTGAGTTTTTCAGGGAAATTTATTAGCGCCGTGAAAGAAACGTGTCTGTTTATTTTGCGCGGCCATGAAACCAATGGCCTGCTGAGTCGTGCTTGTGTTAGTTTATGACCGCCGGGCCATTAGTCATCATTTAGAATGCATTTGTTTATCGATTCGCGATTTAGCATGATTTATCGCTTCCCGTCAGCTTTTATTCGGAACTTCACTCGTTTTATTTCACCCGCGTGACGAAATATAAAGAAAGTTGGACGGCGTGCAGATACAGTGTCACCGGAGCCTAATTACATGACAGCCTTGGCGGAGTTCTAGTGGCACCTCGCTCTAATTCATTTCTTCCTGTTATTTCCTCACTGCCAAATACAATAAAACTTTGCTGAATACGAACCCGATCATTAAGCGCGTACTTGTTTTTTGGCCGTGCTGATGTGGAAAGTCTCTCCGAAGACACTTTAGGAACACGTCAACAATCAGGCGTAGTAGATTCAGCCTGGATTCGGAGTCCGTCCAAAGAGGACATGTTGGGGAGCTCTCTCGTTCCTTAAAGTAAGTACCATTAAATCTGCTGGCTCGGAACGTCTGGAAGCATAAAGGTTAGTGTGGATAATATTAACCCGACATATGGTTGGAATTTGCAAGAAGTAGTGGAGAGTTTAACAATCTCCCACTATAAGAGGGTCACTGCAAGATGTTCACGACGTACACGTGCTGTTGTGGATTTAGTCGAGTGGCTAAGAGATTTTAATTTTATTTGTCTTTTTTTTTTTTTAAGCATCATATTTGTTGTTGTGAATTTAATGCAGTCAAACATGGTAATTTTTTTTATAATTAATGTGTGAATAAAAATATGAATACTTAGCATGTAATGTTTGTTTTGTAATTGTTTTGTTTTTTATCAAAATGTATTTGAATATTTTGTTTATAATAAATCAATAATAATATCAGTATTGTTAATGATGATAATGATAACAATAACATTAATAGTACTTCTACTATTAATAATAATAATAGTACGACTACTACTACTATTATAATATTATTATAATATAGTAGTTACTAGTTAATAGTAGTAGCTACTACTATTATTATTATTAGCAGTAGTACTATTATTATAATAATATTTATTTTATATTAATAATACTACTATTAATACTAATAATACTATAGGACTACTACTATTATATTATTATAATATAGTAGTTACTACTTAATAGTAGTAGTTAATACTATTATTATTATTAGTAGTAGTAGTACTATTATTATTATAATTATTATATTATATTAACAAAAATAACAGTACGACTACTACTACTACTAATATTATCATAATAATATAGTAGTTTTGCTACTGAATAATATTATCAGTATTATTAATGATAATAATGATAGTAATAATATTAATAATAGTACTTATATTATTAATAATAATAATAGTACAACTACTATTATATTATCATAACAAATCAATAATAATATCAGTATTGTTAATGATGATAATGATAACTATAATAATATTAATAATAGTACGACGGCTACTACTACTACTACTATATTATCATAATATAGTAGCTACTAGTTAATAGTAGTAGCTAGTACTATTATATTATTATAATATAGTAGTTACTACTTAATAGTAGTAGTTACTACTATTATTATTAGTAGTAGTACTATTATTATTATAATTATTATATTATATTAACAATAATAACAGTACAACTACTACTACTACTACTACGAATATTATCATAATTATATAGTAGTTTTGCTACTGAATAATATTATCAGTATTATTAATGATGATAATGATAATAATAATATTAATAATAGTACTTATATTATTATTAATAATAATAGTACGACTACTATTATATTATCATAACAAATCAATAATAATATCAGTATTGTTAATGATGATAATGATAATAATAATAATATTAATAATAGTACGACTACTACTACTACTACTACTACTACTATATTATCATAATATAGTAGCTACTAGTTAATAGTAGTAGCTAGTACTATTATTATTATTATTAGTAGTAGTACTATTATGATAATTATTTTATCCTATTAATAATAATAGTACAACTACTACTACTACTATTATTTTATCATAATAATATAGTAGTTTTGCTACTTAATAATAATACCAGTATTATTAATGATGATAATGATAATAATAATATTACTAATAGTACTTATATTATTATTAATAATAATAGTACGGCTACTATTATATTATCATAATAAATCAATAATAATATCGGTATTGTTAATGATGATAATGATAATATTAATAATGTTAATAATAGTACGACTACTACTACTACTATTATATTATCATAATAATGTAGTAGTTTGCTACTTAATAATATTATCAGTATTATTATTATTGATGATAACGATAATAATAATAATTATTATTATTATAAATAATAGTACTTCTATTATTAACATAATAATAGTACAACTATAACGCTACTATTATGTCATCATAATAATATAGTAGTTTTGCTACTATTATTATTATTATTAGTAGTAGTCGTAATTTAATATAATTATTATTAGTAGTAGAAGTACTAAATATTATGGGCCTGCTGCAATGCAAAAAGGCCATATTATTATTGTTAATACTTCAACTTTTATTATTATTATTCTTGTTATTGTTCCGGCCAACGAACCCCCACATATGTTATACCGTCGGAAAGGTCTCGTTCGTAATAAGTGTGACCAGTAGATGGCAGTCACACATAAGAGATACGTGTAGACTGCAAGATGACGCCAGTAAACAACACCACAACTTTAAATGTTCCAATGAGAATATAGAACATTACACACGGCACTCAAAAATCTGTCAAAATGTTTTAGTAGGACTTTGGTAAGCTATGAAGCCGCAGTACTTTTGTCGGAGCATTACGGCTACAATAGTCAGACGTACTGTGCTTCAACATAAAAGTATTATTATGGTGTGTGTATAAGGACCGCAAAATGGCACCTATTAGCATACATTATCTGGCATTTTGGCTCGCACCATTATGCAAAACCAACTTTTCCTACCTTCCAGTACCTGCTGATGTGTATTTGGGATCTGCATAATTCCTGAAATTTTGTGTGCATACGCCATTGTAGTCCGTGTTAACGCCGTAGTCGATAAGCTTCTTTATTTCTATCTTCTTGCTATGGGACATTCATCCTCTGCTGTAGCTCACCGGCGTCACAATGTAAACAAACGCCATGGGTGGATCTACTTCAAATCCAACTTGGAGTATTCTTCATATCCCAAATAAACATGCACGTATAAGAGGCCTGTCGACCCTGTCTCGCCGTTTTACACACGGCCCCTCCGGCCAAGAGCCGAGCAGCGTTGCGAGAGTGGTGTGACCAAAAACAATTCTCACCTTGAAGTAAACAAGAGTGTTTTGTGACGCTCGCCGCCTTCATGCTGCGCTCAGCCACGTTCGCTTTGCCGGTCCAAATAGAACAAACGTGAGAGGATTTGACGCGACGTGGGTAATAAATAGAACAAATAAAGCGGGCTGGCAAAAGTTGAGCCTTTGCTCCGTAGATGTGAGTAATATCAAGCTTTAATGCAGCCTGAAAGTGAGGAGATGAAACAATTAGCGTTTTACTTGAATAACAACACAATTCATTTGGATCAACGTGAGAGTCCGACATATCGCTTTGACTTGTCTGATTACACTTTGAGTAGTCAAGCAGCAGTGTGTGTGTGTGTGTGTGTGTGTGTGCGTGTGTGTTCTTCTATTCTTACCTTTCTTGAGACATCAACAAGGAAAAGTAGCTTCCATATGAGGAGGTGTGAACAAGTGAGGACATAAATCATGGTCCCAATACGTAAAACCATCGCATCTAATAGAGAATGTCTCATTAGCACACCTGGTGGTGACATCTATCAAAATAAGGGTGGTCCCAAAAAGGAAGATTTTTTCAAATTGACTATGTGTCGGTTTTTAAAGGTGCTCCCCCTCTGGTCAACATATGAAATAACAAGTGTGTGTAAAAATTCGCAGTGTTCCCCCTCTGGTCAACATATGAAATAACAAGTGTGTGTAAGAAATTGAAATGCGCCTCCTTTGGCCAAAATTAATAAAAAAACAAACAAAAAAAATATACTGTACATACTGTAATAACTTGAAGTAAATAATGAAGATTAAAAACCAATTACAAACCAGAAATTCAACACATTTTTTTTTTTACGAAAAGCACTCTTTTTCTCATACTGTGTCGACTTCTTTCTTTTAAAATTGGGAACAATTTCTCATATTCTTTCTGTCTCTGTAATATTGCATTATTTTCTCGTAAAATTGTTACTTTTTTAGTGTAAAATTATTACTTTTTAATGCAAAATGTCATATCAAATTCTGACTTTTATCACAATATTGCCTTTTTTTTTTGTTGCTCTTGTAAAACAGTGACATTTTTTGGGGTAAAATTATGACTTTTGTCATCATTTAGCCAAGTAAAAATTCTGATTATTGTTATAATATTGCCAAAATTTTAAAGTTTTCTTTTAAAATTGTGTCTTTTGTCGAGTAAAATTATGTCTCATTTCGCAACCCTGGTGGTGAAATCTATCAAAATTAGGGTGGTCCCGTTTACCATGAATTGATTAACGTGGACCCCGACTCAAACAAGTTGAAAAACGTATTCGGGTGTTACCATTTAGTAGTCAATTGTACGGAATATGTACTGTACTGTGCAATCTACTAAATAAAGTTTTAATCAATCAATCAATTAATTCCAAAAAGGAGGGATTTTTCAAATTGACTGTGTGTCGGTTTTAAAAGTGCTCCCCCTCTGGTCAACATATGAAATAACAAGTTTTTGTAAGAAATTGAAATGCACCTCCTTTGGCCAAAATTAATTTTTTTTAAAATTAAAAAAATGTATATAGAGACATACTGTAATAACTTAAAGTAAATAATGAAGATTAAAAAACAATTACAAACAAAAAATTCAACTATTTTTTTTTTTTTTTTTTACTAAAAGCACTCTTTTTCTCACAAAGTGTCGACTTCTTTCTTATAAAATTGGGAACAATTTCTCATATTTTTTTTGTTTCTGTAATATTGCAATATTTTCTCGTAAAATCATTGCTTTTTTAATGTAAAATTATCACTTTTTAATGCAAAATGGTGACAAATTCTGAGTTTTATCACAATATTGCCAATTTTTTTGTTTGTTACTCTTGTGAAACAGTGACATTTTGGGGGGTAAAATTATGACTTTTGTCATCATTTTGCCAAGTAAAAATTCCAATTATTATTATAATATTGCCAAAATGTTAAAGCTTTCTTATAAAATGGTGACTTGTGTCGAGTAAAATTACGACTCCTTTCATGAAATTGCCAAAATGTTAAGCTTTTCTTGTAAAATTGCGACTGTTATTGAGTAAAATTCAGACTTTTATCGCAATATTACCAATTTTTTTTTTGTTGCTCTTGTAAAACAATGACATTTTGGGGGTAAAATGATGACTTCTGTCATCCTTTTGCCAAGTAAAAATTCCGATTATTATTATAACATCACCAAAATTTTAAAGTTTTCTTATAAAATTGTGACTTTTGTCGAGTAAAATCACGACTCTTTTCTTCTCTTGTTTTTCGGAGGTCTCACGAAGGTAACAAATACAAGAATGTGTGTGTGTGTTTGTGTTTGTGTGTGTGTTCTTCTATTCCTACCCTTCTTGAGACATCAACAAGGAAAAGTAGCTTCCATATGAGGAGGTGTGAACAAGTGATGACATAAATCATGGTCTCAATACGGAAAACCATTGCATCTAATAGAGAATGTCTCATTTGCACCCCCTGGTGGTGAAATCTATCAAAATTAGGGTGGTCCCAAAAAGGAGGGATTTTTCAAATTGAGTGTGTCGGTTTTAAAAGTGCTGGTCAACATACGAAATAACAAGTTTGTGTAAGAAATTGAAATGTTCCTCCTTTGGCCAAAATTAATAAAAAAATAAAAATTATGTATATAGAGAAATACTGTAATAACTTAAAGTAAATAATGAAGATTAAAAAACAATTACAAACAAAAAATTCAACTATTTTTTATTTTTTTTTTTTTTTTACTAAAAGCACTCTTTTTCTCACAAAGTGTCGACTTTTTTCTTATAAAATTGGGAACAATTTCTCATATTTTTTTGTTTCTGTAATATTGCAATATTTTCTCGTAAAATCATTGCTTTGTTTATGTAAAATTATCACTTTTTAATGCAAAATGGTGACATTTGCCATATCGAATTCTGACTTTTATCACAATATTGCCAATGTTATTTGTTGTTGCTCTTGTAAGACAGTGACATTTTTGGAGGGTAAAATGATAACTTTTGTCATCATTTTGCCAAGTAAAAATTCTGATTATTATTATAATATTGCCAAAATTTTTAAGTTTTCTTATAAAATTGTGACTTTTGTCGAGTACGGTTACGACTCTTTTCATAAAATTTCCCAAATTTTAAGCTTTTCTTGTAAAATTGCGACTGTTATTGAGTAAAATTCCAACTTTTATCACAACATTGCAAAAATGTTCAGTTTTTCTTGTAAAATTTTGACTTGCGTTGAGTAAAATGACAACTTTTATTATAGTACTGCCAAAATTCAAAGTTTTTCCTGGGAAAATGTGACCTTTTTCTTGTGTATTTAAAAAGGAAGGATTTTTCAAATTGTGTCTGTTTTAAAAGTGCTGCCCCTTTGGTCAACATATGAAATAACAAGTTTGTGTAAGAAATTTAAATACGCCTCCTTTGGCCAAAATTAATAAACAAAATAAATAAATAAAAATGTATATAGAGACATACTGTAAAAACTTCAAGTAAATAATAAAGATTAAAAACCAAAGTAAAATTGACTAAAAGCAGTCTTTTTCTCATACTGTGTCGACTTCTTTCTTTTAAAATTGGGAACAGTTTCTCATATTCTTTCTGTCTCTGTAATATTGCAATATTGTCTCGTAAAGTCATTACTTTTTTAGTGTAAAATTATTACTTTTTAATGCAAAATGTCATATCAAATTCTGACTTTTATCACAATATTGCCTTTTTTTTTTGTTGCTCTTGTAAAACAGTGTCATTTTTTGGGGTAAAATGATGACTTTTGTCATCATTTAGCCAAGTAAAAATTCTGATTATTGTTATAATATTGCCAAAATTTTAAAGTTTTCTTATAAAATTGTTTATTTTGTCAAGTAAAATTATGTCTCATTTCTCATTTCAAATCTATCAAAATTAGGGTGGTCCCATTTACCATGAATTGATTAACGTGGACCCCGACTCAAACAAGTTGAAAAACGTATTCGGGTGTTACCATTTAGTAGTCAATTGTACGGAATATGTACTGTACTGTGCAATCTACTAAATAAAGTTTTAATCAATCAATCAATTAATTCCAAAAAGGAGGGATTTTTCAAATTGACTGTGTGTCGGTTTTAAAAGTGCTCCCCCTCTGGTCAACATATGAAATAACAAGTTTTTGTAAGAAATTGAAATGCACCTCCTTTGGCCAAAATTAATTTTTAAAAAAATTAAAAAAATGTATATAGAGACATACTGTAATAACTTAAAGTAAATAATGAAGATTAAAAAACAATTACAAACAAAAAATTCAACTATTTTTTTTTTTTTTTTTTTTTTTACTAAAAGCAGTCTTTTTCTCACAAAGTGTCGACTTCTTTCTGATAAAATTGGGAACAATTTCTCATATTCTTTCTGTTTCTGTAATATTGCAATATTTTCTCGTAAAATCATTGCTTTTTTAATGTAAAATTATCACTTTTTAATGCAAAATGGTGACAAATTCTGAGTTTTATCACAATATTGCCAATATTTTTTTTTTGTTGCTCTTGTTAAACAGTGACATTTTTGGGGGGTAAAATGATGACTTTTGTCATGATTTTGCCAAGTAAAAATTCTGATTATTATTATAATACTGCCAAAATGTTAAAGCTTTCTTATAAAATTGTAACTTTTGTCGAGTAAAATTACGCCTCCTTTCATGAAATTGCCAAAATGTTAAGCTTTTCTTGTAAAATTGCGACTGTTATTGAGTAAAATTCCAAATTTTATCACAATATTGCACACATTTTTCTTGTAAAATTTTGACTCGCGTTGAGTAAAATGACCACTTTTATTATAATACTGCCAAAATTCTAAGTTTTTCTTGTGAAATTGTGAACTTTTTCTTGTGAAATTCCAACTCATTTTTCACAACAAGATTTTTTATATTTGCATAGTATGTATATATTATTAATGTTGTAAATACAAATCTTTATATGTCTAGAAAGGGTGGTCCTAAAGATGTAGATGTAGGTCTCACGAAGGCAACAATACAAGAATGTGTGTGTGTGTGTGTGTGTGTGTTTCATCTAGAACCAAACCCACTTGTACCTTTCAAGTGTCACATCCGCACGCACACCAACGGAAACAAACAAAACCCCTTTTTGACAGCACGAAAGCCTTTCAGTGTCTGTGTAAGGTTCGACATGCGCCGAGCTTGACATGCGGTGGAAGAAACGATTGCTTCATTAGCGGGAGGTGAAATGGCTTCAAAAGGGCTGTTTGTTGTGTCGAGATGGAATTAATATGCTCCAGTTTGTAAATTAGGCTGGCGAATGACAAGATCATGTGGCAGCGGCGACTGTATTTTACTGTATTTTGTCATAGAGACTGGAGTTTTTGAAATGGAAATGGAGGTTAACTTTTTTTTTAAATGTTTTACTTTAGATACGGCAGCAATGTCTGTTTCTATTATCCCGCAAACATCACTGAACATTATTTTTTATACCTTATTAACCTGAAAATAAGTAGGTATGATTATTAGGGATAAGTACCAAAACTTGGTTCCTTAATAGCGTACTCGGTAGTGATGCACTTTTACAAGAAAAACTTAACATTTTGGCAATTTTATGAAAAGAGTCGTAATTTTTTCTCGACAAAAGTCACAATTTTATAAGAAAACTTTAACATTTTGGCAATATTATAATGATTATCGGAATTTGTACTTGGTAAAATGATGATAAAAGTCTCAATTTTACTCAATAACAGTCGTACTTTTACAAGAAAAGCTTAAAATTTTGGCAATTTTATGAACAGAGTCGTAATTTTACTCGACAAAAGTCAAAATTTTATAAGAAAACTTTAACATTTTGGCAATATTATAATAATAATCGGAATTTGTACTTGGTAAAATGATGATAAAAGTCATAGTTTTACTCAAAAAATGTCACTGTTTTACAAGAGCAACAAAAAAATTGGCAATATTATGATAAAAGTCTGAATTTTACTCAATAACAGTCACACTTTTACAAGAAAAGCTTAACATTTTGGCAATTTTATGAACAGAGTCGTAATTTTACTCAACAAAAGTCAAAATTTTATAAGAAAACTTTAACATTTTGGCAATATTATGATAAAAGTCTGAATTTTACTCAATAACAGTCGCACTTTTACAAGAAAAGCTTAACATTTTGGCAGTTTTATGAAAAAGAGTCGTAATTTTTCTCGACAAAAGTCAACATTTTATAAGAAAACTTTAACATTTTGGCGATATTATAATAATAATCGGAATTTGTACTTGGTAAAATGATGATAAAAGTCATAACTTTACTCAAAAAAACGTCACTGTTTTACAAAAACAACAAAAATAAATTGGCAATATTATGATAAAAGTCTGAATTTTACTCAATAACAGTCGCACTTTTACAAGAAAAGCTTAATATTTTGGCAATTTTATGAAAAGAGTTGTAATTTTACTCGACAAAAGTCACAATTTTATAAGAAAACTTTAACATTTTGGCAATATTATAATAATAATCGGAATTTGTACTTGGTGAAATGATGATAAAAGTCATAATTTTACTCAAAAAATGTCACTGTTTTACAAAAACAACAAAAATAAATTGGCAATATTATGATAAAAGTCTGAATTTTACTCAATAACAGTCGCACTTTTACAAGAAAAGCTTAATATTTTGGCAATTTTATGAAAAGAGTCGTAATTTTACTCGACAAAAGTCAAAATTTTATAAAAAAAACTTTAACATTTTGGCAATATTATAATAATAATCGGAATTTGTACTTGGTGAAATGATGATAAAAGTCATAATTTTACTCAAAAAATGTCACTGTTTTACAAGAGCAACAAAAAAAATTGGCAATATTATGATAAAAGTCTGAATTTTACTCAATAACAGTCGCACTTTTACAAGAAAAGCTTAACATTTTGGCAATTTTAAGAACAGAGTCGTAATTTTACTCAACAAAAGTCAAAATTTTATAAGAAAACTTTAACATTTTGGCAATATTATAATAATAATCGGAATTTGTACTTGGTAAAATGATGATAAAAGTCATAATTTTACTCAAAAAAATGTCACTGTTTTACAAGAGCAACAAAAAAAATTGGCAATATTATGATAAAAGTCAGAATTTTACTCAGTAACAGTCACACTTTTACAAGAAAAGCTTAACATTTTGGCAATTTTATGAAAATAGTCGTAATTTTACTCGACAAAAGTCACAATTTTATAAGAAAACTTTAACATTTTGGCAATACTATAATAATAATCGGAATTTGTATTTGGTAAAATGATGATAAAAGTCATCATTTTACTCAAAAAATGTCACTGTTTTACAAGAGCAACAAAAAAATTGGCAATATGATAAAAGTCTGAATTTTACTCGGTAACAGTCGCACTTTTACAAGAAAAGCTTAACATTTTGGCAATTTTATGAAAAGAGTCGTAATTTTACTCGACAAAAGTCAAAATTGTATAAGAAAACTTTAACATTTTGGCAATATTATAATAATAATCGGAATTTGTACTTGGTAAAATGATGATAAAAGTCATAATTTTACTCAAAAAATGTCACTGTTTTACAAGAACAACAAACAAAATTGGCAATATTATGATAAAAGTCTGAATTTTACTCAATAACAATCGCACTTTTACAAGAAAAGCTTAACATTTTGGCAATTTTATGAAAAGAGTCGTAATTTTACTCGACAAAAGTCAAAATTGTATAAGAAAACTTTAACATTTTGGCAATATTATAATAATAATCGGAATTTGTACTTGGTAAAATGATAATAAATGTCAAAATTTTACTCGAAAAATGTCACTGTTTTACAAGAACAACAAACAAAATTGGCAATATTATGATAAAAGTCTGAATTTTACTCAATAACAGTCGCACTTTTACAAGAAAAGCTTAACATTTTGGCAATTTTATGAAAAGAGTCGTAATTTTACTCGACAAAAGTCAAAATTGTATAAGAAAACTTTAACATTTTGGCAATATTATAATAATAATCGGAATTTGTACTTGGTAAAATGATGATAAAAGTCATAATTTTACTCAAAAAATGTCACTGTTTTACAAGAACAACAAACAAAATTGGCAATATTATGATAAAAGTCTGAATTTTACTCAATAACAATCGCACTTTTACAAGAAAAGCTTAACATTTTGGCAATTTTATGAAAAGAGTCGTAATTTTACTCGACAAAAGTCAAAATTGTATAAGAAAACTTTAACATTTTGGCAATATTATAATAATAATCAGAATTTGTACTTGGTAAAATGATGATAAAAGTCATAATTTCATTCAAAAAATGTCACTGTTTTACAAGAGCAACAAAAAAAATTGGCAATATTATGATAAAAGTCAGAATTTTACTCAGTAACAGTCGCACTTTTACAAGAAAAGCTTAACATTTTGGCAATTTTATGAACAGAGTCGTAATTTTACTCGACAAAAGTCAAAATTTTATAAGAAAACTTTAACAATTTGGCAATATTATAATAATAATCGGAATTTGTACTTGGTAAAATGATGATAAAAGTCATAGTTTTACTCAAAAAATGTCACTGTTTTACAAGAGCAACAAAAAAATTGGCAATATTATGATAAAAGTCTGAATTTTACTCAATAACAGTCACACTTTTACAAGAAAAGCTTAACATTTTGGCAATTTTATGAACAGAGTCGTAATTTTACTCAACAAAAGTCAAAATTTTATAAGAAAACTTTAACATTTTTGCAATATTATGATAAAAGTCTGAATTTTACTCAATAACAGTCGCACTTTTACAAGAAAAGCTTAACATTTTGGCAGTTTTATGAAAAAGAGTCGTAATTTTTCTCGACAAAAGTCAACATTTTATAAGAAAACTTTAACATTTTGGCGATATTATAATAATAATCGGAATTTGTACTTGGTAAAATGATGATTAAAGTCATAACTTTACTCAAAAAAACGTCACTGTTTTACAAAAACAACAAAAATAAATTGGCAATATTATGATAAAAGTCTGAATTTTACTCAATAACAGTCGCACTTTTACAAGAAAAGCTTAATATTTTGGCAATTTTATGAAAAGAGTTGTAATTTTACTCGACAAAAGTCACAATTTTATAAGAAAACTTTAACATTTTGGCAATATTATAATAATAATCGGAATTTGTACTTGGTAAAATGATGATAAAAGTCATAATTTTACTCAAAAAAACGTCACTGTTTTACGAGAACAACAAACAAAATTGGCAATATTATGATAAAAGTCTGAATTTTACTCAATAACAGTCGCACTTTTACAAGAAATTTTAACATTTTGGCAATTTTATGAAAAGAGTCGTAATTTTACTCGACAAAAGTCAAAATTTTATAAAAAAAACTTTAACATTTTGGCAATATTATAATAATAATCGGAATTTGTACTTGGTAAAATGATGATAAAAGTCATAATTTTACTCAAAAAATGTCACTGTTTTACAAGAGCAACAAAAAAAATTGGCAATATTATGATAAAAGTCTGAATTTTTCTCAATAACAGTCGCACTTTTACAAGAAAAGCTTAACATTTTGGCAATTTTAAGAACAGAGTCGTAATTTTACTCAACAAAAGTCAAAATTTTATAAGAAAACTTTAACATTTTGGCAATATTATAATAATAATCGGAATTTGTACTTGGTAAAATGATGATAAAAGTCATAATTTTACTCAAAAAAATGTCACTGTTTTACAAGAGCAACAAAAAAAATTGGCAATATTATGATAAAAGTCAGAATTTTACTCAATAACAGTCACACTTTTACAAGAAAAGCTTAAAATTTTGCAATTTTATGAAAATAGTCGTAATTTTACTCGACAAAAGTCACAATTTTATAAGAAAACTTTAACATTTTGGCAATACTATAATAATAATCGGAATTTGTATTTGGTAAAATGATGATAAAAGTCATCATTTTACTCAAAAAATGTCACTGTTTTACAAGAGCAACAAAAAAATTGGCAATATGATAAAAGTCTGAATTTTACTCGGTAACAGTCGCACTTTTACAAGAAAAGCTTAACATTTTGGCAATTTTATGAAAAGAGTCGTAATTTTACTCGACAAAAGTCAAAATTGTATAAGAAAACTTTAACATTTTGGCAATATTATAATAATAATCGGAATTTGTACTTGGTAAAATGATGATAAAAGTCATAATTTTACTCAAAAAATGTCACTGTTTTACAAGAACAACAAACAAAATTGGCAATATTATGATAAAAGTCTGAATTTTACTCAATAACAATCGCACTTTTACAAGAAAAGCTTAACATTTTGGCAATTTTATGAAAAGAGTCGTAATTTTACTCGACAAAAGTCAAAATTGTATAAGAAAACTTTAACATTTTGGCAATATTATAATAATAATCGGAATTTGTACTTGGTAAAATGATAATAAATGTCAAAATTTTACTCGAAAAATGTCACTGTTTTACAAGAACAACAAACAAAATTGGCAATATTATGATAAAAGTCTGAATTTTACTCAATAACAGTCGCACTTTTACAAGAAAAGCTTAACATTTTGGCAATTTTATGAAAAGAGTCGTAATTTTACTCGACAAAAGTCAAAATTGTATAAGAAAACTTTAACATTTTGGCAATATTATAATAATAATCGGAATTTGTACTTGGTAAAATGATGATAAAAGTCATAATTTTACTCAAAAAATGTCACTGTTTTACAAGAACAACAAACAAAATTGGCAATATTATGATAAAAGTCTGAATTTTACTCAATAACAATCGCACTTTTACAAGAAAAGCTTAACATTTTGGCAATTTTATGAAAAGAGTCGTAATTTTACTCGACAAAAGTCAAAATTGTATAAGAAAACTTTAACATTTTGGCAATATTATAATAATAATCAGAATTTGTACTTGGTAAAATGATGATAAAAGTCATAATTTCATTCAAAAAATGTCACTGTTTTACAAGAGCAACAAAAAAAATTGGCAATATTATGATAAAAGTCAGAATTTTACTCAGTAACAGTCGCACTTTTACAAGAAAAGCTTAACATTTTGGCAATTTTATGAACAGAGTCGTAATTTTACTCGACAAAAGTCAAAATTTTATAAGAAAACTTTAACAATTTGGCAATATTATAATAATAATCGGAATTTGTACTTGGTAAAATGATGATAAAAGTCATAATGTTACTCAAAAAAACGTCACTGTTTTACAAGAGCAACAAAAAAAATTGGCAATATTATGATAAAAGTCTGAATTTTACTCAATAACAGTCGCACTTTTACAAGAAAAGCTTAACATTTTGGCAATTTTATGAACAGAGTCGTAATTTTACTCGACAAAAGTCAAAATTTGATAAGAAAACTTTAACATTTTGGCAATATTATAATAATAATCGGAATTTGTACTTGGTAAAATGATGATAAAAGTCATAATTTTACTCAAAAAAATGTC
Source organism: Nerophis lumbriciformis (assembly GCF_033978685.3). Lineage (NCBI taxonomy): Eukaryota > Metazoa > Chordata > Actinopteri > Syngnathiformes > Syngnathidae > Nerophis > Nerophis lumbriciformis. The sequence continues at coordinate 8,826,282 of NC_084549.2, forward strand.
ACTGTTTTACAAGAGCAACAAAAAAAAATTGGCAATATTATGATAAAAGTCTGCATTTTACTCAATAACAGTCGCACTTTTACAAGAAAATTTTAACATTTTGGCAATTTTATGAAAAGAGTCGTAATTTTACTCGACAAAAGTCAAAATTTTATAAAAAAAACTTTAACATTTTGGCAATATTATAATAATAATCGGAATTTGTACTTGGTGAAATGATGATAAAAGTCATAATTTACTCAAAAAATGTCACTGTTTTACAAGAGCAACAAAAAAAATTGGCAATATTATGATAAAAGTCTGAATTTTACTCAATAACAGTCACACTTTTACAAGAAAAGCTTAACATTTTGGCAATTTTATGAAAAGAGTCATAATTTTACTCGACAAAAGTCAATATTTTATAAGAAAACTTTAACATTTTGGCAATATTATAATAATAATCGGAATTTGTACTTGGCAAAATGATGATCAAAGTCATCATTTTACTCAAAAAAACGTCACTGTTTTACAAGAGCAACAAAAAAAATTGGCAATATTATGATAAAAGTCTGAATTTTACTCAATAACAGTCACACTTTTACAAGAAAAGCTTAACATTTTGGCAATTTTATGAAAAGAGTCATAATTTTACTCGACAAAAGTCAATATTTTATAAGAAAACTTTAACATTTTGGCAATATTATAATAATAATCGGAATTTGTACTTGGTAAAATGATGATAAAAGTCATAATTTTACTCAAAAAAACGTCACTGTTTTACGAGAACAACAAACAAAATTGGCAATATTATGATAAAAGTCTGAATTTTACTCAATAACAGTCGCACTTTTACAAGAAAAGCTTAACATTTTGGCAATTTTATGAACAGAGTCGTAATTTTACTCGACAAAAGTCAAAATTTGATAAGAAAACTTTAACATTTTGGCAATATTATAATAATAATCGGAATTTGTACTTGGTAAAATGATGATAAAAGTCATAATTTTACTCAAAAAAACGTCACTGTTTTACAAGAGCAACAAAAAAAAATTGGCAATATTATGATAAAAGTCTGCATTTTACTCAATAACAGTCGCACTTTTACAAGAAAATTTTAACATTTTGGCAATTTTATGAAAAGAGTCGTAATTTTACTCGACAAAAGTCAAAATTTTATAAAAAAAACTTTAACATTTTGGCAATATTATAATAATAATCGGAATTTGTACTTGGTGAAATGATGATAAAAGTCATAATTTACTCAAAAAATGTCACTGTTTTACAAGAGCAACAAAAAAAATTGGCAATATTATGATAAAAGTCTGAATTTTACTCAATAACAGTCACACTTTTACAAGAAAAGCTTAACATTTTGGCAATTTTATGAAAAGAGTCATAATTTTACTCGACAAAAGTCAATATTTTATAAGAAAACTTTAACATTTTGGCAATATTATAATAATAATCGGAATTTGTACTTGGCAAAATGATGATCAAAGTCATCATTTTACTCAAAAAAACGTCACTGTTTTACAAGAGCAACAAAAAAAATTGGCAATATTATGATAAAAGTCTGAATTTTACTCAATAACAGTCACACTTTTACAAGAAAAGCTTAACATTTTGGCAATTTTATGAAAAGAGTCATAATTTTACTCGACAAAAGTCAATATTTTATAAGAAAACTTTAACATTTTGGCAATATTATAATAATAATCGGAATTTGTACTTGGTAAAATGATGATAAAAGTCATAATTTTACTCAAAAAAACGTCACTGTTTTACGAGAACAACAAACAAAATTGGCAATATTATGATAAAAGTCTGAATTTTACTCAATAACAGTCGCACTTTTACAAGAAAAGCTTAACATTTTGGCAATTTTATGAACAGAGTCGTAATTTTACTCGACAAAAGTCAAAATTTTATAAGAAAACTTTAACATATTGGCAATATTATAATAATAATCGGAATTTGTACTTGGTAAAATGATGATAAAAGTCATAATATTACTCAAAAAATGTCACTGTTTTACAAGAGCAACAAACAAAATTGGCAATATTATGATAAAAGTCTGAAATTTACTCAATAACAGTCACACCTTTACAAGAAAAGCTTAACATTTTGGCAATTTTATGAAAAGAGTCGTATTTTTACTCGACAAAAGTCACAATTTTATAAGAAAACTTTAACATTTTGGCAATATTATAGTAATAATCGGAATTTGTACTTGGCAAAATGATGATAAAAGTCATAATTTTACTCAAAAAAACGTCACTGTTTTACAAGAGCAACAAAAAAAATTGGCAATATTATGATAAAAGTCTGAATTTTACTCAATAACAGTCACACTTTTACAAGAAAAGCTTAACATTTTGGCAATTTTATGAAAAGAGTCATAATTTTACTCGACAAAAGTCAATATTTTATAAGAAAACTTTAACATTTTGGCAATATTATAATAATAATCGGAATTTGTACTTGGTAAAATGATGATAAAAGTCATAATTTTACTCAAAAAAACGTCACTGTTTTACGAGAACAACAAACAAAATTGGCAATATTATGATAAAAGTCTGAATTTTACTCAATAACAGTCGCACTTTTACAAGAAAAGCTTAACATTTTGGCAATTTTATGAACAGAGTCGTAATTTTACTCGACAAAAGTCAAAATTTGATAAGAAAACTTTAACATTTTGGCAATATTATAATAATAATCGGAATTTGTACTTGGTAAAATGATGATAAAAGTCATAATTTTACTCAAAAAAACGTCACTGTTTTACAAGAGCAACAAAAAAAAAATTGGCAATATTATGATAAAAGTCTGCATTTTACTCAATAACAGTCGCACTTTTACAAGAAAATTTTAACATTTTGGCAATTTTATGAAAAGAGTCGTAATTTTACTCGACAAAAGTCAAAATTTTATAAAAAAAACTTTAACATTTTGGCAATATTATAATAATAATCGGAATTTGTACTTGGTGAAATGATGATAAAAGTCATAATTTACTCAAAAAATGTCACTGTTTTACAAGAGCAACAAAAAAAATTGGCAATATTATGATAAAAGTCTGAATTTTACTCAATAACAGTCACACTTTTACAAGAAAAGCTTAACATTTTGGCAATTTTATGAAAAGAGTCATAATTTTACTCGACAAAAGTCAATATTTTATAAGAAAACTTTAACATTTTGGCAATATTATAATAATAATCGGAATTTGTACTTGGTAAAATGATGATAAAAGTCATAATTTTACTCAAAAAAACGTCACTGTTTTACGAGAACAACAAACAAAATTGGCAATATTATGATAAAAGTCTGAATTTTACTCAATAACAGTCGCACTTTTACAAGAAAAGCTTAACATTTTGGCAATTTTATGAACAGAGTCGTAATTTTACTCGACAAAAGTCAAAATTTTATAAGAAAACTTTAACATATTGGCAATATTATAATAATAATCGGAATTTGTACTTGGTAAAATGATGATAAAAGTCATAATTTTACTCAAAAAATTTCACTGTTTTACAAGAGCAACAAACAAAATTGGCAATATTATGATAAAAGTCTGAAATTTACTCAATAACAGTCACACCTTTACAAGAAAAGCTTAACATTTTGGCAATTTTATGAAAAGAGTCGTATTTTTACTCGACAAAAGTCACAATTTTATAAGAAAACTTTAACATTTTGGCAATATTATAATAATAATCGGAATTTGTACTTGGCAAAATGATGATAAAAGTCATCATTTTACTCAAAAAAACGTCACTGTTTTACAAGAGCAACAAAAAAAATTGGCAATATTATGATAAAAGTCTGAATTTTACTCAATAACAGTCACACTTTTACAAGAAAAGCTTAACATTTTGGCAATTTTATGAAAAGAGTCATAATTTTACTCGACAAAAGTCAATATTTTATAAGAAAACTTTAACATTTTGGCAATATTATAATAATTATCGGAATTTGTACTTGGTAAAATGATGATAAAAGTCATAATTTTACTCAAAAAAACGTCACTGTTTTACGAGAACAACAAACAAAATTGGCAATATTATGATAAAAGTCTCAATTTTACTCAATAACAGTCGCACTTTTACAAGAAAAGCTTAAAATTTTGGCGATTTTATGAACAGAGTCGTAATTTTACTCCACAAAAGTCAAAATTTTATAAGAAAACTTTAACATTTTCGCAATAATATAATAATAATCGGATTTTGTACTTGGTAAAATGATGATAAAAGTCATCATTTTACTCAGAAAAACGTCACTGTTTTACGAGAACAACAAACAAAGTTGGCAATATTATGACAAAAGTCTGAATTTTACTCAATAACAGTCGCACTTTTACAAGAAAAGCTTAACATTTTGGCAATTTTATGAAAAGAGTCGTAATTTTACTCGACAAAAGTCAAAATTTGATAAAAAAAAACTTTAACATTTTGGCAATATTATAATAATAATCGGAATTTGTACTTGGTAAAATGATGATAAAAGTCATAATTTTACTCAAAAAAAGTCACTGTTTTACAAGAACAACAAACAAAATTGGCAATATTATGATAAAAGTCTGAATTTTACTCAATAACAGTCACACTTTTACAAGAAAAGCTTAACATTTTGGCAATTTTATGAAAAGAGTTTTAATTTTACTCGACAAAAGTCAAAATTTTATAAGAAAACTTTAACCTTTTGGCAATATTATAATAATAATCGGAATTTGTACTTGGTAAAATGATGATAAAAGTCATAATTTTACTCAAAAAAAGTCACTGTTTTACAAGAACAACAAAAAAAAATTGGCAATATTATGATAAAAGTCTCAATTTTACTCAATAACAGTCGCACTTTTACAAGAAAAGCTTAACATTTTGGCAATTTTATGAACAGAGTCGTAATTTTAGTCGACAAAAGTCAAAATTTTATAGCAAAACTTTAACATTTTGGCAATATTATAATAATAATCGGAATTTGTACTTGGCAAAATGATGATAAAAGTCATAATTTTACTTAAAAAAACGTCACTGTTTTACAAGAGCAACAAAAAAAATTGGCAATTTTATGATAAAAGTCTGAATTTTACTCAGTAATAGTCGCACTTTTACAAGAAAAGCTTAACATTTTGGCAATTTTATGAACAGAGTCGTAATTTTACTCGACAAAAGTCAAAATTTTATTAGAGAACTTTAACATTTTGGCAATATTATAATAATAATCGGAATTTTTACTTGGCAAAATGATGATAAAAGTCATAATTTTACTCAAAAAACTTCACTGTTTTACAAAAACAACAAACAAAATTGGCAATATTATGATAAAAGTCTGAATTTTACTCAATAACAGTCGCACTTTTACCAGAAAAGCTTAACATTTTGGCAATTTTATGAACAGAGTCGTAAATTTACTCGACAAAAGTCAAAATTTGATAAGAAAACTTTAACATATTGGCAATATTATAATAATTATCGGAATTTGTACTTGGTAAAATGATGATAAAAGTCATAATTTTACTCAAAAAACATCACTGTTTTACAAGAGCAACAAAAAAAATTGGCAATATTATGATAAAAGTCTGAATTTTACTCAATAACAGTCGCACTTTTACAAGAAAAGCTTAACATTTTGGCAATTTTATGAAAAGAGTCGTAGTTTTACTCGACAAAAGTCAAAATTTTATAAGAAAACTTTAACATTTTGTCAATATTATAATAATAATCGGAATTTGTACTTGGCAAAATGATGATAAAAGTCATAGTTTTACTCAAAAAATGTCACTGTTTTACAAGAGCAACAAAAAAAAAATTGGCAATATTATGATAAAAGTCTGCATTTTACTCAATAACAGTCGCACTTTTACAAGAAAAGCTTAACATTTTGGCAATTTCATGAACAGAGTCGTAATTTTACTTGACAAAAGTCACAATTTTATAAGAAAACTTTAACATTTTGGCAATACTATAATAATAATCGGAATTTGTACTTGGTAAAATGATAATAAAAATCATAATTTTACTCAAAAAAACGTCACTGTTTTACAAGAGCAACAAAAAAAATTGGCAACATTATGATAAAAGTCTGAATTTTACTCAATAACAGTCGCACTTTTACAAGAAAAGCTTAACATTTTGGCAATTTTATGAAAAGAGTCGAAATTTTACTCGACAAAAGTCACAATTTTATAAGAAAACTTTAACATTTTGGCAATATTATAATAATAATCGGAATTTGTACTTGGCAAAATGATGATAAAAGTCATCATTTTACTCAAAAAACGTCACTGTTTTACGAGAACAACAAACAAAATTGGCAATATTATGATAAAAGTCTGACTTTTACTCAATAACAGTCGCACTTTTACAAGAAAAGCTTAACATTTTGGCAATTTTATTAACAGAGTCGTAATTTTACTCGACAAAAGTCAAAATTTTATAAGAAAACTTTGATATTTTGGCAATATTATAATAATAATCGGAATTTGTACTTGGTAAAATGATGATAAAAGTCATAATTTTACTCAAAAAATGTCACTGTTTTACAAGAGCATCAAAAAAAATTGGCAATATTATGATAAAAGTCTGAATTTTACTCAATAACAGTCGCACTTTTACAAGAAAAGCTTAACATTTTGGCAATTTTATGAACAGAGTCTTAATTTTACTCGACAAAAGTCAAAATTTTATAAGAAAACTTTAACATTTTCGCAATAATATAATAATAATCGGAATTTGTACTTGCAAAATGATGATAAAAGTCATCATTTTACTCAAAAAACGTCACTGTTTTACGAGAACAACAAACAAAATTGACAATATTATGATAAAAGTCATAATTTTACTCAATAACAGTCGCACTTTTACAAGAAAAGCTTAACATTTTGGCAATTTTATAAAAAGAGTCGTAATTTTACGCGACAAAAGTCAAAATCTGATAAGAAAACTTTAACATTTTGGCAATACTATAATAATAATCGGAATTTGTACTTGGTAAAATGATGATAAAAGTCATAATTTTACTCAAAAAATGTCACTGTTTTACAAGAGCAACAAAAAAATTGGCAATATTATGATAAAAGTCTGAATTTTACTCAGTAACAGTCACACTTTTACAAGAAAAGCTTAGCATTTTGGCAATTTTATGAACAGAGTCGTAATTTTACTTGACAAAAGTCAAAATTTTATAAGAAAACTTTAAAATTTGGCAATATTGTAATAATAATCAGAATTTGTACTTGGTAAAATGATGATAAAAGTCATAATTTTACTCAAAAAAACGTCACTGTTTTACAAGAGCATCAAAAAAATTGGCAATATTATGATAAAAGTCTGAATTTTACTCAGTAACAGTCGCACTTTTACAAGAAAAGCTTAACATTTTGGCAATTTTATGAACAGAGTCGTAATTTTACTCGACAAAAGTCAAAATTTTATAAGAAAACTTTAACATTTTGGCAATATTATAATAATAATCGGAATTTGTACGTGGTAAAATGAGGATAAAAGTCATCATTTTACTCAAAAAAACGTCACTGTTTTACAAGAGCAACAAAAAAAATTGGCAATATTATGATAAAAGTCTGAATTTTACTCAATAACAGTCACACTTTTACAAGAAAAGCTTAACATTTTGGCAATTTTATGAAAAGAGTCATAATTTTACTCGACAAAAGTCAATATTTTATAAGAAAACTTTAACATTTTGGCAATATTATAATAATAATCGGAATTTGTACTTGGTAAAATGATGATAAAAGTCATAATTTTACTCAAAAAAACGTCACTGTTTTACGAGAACAACAAACAAAATTGGCAATATTATGATAAAAGTCTGAATTTTACTCAATAACAGTCGCACTTTTACAAGAAAAGCTTAACATTTTGGCAATTTTATGAACAGAGTCGTAATTTTACTCGACAAAAGTCAAAATTTGATAAGAAAACTTTAACATTTTGGCAATATTATAATAATAATCGGAATTTGTACTTGGTAAAATGATGATAAAAGTCATAGTTTTACTCAAAAAAACGTCACTGTTTTACAAGAGCAACAAAAAAAAATTGGCAATATTATGATAAAAGTCTGCATTTTACTCAATAACAGTCGCACTTTTACAAGAAAATTTTAACATTTTGGCAATTTTATGAAAAGAGTCGTAATTTTACTCGACAAAAGTCAAAATTTTATAAAAAAAACTTTAACATTTTGGCAATATTATAATAATAATCGGAATTTGTACTTGGTGAAATGATGATAAAAGTCATAATTTACTCAAAAAATGTCACTGTTTTACAAGAGCAACAAAAAAAATTGGCAATATTATGATAAAAGTCTGAATTTTACTCAATAACAGTCACACTTTTACAAGAAAAGCTTAACATTTTGGCAATTTTATGAAAAGAGTCATAATTTTACTCGACAAAAGTCAATATTTTATAAGAAAACTTTAACATTTTGGCAATATTATAATAATAATCGGAATTTGTACTTGGCAAAATGATGATAAAAGTCATCATTTTACTCAAAAAAACGTCACTGTTTTACAAGAGCAACAAAAAAAATTGGCAATATTATGATAAAAGTCTGAATTTTACTCAATAACAGTCACACTTTTACAAGAAAAGCTTAACATTTTGGCAATTTTATGAAAAGAGTCATAATTTTACTCGACAAAAGTCAATATTTTATAAGAAAACTTTAACATTTTGGCAATATTATAATAATAATCGGAATTTGTACTTGGTAAAATGATGATAAAAGTCATCATTTTACTCAAAAAAACGTCACTGTTTTACGAGAACAACAAACAAAATTGGCAATATTATGATAAAAGTCTGAATTTTACTCAATAACAGTCGCACTTTTACAAGAAAAGCTTAACATTTTGGCAATTTTATGAACAGAGTCGTAATTTTACTCGACAAAAGTCAAAATTTTATAAGAAAACTTTAACATATTGGCAATATTATAATAATAATCGGAATTTGTACTTGGTAAAATGATGATAAAAGTCATAATTTTACTCAAAAAATGTCACTGTTTTACAAGAGCAACAAACAAAATTGGCAATATTATGATAAAAGTCTGAAATTTACTCAATAACAGTCACACCTTTACAAGAAAAGCTTAACATTTTGGCAATTTTATGAAAAGAGTCGTATTTTTACTCGACAAAAGTCACAATTTTATAAGAAAACTTTAACATTTTGGCAATATTATAATAATAATCGGAATTTGTACTTGGCAAAATGATGATAAAAGTCATCATTTTACTCAAAAAAACGTCAGTGTTTTACAAGAGCAACAAAAAAAATTGGCAATATTATGATAAAAGTCTGAATTTTACTCAATAACAGTCACACTTTTACAAGAAAAGCTTAACATTTTGGCAATTTTATGAAAAGAGTCATAATTTTACTCGACAAAAGTCAATATTTTATAAGAAAACTTTAACATTTTGGCAATATTATAATAATAATCGGAATTTGTACTTGGTAAAATGATGATAAAAGTCATAATTTTACTCAAAAAAACGTCACTGTTTTACGAGAACAACAAACAAAATTGGCAATATTATGATAAAAGTCTGAATTTTACTCAATAACAGTCGCACTTTTACAAGAAAAGCTTAACATTTTGGCAATTTTATGAACAGAGTCGTAATTTTACTCGACAAAAGTCAAAATTTGATAAGAAAACTTTAACATTTTGGCAATATTATAATAATAATCGGAATTTGTACTTGGTAAAATGATGATAAAAGTCATAATTTTACTCAAAAAAACGTCACTGTTTTACAAGAGCAACAAAAAAAAATTGGCAATATTATGATAAAAGTCTGCATTTTACTCAATAACAGTCGCACTTTTACAAGAAAATTTTAACATTTTGGCAATTTTATGAAAAGAGTCGTAATTTTACTCGACAAAAGTCAAAATTTTATAAAAAAAACTTTAACATTTTGGCAATATTATAATAATAATCGGAATTTGTACTTGGTGAAATGATGATAAAAGTCATAATTTACTCAAAAAATGTCACTGTTTTACAAGAGCAACAAAAAAAATTGGCAATATTATGATAAAAGTCTGAATTTTACTCAATAACAGTCACACTTTTACAAGAAAAGCTTAACATTTTGGCAATTTTATGAAAAGAGTCATAATTTTACTCGACAAAAGTCAATATTTTATAAGAAAACTTTAACATTTTGGCAATATTATAATAATAATCGGAATTTGTACTTGGCAAAATGATGATCAAAGTCATCATTTTACTCAAAAAAACGTCACTGTTTTACAAGAGCAACAAAAAAAATTGGCAATATTATGATAAAAGTCTGAATTTTACTCAATAACAGTCACACTTTTACAAGAAAAGCTTAACATTTTGGCAATTTTATGAAAAGAGTCATAATTTTACTCGACAAAAGTCAATATTTTATAAGAAAACTTTAACATTTTGGCAATATTATAATAATAATCGGAATTTGTACTTGGTAAAATGATGATAAAAGTCATAATTTTACTCAAAAAAACGTCACTGTTTTACGAGAACAACAAACAAAATTGGCAATATTATGATAAAAGTCTGAATTTTACTCAATAACAGTCGCACTTTTACAAGAAAAGCTTAACATTTTGGCAATTTTATGAACAGAGTCGTAATTTTACTCGACAAAAGTCAAAATTTTATAAGAAAACTTTAACATATTGGCAATATTATAATAATAATCGGAATTTGTACTTGGTAAAATGATGATAAAAGTCATAATATTACTCAAAAAATGTCACTGTTTTACAAGAGCAACAAACAAAATTGGCAATATTATGATAAAAGTCTGAAATTTACTCAATAACAGTCACACCTTTACAAGAAAAGCTTAACATTTTGGCAATTTTATGAAAAGAGTCATAATTTTACTCGACAAAAGTCAATATTTTATAAGAAAACTTTAACATTTTGGCAATATTATAATAATAATCGGAATTTGTACTTGGTAAAATGATGATAAAAGTCATAATTTTACTCAAAAAAACGTCACTGTTTTACGAGAACAACAAACAAAATTGGCAATATTATGATAAAAGTCTGAATTTTACTCAATAACAGTCGCACTTTTACAAGAAAAGCTTAACATTTTGGCAATTTTATGAACAGAGTCGTAATTTTACTCGACAAAAGTCAAAATTTTATAAAAAAAACTTTAACATTTTGGCAATATTATAATAATAATCGGAATTTGTACTTGGTGAAATGATGATAAAAGTCATCATTTACTCAAAAAATGTCACTGTTTTACAAGAGCAACAAAAAAAATTGGCAATATTATGATAAAAGTCTGAATTTTACTCAATAACAGTCACACTTTTACAAGAAAAGCTTAACATTTTGGCAATTTTATGAAAAGAGTCATAATTTTACTCGACAAAAGTCAATATTTTATAAGAAAACTTTAACATTTTGGCAATATTATAATAATAATCGGAATTTGTACTTGGCAAAATGATGATAAAAGTCATCATTTTACTCAAAAAAACGTCACTGTTTTACAAGAGCAACAAAAAAAATTGGCAATATTATGATAAAAGTCTGAATTTTACTCAATAACAGTCACACTTTTACAAGAAAAGCTTAACATTTTGGCAATTTTATGAAAAGAGTCATAATTTTACTCGACAAAAGTCAATATTTTATAAGAAAACTTTAACATTTTGGCAATATTATAATAATAATCGGAATTTGTACTTGGTAAAATGATGATAAAAGTCATAATTTTACTCAAAAAAACGTCACTGTTTTACGAGAACAACAAACAAAATTGGCAATATTATGATAAAAGTCTGAATTTTACTCAATAACAGTCACACTTTTACAAGAAAAGCTTAACATTTTGGCAATTTTATGAAAAGAGTCGAAATTTTACTCGACAAAAGTCACAATTTTATAAGAAAACTTTAACATTTTGGCAATATTATAATAATAATCGGAATTTGTACTTGGTAAAATGATGATAAAAGTCATAATTTTACTCAAAAAAACGTCACTGTTTTACGAGAACAACAAACAAAATTGGCAATATTATGATAAAAGTCTGAATTTTACTCAATAACAGTCACACTTTTACAAGAAAAGCTTAACATTTTGGCAATTTTATGAAAAGAGTCATAATTTTACTCGACAAAAGTCAATATTTTATAAGAAAACTTTAACATTTTGGCAATATTATAATAATAATCGGAATTTGTACTTGGTAAAATGATGATAAAAGTCATAATTTTACTCAAAAAAACGTCACTGTTTTACGAGAACAACAAACAAAATTGGCAATATTATGATAAAAGTCTGAATTTTACTCAATAACAGTCGCACTTTTACAAGAAAAGCTTAACATTTTGGCAATTTTATGAACAGAGTCGTAATTTTACTCGACAAAAGTCAAAATTTGATAAGAAAACTTTAACATTTTGGCAATATTATAATAATAATCGGAATTTGTACTTGGTAAAATGATGATAAAAGTCATAGTTTTACTCAAAAAAACGTCACTGTTTTACAAGAGCAACAAAAAAAAATTGGCAATATTATGATAAAAGTCTGCATTTTACTCAATAACAGTCGCACTTTTACAAGAAAATTTTAACATTTTGGCAATTTTATGAAAAGAGTCGTAATTTTACTCGACAAAAGTCAAAATTTTATAAAAAAAACTTTAACATTTTGGCAATATTATAATAATAATCGGAATTTGTACTTGGTGAAATGATGATAAAAGTCATAATTTACTCAAAAAATGTCACTGTTTTACAAGAGCAACAAAAAAAATTGGCAATATTATGATAAAAGTCTGAATTTTACTCAATAACAGTCACACTTTTACAAGAAAAGCTTAACATTTTGGCAATTTTATGAAAAGAGTCATAATTTTACTCGACAAAAGTCAATATTTTATAAGAAAACTTTAACATTTTGGCAATATTATAATAATAATCGGAATTTGTACTTGGCAAAATGATGATAAAAGTCATCATTTTACTCAAAAAAACGTCACTGTTTTACAAGAGCAACAAAAAAAATTGGCAATATTATGATAAAAGTCTGAATTTTACTCAATAACAGTCACACTTTTACAAGAAAAGCTTAACATTTTGGCAATTTTATGAAAAGAGTCATAATTTTACTCGACAAAAGTCAATATTTTATAAGAAAACTTTAACATTTTGGCAATATTATAATAATAATCGGAATTTGTACTTGGTAAAATGATGATAAAAGTCATCATTTTACTCAAAAAAACGTCACTGTTTTACGAGAACAACAAACAAAATTGGCAATATTATGATAAAAGTCTGAATTTTACTCAATAACAGTCGCACTTTTACAAGAAAAGCTTAACATTTTGGCAATTTTATGAACAGAGTCGTAATTTTACTCGACAAAAGTCAAAATTTTATAAGAAAACTTTAACATATTGGCAATATTATAATAATAATCGGAATTTGTACTTGGTAAAATGATGATAAAAGTCATAATTTTACTCAAAAAATGTCACTGTTTTACAAGAGCAACAAACAAAATTGGCAATATTATGATAAAAGTCTGAAATTTACTCAATAACAGTCACACCTTTACAAGAAAAGCTTAACATTTTGGCAATTTTATGAAAAGAGTCGTATTTTTACTCGACAAAAGTCACAATTTTATAAGAAAACTTTAACATTTTGGCAATATTATAATAATAATCGGAATTTGTACTTGGCAAAATGATGATAAAAGTCATCATTTTACTCAAAAAAACGTCAGTGTTTTACAAGAGCAACAAAAAAAATTGGCAATATTATGATAAAAGTCTGAATTTTACTCAATAACAGTCACACTTTTACAAGAAAAGCTTAACATTTTGGCAATTTTATGAAAAGAGTCATAATTTTACTCGACAAAAGTCAATATTTTATAAGAAAACTTTAACATTTTGGCAATATTATAATAATAATCGGAATTTGTACTTGGTAAAATGATGATAAAAGTCATAATTTTACTCAAAAAAACGTCACTGTTTTACGAGAACAACAAACAAAATTGGCAATATTATGATAAAAGTCTGAATTTTACTCAATAACAGTCGCACTTTTACAAGAAAAGCTTAACATTTTGGCAATTTTATGAACAGAGTCGTAATTTTACTCGACAAAAGTCAAAATTTGATAAGAAAACTTTAACATTTTGGCAATATTATAATAATAATCGGAATTTGTACTTGGTAAAATGATGATAAAAGTCATAATTTTACTCAAAAAAACGTCACTGTTTTACAAGAGCAACAAAAAAAAATTGGCAATATTATGATAAAAGTCTGCATTTTACTCAATAACAGTCGCACTTTTACAAGAAAATTTTAACATTTTGGCAATTTTATGAAAAGAGTCGTAATTTTACTCGACAAAAGTCAAAATTTTATAAAAAAAACTTTAACATTTTGGCAATATTATAATAATAATCGGAATTTGTACTTGGTGAAATGATGATAAAAGTCATAATTTACTCAAAAAATGTCACTGTTTTACAAGAGCAACAAAAAAAATTGGCAATATTATGATAAAAGTCTGAATTTTACTCAATAACAGTCACACTTTTACAAGAAAAGCTTAACATTTTGGCAATTTTATGAAAAGAGTCATAATTTTACTCGACAAAAGTCAATATTTTATAAGAAAACTTTAACATTTTGGCAATATTATAATAATAATCGGAATTTGTACTTGGCAAAATGATGATCAAAGTCATCATTTTACTCAAAAAAACGTCACTGTTTTACAAGAGCAACAAAAAAAATTGGCAATATTATGATAAAAGTCTGAATTTTACTCAATAACAGTCACACTTTTACAAGAAAAGCTTAACATTTTGGCAATTTTATGAAAAGAGTCATAATTTTACTCGACAAAAGTCAATATTTTATAAGAAAACTTTAACATTTTGGCAATATTATAATAATAATCGGAATTTGTACTTGGTAAAATGATGATAAAAGTCATAATTTTACTCAAAAAAACGTCACTGTTTTACGAGAACAACAAACAAAATTGGCAATATTATGATAAAAGTCTGAATTTTACTCAATAACAGTCGCACTTTTACAAGAAAAGCTTAACATTTTGGCAATTTTATGAACAGAGTCGTAATTTTACTCGACAAAAGTCAAAATTTTATAAGAAAACTTTAACATATTGGCAATATTATAATAATAATCGGAATTTGTACTTGGTAAAATGATGATAAAAGTCATAATATTACTCAAAAAATGTCACTGTTTTACAAGAGCAACAAACAAAATTGGCAATATTATGATAAAAGTCTGAAATTTACTCAATAACAGTCACACCTTTACAAGAAAAGCTTAACATTTTGGCAATTTTATGAAAAGAGTCATAATTTTACTCGACAAAAGTCAATATTTTATAAGAAAACTTTAACATTTTGGCAATATTATAATAATAATCGGAATTTGTACTTGGTAAAATGATGATAAAAGTCATAATTTTACTCAAAAAAACGTCACTGTTTTACGAGAACAACAAACAAAATTGGCAATATTATGATAAAAGTCTGAATTTTACTCAATAACAGTCGCACTTTTACAAGAAAAGCTTAACATTTTGGCAATTTTATGAACAGAGTCGTAATTTTACTCGACAAAAGTCAAAATTTTATAAAAAAAACTTTAACATTTTGGCAATATTATAATAATAATCGGAATTTGTACTTGGTGAAATGATGATAAAAGTCATCATTTACTCAAAAAATGTCACTGTTTTACAAGAGCAACAAAAAAAATTGGCAATATTATGATAAAAGTCTGAATTTTACTCAATAACAGTCACACTTTTACAAGAAAAGCTTAACATTTTGGCAATTTTATGAAAAGAGTCATAATTTTACTCGACAAAAGTCAATATTTTATAAGAAAACTTTAACATTTTGGCAATATTATAATAATAATCGGAATTTGTACTTGGCAAAATGATGATAAAAGTCATCATTTTACTCAAAAAAACGTCACTGTTTTACAAGAGCAACAAAAAAAATTGGCAATATTATGATAAAAGTCTGAATTTTACTCAATAACAGTCACACTTTTACAAGAAAAGCTTAACATTTTGGCAATTTTATGAAAAGAGTCATAATTTTACTCGACAAAAGTCAATATTTTATAAGAAAACTTTAACATTTTGGCAATATTATAATAATAATCGGAATTTGTACTTGGTAAAATGATGATAAAAGTCATAATTTTACTCAAAAAAACGTCACTGTTTTACGAGAACAACAAACAAAATTGGCAATATTATGATAAAAGTCTGAATTTTACTCAATAACAGTCGCACTTTTACAAGAAAAGCTTAACATTTTGGCAATTTTATGAACAGAGTCGTAATTTTACTCGACAAAAGTCAAAATTTGATAAGAAAACTTTAACATTTTGGCAATATTATAATAATAATCGGAATTTGTACTTGGTAAAATGATGATAAAAGTCATAATTTTACTCAAAAAAATGTCACTGTTTTACAAGAGCAACAAAAAAAAATTGGCAATATTATGATAAAAGTCTGCATTTTACTCAATAACAGTCGCACTTTTACAAGAAAATTTTAACATTTTGGCAATTTTATGAAAAGAGTCGTAATTTTACTCGACAAAAGTCAAAATTTTATAAAAAAAACTTTAACATTTTGGCAATATTATAATAATAATCGGAATTTGTACTTGGTGAAATGATGATAAAAGTCATAATTTACTCAAAAAATGTCACTGTTTTACAAGAGCAACAAAAAAAATTGGCAATATTATGATAAAAGTCTGAATTTTACTCAATAACAGTCACACTTTTACAAGAAAAGCTTAACATTTTGGCAATTTTATGAAAAGAGTCATAATTTTACTCGACAAAAGTCAATATTTTATAAGAAAACTTTAACATTTTGGCAATATTATAATAATAATCGGAATTTGTACTTGGCAAAATGATGATCAAAGTCATCATTTTACTCAAAAAAACGTCACTGTTTTACAAGAGCAACAAAAAAAATTGGCAATATTATGATAAAAGTCTGAATTTTACTCAATAACAGTCACACTTTTACAAGAAAAGCTTAACATTTTGGCAATTTTATGAAAAGAGTCATAATTTTACTCGACAAAAGTCAATATTTTATAAGAAAACTTTAACATTTTGGCAATATTATAATAATAATCGGAATTTGTACTTGGTAAAATGATGATAAAAGTCATAATTTTACTCAAAAAAACGTCACTGTTTTACGAGAACAACAAACAAAATTGGCAATATTATGATAAAAGTCTGAATTTTACTCAATAACAGTCGCACTTTTACAAGAAAAGCTTAACATTTTGGCAATTTTATGAACAGAGTCGTAATTTTACTCGACAAAAGTCAAAATTTGATAAGAAAACTTTAACATTTTGGCAATATTATAATAATAATCGGAATTTGTACTTGGTAAAATGATGATAAAAGTCATAATTTTACTCAAAAAAACGTCACTGTTTTACAAGAGCAACAAAAAAAAATTGGCAATATTATGATAAAAGTCTGCATTTTACTCAATAACAGTCGCACTTTTACAAGAAAATTTTAACATTTTGGCAATTTTATGAAAAGAGTCGTAATTTTACTCGACAAAAGTCAAAATTTTATAAAAAAAACTTTAACATTTTGGCAATATTATAATAATAATCGGAATTTGTACTTGGTGAAATGATGATAAAAGTCATAATTTACTCAAAAAATGTCACTGTTTTACAAGAGCAACAAAAAAAATTGGCAATATTATGATAAAAGTCTGAATTTTACTCAATAACAGTCACACTTTTACAAGAAAAGCTTAACATTTTGGCAATTTTATGAAAAGAGTCATAATTTTACTCGACAAAAGTCAATATTTTATAAGAAAACTTTAACATTTTGGCAATATTATAATAATAATCGGAATTTGTACTTGGCAAAATGATGATCAAAGTCATCATTTTACTCAAAAAAACGTCACTGTTTTACAAGAGCAACAAAAAAAATTGGCAATATTATGATAAAAGTCTGAATTTTACTCAATAACAGTCACACTTTTACAAGAAAAGCTTAACATTTTGGCAATTTTATGAAAAGAGTCATAATTTTACTCGACAAAAGTCAATATTTTATAAGAAAACTTTAACATTTTGGCAATATTATAATAATAATCGGAATTTGTACTTGGTAAAATGATGATAAAAGTCATCATTTTACTCAAAAAAACGTCACTGTTTTACGAGAACAACAAACAAAATTGGCAATATTATGATAAAAGTCTGAATTTTACTCAATAACAGTCGCACTTTTACAAGAAAAGCTTAACATTTTGGCAATTTTATGAACAGAGTCGTAATTTTACTCGACAAAAGTCAAAATTTTATAAGAAAACTTTAACATATTGGCAATATTATAATAATAATCGGAATTTGTACTTGGTAAAATGATGATAAAAGTCATAATTTTACTCAAAAAATGTCACTGTTTTACAAGAGCAACAAACAAAATTGGCAATATTATGATAAAAGTCTGAAATTTACTCAATAACAGTCACACCTTTACAAGAAAAGCTTAACATTTTGGCAATTTTATGAAAAGAGTCGTATTTTTACTCGACAAAAGTCACAATTTTATAAGAAAACTTTAACATTTTGGCAATATTATAATAATAATCGGAATTTGTACTTGGCAAAATGATGATAAAAGTCATCATTTTACTCAAAAAAACGTCAGTGTTTTACAAGAGCAACAAAAAAAATTGGCAATATTATGATAAAAGTCTGAATTTTACTCAATAACAGTCACACTTTTACAAGAAAAGCTTAACATTTTGGCAATTTTATGAAAAGAGTCATAATTTTACTCGACAAAAGTCAATATTTTATAAGAAAACTTTAACATTTTGGCAATATTATAATAATAATCGGAATTTGTACTTGGTAAAATGATGATAAAAGTCATAATTTTACTCAAAAAAACGTCACTGTTTTACGAGAACAACAAACAAAATTGGCAATATTATGATAAAAGTCTGAATTTTACTCAATAACAGTCGCACTTTTACAAGAAAAGCTTAACATTTTGGCAATTTTATGAACAGAGTCGTAATTTTACTCGACAAAAGTCAAAATTTGATAAGAAAACTTTAACATTTTGGCAATATTATAATAATAATCGGAATTTGTACTTGGTAAAATGATGATAAAAGTCATAATTTTACTCAAAAAAACGTCACTGTTTTACAAGAGCAACAAAAAAAAATTGGCAATATTATGATAAAAGTCTGCATTTTACTCAATAACAGTCGCACTTTTACAAGAAAATTTTAACATTTTGGCAATTTTATGAAAAGAGTCGTAATTTTACTCGACAAAAGTCAAAATTTTATAAAAAAAACTTTAACATTTTGGCAATATTATAATAATAATCGGAATTTGTACTTGGTGAAATGATGATAAAAGTCATAATTTACTCAAAAAATGTCACTGTTTTACAAGAGCAACAAAAAAAATTGGCAATATTATGATAAAAGTCTGAATTTTACTCAATAACAGTCACACTTTTACAAGAAAAGCTTAACATTTTGGCAATTTTATGAAAAGAGTCATAATTTTACTCGACAAAAGTCAATATTTTATAAGAAAACTTTAACATTTTGGCAATATTATAATAATAATCGGAATTTGTACTTGGCAAAATGATGATCAAAGTCATCATTTTACTCAAAAAAACGTCACTGTTTTACAAGAGCAACAAAAAAAATTGGCAATATTATGATAAAAGTCTGAATTTTACTCAATAACAGTCACACTTTTACAAGAAAAGCTTAACATTTTGGCAATTTTATGAAAAGAGTCATAATTTTACTCGACAAAAGTCAATATTTTATAAGAAAACTTTAACATTTTGGCAATATTATAATAATAATCGGAATTTGTACTTGGTAAAATGATGATAAAAGTCATAATTTTACTCAAAAAAACGTCACTGTTTTACGAGAACAACAAACAAAATTGGCAATATTATGATAAAAGTCTGAATTTTACTCAATAACAGTCGCACTTTTACAAGAAAAGCTTAACATTTTGGCAATTTTATGAACAGAGTCGTAATTTTACTCGACAAAAGTCAAAATTTTATAAGAAAACTTTAACATATTGGCAATATTATAATAATAATCGGAATTTGTACTTGGTAAAATGATGATAAAAGTCATAATATTACTCAAAAAATGTCACTGTTTTACAAGAGCAACAAACAAAATTGGCAATATTATGATAAAAGTCTGAAATTTACTCAATAACAGTCACACCTTTACAAGAAAAGCTTAACATTTTGGCAATTTTATGAAAAGAGTCATAATTTTACTCGACAAAAGTCAATATTTTATAAGAAAACTTTAACATTTTGGCAATATTATAATAATAATCGGAATTTGTACTTGGTAAAATGATGATAAAAGTCATAATTTTACTCAAAAAAACGTCACTGTTTTACGAGAACAACAAACAAAATTGGCAATATTATGATAAAAGTCTGAATTTTACTCAATAACAGTCGCACTTTTACAAGAAAAGCTTAACATTTTGGCAATTTTATGAACAGAGTCGTAATTTTACTCGACAAAAGTCAAAATTTTATAAAAAAAACTTTAACATTTTGGCAATATTATAATAATAATCGGAATTTGTACTTGGTGAAATGATGATAAAAGTCATCATTTACTCAAAAAATGTCACTGTTTTACAAGAGCAACAAAAAAAATTGGCAATATTATGATAAAAGTCTGAATTTTACTCAATAACAGTCACACTTTTACAAGAAAAGCTTAACATTTTGGCAATTTTATGAAAAGAGTCATAATTTTACTCGACAAAAGTCAATATTTTATAAGAAAACTTTAACATTTTGGCAATATTATAATAATAATCGGAATTTGTACTTGGCAAAATGATGATAAAAGTCATCATTTTACTCAAAAAAACGTCACTGTTTTACAAGAGCAACAAAAAAAATTGGCAATATTATGATAAAAGTCTGAATTTTACTCAATAACAGTCACACTTTTACAAGAAAAGCTTAACATTTTGGCAATTTTATGAAAAGAGTCATAATTTTACTCGACAAAAGTCAATATTTTATAAGAAAACTTTAACATTTTGGCAATATTATAATAATAATCGGAATTTGTACTTGGTAAAATGATGATAAAAGTCATAATTTTACTCAAAAAAACGTCACTGTTTTACGAGAACAACAAACAAAATTGGCAATATTATGATAAAAGTCTGAATTTTACTCAATAACAGTCGCACTTTTACAAGAAAAGCTTAACATTTTGGCAATTTTATGAACAGAGTCGTAATTTTACTCGACAAAAGTCAAAATTTGATAAGAAAACTTTAACATTTTGGCAATATTATAATAATAATCGGAATTTGTACTTGGTAAAATGATGATAAAAGTCATAATTTTACTCAAAAAAATGTCACTGTTTTACAAGAGCAACAAAAAAAAATTGGCAATATTATGATAAAAGTCTGCATTTTACTCAATAACAGTCGCACTTTTACAAGAAAATTTTAACATTTTGGCAATTTTATGAAAAGAGTCGTAATTTTACTCGACAAAAGTCAAAATTTTATAAAAAAAACTTTAACATTTTGGCAATATTATAATAATAATCGGAATTTGTACTTGGTGAAATGATGATAAAAGTCATAATTTACTCAAAAAATGTCACTGTTTTACAAGAGCAACAAAAAAAATTGGCAATATTATGATAAAAGTCTGAATTTTACTCAATAACAGTCACACTTTTACAAGAAAAGCTTAACATTTTGGCAATTTTATGAAAAGAGTCATAATTTTACTCGACAAAAGTCAATATTTTATAAGAAAACTTTAACATTTTGGCAATATTATAATAATAATCGGAATTTGTACTTGGCAAAATGATGATCAAAGTCATCATTTTACTCAAAAAAACGTCACTGTTTTACAAGAGCAACAAAAAAAATTGGCAATATTATGATAAAAGTCTGAATTTTACTCAATAACAGTCACACTTTTACAAGAAAAGCTTAACATTTTGGCAATTTTATGAAAAGAGTCATAATTTTACTCGACAAAAGTCAATATTTTATAAGAAAACTTTAACATTTTGGCAATATTATAATAATAATCGGAATTTGTACTTGGTAAAATGATGATAAAAGTCATAATTTTACTCAAAAAAACGTCACTGTTTTACGAGAACAACAAACAAAATTGGCAATATTATGATAAAAGTCTGAATTTTACTCAATAACAGTCGCACTTTTACAAGAAAAGCTTAACATTTTGGCAATTTTATGAACAGAGTCGTAATTTTACTCGACAAAAGTCAAAATTTGATAAGAAAACTTTAACATTTTGGCAATATTATAATAATAATCGGAATTTGTACTTGGTAAAATGATGATAAAAGTCATAATTTTACTCAAAAAAACGTCACTGTTTTACAAGAGCAACAAAAAAAAATTGGCAATATTATGATAAAAGTCTGCATTTTACTCAATAACAGTCGCACTTTTACAAGAAAATTTTAACATTTTGGCAATTTTATGAAAAGAGTCGTAATTTTACTCGACAAAAGTCAAAATTTTATAAAAAAAACTTTAACATTTTGGCAATATTATAATAATAATCGGAATTTGTACTTGGTGAAATGATGATAAAAGTCATAATTTACTCAAAAAATGTCACTGTTTTACAAGAGCAACAAAAAAAATTGGCAATATTATGATAAAAGTCTGAATTTTACTCAATAACAGTCACACTTTTACAAGAAAAGCTTAACATTTTGGCAATTTTATGAAAAGAGTCATAATTTTACTCGACAAAAGTCAATATTTTATAAGAAAACTTTAACATTTTGGCAATATTATAATAATAATCGGAATTTGTACTTGGCAAAATGATGATCAAAGTCATCATTTTACTCAAAAAAACGTCACTGTTTTACAAGAGCAACAAAAAAAATTGGCAATATTATGATAAAAGTCTGAATTTTACTCAATAACAGTCACACTTTTACAAGAAAAGCTTAACATTTTGGCAATTTTATGAAAAGAGTCATAATTTTACTCGACAAAAGTCAATATTTTATAAGAAAACTTTAACATTTTGGCAATATTATAATAATAATCGGAATTTGTACTTGGTAAAATGATGATAAAAGTCATAATTTTACTCAAAAAAACGTCACTGTTTTACGAGAACAACAAACAAAATTGGCAATATTATGATAAAAGTCTGAATTTTACTCAATAACAGTCGCACTTTTACAAGAAAAGCTTAACATTTTGGCAATTTTATGAACAGAGTCGTAATTTTACTCGACAAAAGTCAAAATTTTATAAGAAAACTTTAACATATTGGCAATATTATAATAATAATCGGAATTTGTACTTGGTAAAATGATGATAAAAGTCATAATATTACTCAAAAAATGTCACTGTTTTACAAGAGCAACAAACAAAATTGGCAATATTATGATAAAAGTCTGAAATTTACTCAATAACAGTCACACCTTTACAAGAAAAGCTTAACATTTTGGCAATTTTATGAAAAGAGTCGTATTTTTACTCGACAAAAGTCACAATTTTATAAGAAAACTTTAACATTTTGGCAATATTATAGTAATAATCGGAATTTGTACTTGGCAAAATGATGATAAAAGTCATAATTTTACTCAAAAAAACGTCACTGTTTTACAAGAGCAACAAAAAAAATTGGCAATATTATGATAAAAGTCTGAATTTTACTCAATAACAGTCACACTTTTACAAGAAAAGCTTAACATTTTGGCAATTTTATGAAAAGAGTCATAATTTTACTCGACAAAAGTCAATATTTTATAAGAAAACTTTAACATTTTGGCAATATTATAATAATAATCGGAATTTGTACTTGGTAAAATGATGATAAAAGTCATAATTTTACTCAAAAAAACGTCACTGTTTTACGAGAACAACAAACAAAATTGGCAATATTATGATAAAAGTCTGAATTTTACTCAATAACAGTCGCACTTTTACAAGAAAAGCTTAACATTTTGGCAATTTTATGAACAGAGTCGTAATTTTACTCGACAAAAGTCAAAATTTGATAAGAAAACTTTAACATTTTGGCAATATTATAATAATAATCGGAATTTGTACTTGGTAAAATGATGATAAAAGTCATAATTTTACTCAAAAAAACGTCACTGTTTTACAAGAGCAACAAAAAAAAAATTGGCAATATTATGATAAAAGTCTGCATTTTACTCAATAACAGTCGCACTTTTACAAGAAAATTTTAACATTTTGGCAATTTTATGAAAAGAGTCGTAATTTTACTCGACAAAAGTCAAAATTTTATAAAAAAAACTTTAACATTTTGGCAATATTATAATAATAATCGGAATTTGTACTTGGTGAAATGATGATAAAAGTCATAATTTACTCAAAAAATGTCACTGTTTTACAAGAGCAACAAAAAAAATTGGCAATATTATGATAAAAGTCTGAATTTTACTCAATAACAGTCACACTTTTACAAGAAAAGCTTAACATTTTGGCAATTTTATGAAAAGAGTCATAATTTTACTCGACAAAAGTCAATATTTTATAAGAAAACTTTAACATTTTGGCAATAATATAATAATAATCGGAATTTGTACTTGGTAAAATGATGATAAAAGTCATAATTTTACTCAAAAAAACGTCACTGTTTTACGAGAACAACAAACAAAATTGGCAATATTATGATAAAAGTCTGAATTTTACTCAATAACAGTCGCACTTTTACAAGAAAAGCTTAACATTTTGGCAATTTTATGAACAGAGTCGTAATTTTACTCGACAAAAGTCAAAATTTTATAAGAAAACTTTAACATATTGGCAATATTATAATAATAATCGGAATTTGTACTTGGTAAAATGATGATAAAAGTCATAATTTTACTCAAAAAATTTCACTGTTTTACAAGAGCAACAAACAAAATTGGCAATATTATGATAAAAGTCTGAAATTTACTCAATAACAGTCACACCTTTACAAGAAAAGCTTAACATTTTGGCAATTTTATGAAAAGAGTCGTATTTTTACTCGACAAAAGTCACAATTTTATAAGAAAACTTTAACATTTTGGCAATATTATAATAATAATCGGAATTTGTACTTGGCAAAATGATGATAAAAGTCATCATTTTACTCAAAAAAACATCACTGTTTTACAAGAGCAACAAAAAAAATTGGCAATATTATGATAAAAGTCTGAATTTTACTCAATAACAGTCACACTTTTACAAGAAAAGCTTAACATTTTGGCAATTTTATGAAAAGAGTCATAATTTTACTCGACAAAAGTCAATATTTTATAAGAAAACTTTAACATTTTGGCAATATTATAATAATTATCGGAATTTGTACTTGGTAAAATGATGATAAAAGTCATAATTTTACTCAAAAAAACGTCACTGTTTTACGAGAACAACAAACAAAATTGGCAATATTATGATAAAAGTCTCAATTTTACTCAATAACAGTCGCACTTTTACAAGAAAAGCTTAAAATTTTGGCGATTTTATGAACAGAGTCGTAATTTTACTCCACAAAAGTCAAAATTTTATAAGAAAACTTTAACATTTTCGCAATAATATAATAATAATCGGATTTTGTACTTGGTAAAATGATGATAAAAGTCATCATTTTACTCAGAAAAACGTCACTGTTTTACGAGAACAACAAACAAAGTTGGCAATATTATGACAAAAGTCTGAATTTTACTCAATAACAGTCGCACTTTTACAAGAAAAGCTTAACATTTTGGCAATTTTATGAAAAGAGTCGTAATTTTACTCGACAAAAGTCAAAATTTGATAAAAAAAAACTTTAACATTTTGGCAATATTATAATAATAATCGGAATTTGTACTTGGTAAAATGATGATAAAAGTCATAATTTTACTCAAAAAAAGTCACTGTTTTACAAGAACAACAAACAAAATTGGCAATATTATGATAAAAGTCTGAATTTTACTCAATAACAGTCACACTTTTACAAGAAAAGCTTAACATTTTGGCAATTTTATGAAAAGAGTTTTAATTTTACTCGACAAAAGTCAAAATTTTATAAGAAAACTTTAACCTTTTGGCAATATTATAATAATAATCGGAATTTGTACTTGGTAAAATGATGATAAAAGTCATAATTTTACTCAAAAAAAGTCACTGTTTTACAAGAACAACAAAAAAAAATTGGCAATATTATGATAAAAGTCTCAATTTTACTCAATAACAGTCGCACTTTTACAAGAAAAGCTTAACATTTTGGCAATTTTATGAACAGAGTCGTAATTTTAGTCGACAAAAGTCAAAATTTTATAGCAAAACTTTAACATTTTGGCAATATTATAATAATAATCGGAATTTGTACTTGGCAAAATGATGATAAAAGTCATAATTTTACTTAAAAAAACGTCACTGTTTTACAAGAGCAACAAAAAAAATTGGCAATTTTATGATAAAAGTCTGAATTTTACTCAGTAATAGTCGCACTTTTACAAGAAAAGCTTAACATTTTGGCAATTTTATGAACAGAGTCGTAATTTTACTCGACAAAAGTCAAAATTTTATTAGAGAACTTTAACATTTTGGCAATATTATAATAATAATCGGAATTTTTACTTGGCAAAATGATGATAAAAGTCATAATTTTACTCAAAAAACTTCACTGTTTTACAAAAACAACAAACAAAATTGGCAATATTATGATAAAAGTCTGAATTTTACTCAATAACAGTCGCACTTTTACCAGAAAAGCTTAACATTTTGGCAATTTTATGAACAGAGTCGTAAATTTACTCGACAAAAGTCAAAATTTGATAAGAAAACTTTAACATATTGGCAATATTATAATAATTATCGGAATTTGTACTTGGTAAAATGATGATAAAAGTCATAATTTTACTCAAAAAACATCACTGTTTTACAAGAGCAACAAAAAAAATTGGCAATATTATGATAAAAGTCTGAATTTTACTCAATAACAGTCGCACTTTTACAAGAAAAGCTTAACATTTTGGCAATTTTATGAAAAGAGTCGTAGTTTTACTCGACAAAAGTCAAAATTTTATAAGAAAACTTTAACATTTTGTCAATATTATAATAATAATCGGAATTTGTACTTGGCAAAATGATGATAAAAGTCATAGTTTTACTCAAAAAATGTCACTGTTTTACAAGAGCAACAAAAAAAAAATTGGCAATATTATGATAAAAGTCTGCATTTTACTCAATAACAGTCGCACTTTTACAAGAAAAGCTTAACATTTTGGCAATTTCATGAACAGAGTCGTAATTTTAGTCGACAAAAGTCAAAATTTTATAGGAAAACTTAAAAATTTGGCAATATTATAATAATAATCGGAATTTGTACTTGGTAAAATGATGATAAAAGTCATAATTTTACTCAAAAAACGTCACTGTTTTACAAGGACAACAAACAAAATTGGCAATATTATGATAAAAGTCTGAATTTTACTCAGTAACAGTCGCACTTTTACAAGAAAAGCTTAACATTTTGGCAATTTTATGAAAAGAGTCGTAATTTTACTTGACAAAAGTCACAATTTTATAAGAAAACTTTAACATTTTGGCAATACTATAATAATAATCGGAATTTGTACTTGGTAAAATGATAATAAAAATCATAATTTTACTCAAAAAAACGTCACTGTTTTACAAGAGCAACAAAAAAAATTGGCAACATTATGATAAAAGTCTGAATTTTACTCAATAACAGTCGCACTTTTACAAGAAAAGCTTAACATTTTGGCAATTTTATGAAAAGAGTCGTAATTTTACTCGACAAAAGTCACAATTTTATAAGAAAACTTTAACATTTTGGCAATATTATAATAATAATCGGAATTTGTACTTGGCAAAATGATGATAAAAGTCATCATTTTACTCAAAAAACGTCACTGTTTTACGAGAACAACAAACAAAATTGGCAATATTATGATAAAAGTCTGACTTTTACTCAATAACAGTCGCACTTTTACAAGAAAAGCTTAACATTTTGGCAATTTTATGAACAGAGTCGTAATTTTACTCGACAAAAGTCAAAATTTGATAAGAAAACTTTAACATTTTGGCAATATTATAATAATAATCGGAATTTGTACTTGGTAAAATGATAATAAATGTCAAAATTTTACTCGAAAAATGTCACTGTTTTACAAGAACAACAAACAAAATTGGCAATATTATGATAAAAGTCTGAATTTTACTCAATAACAGTCGCACTTTTACAAGAAAAGCTTAACATTTTGGCAATTTTATGAAAAGAGTCGTAATTTTACTCGACAAAAGTCAAAATTGTATAAGAAAACTTTAACATTTTGGCAATATTATAATAATAATCGGAATTTGTACTTGGTAAAATGATGATAAAAGTCATAATTTTACTCAAAAAATGTCACTGTTTTACAAGAACAACAAACAAAATTGGCAATATTATGATAAAAGTCTGAATTTTACTCAATAACAATCGCACTTTTACAAGAAAAGCTTAACATTTTGGCAATTTTATGAAAAGAGTCGTAATTTTACTCGACAAAAGTCAAAATTGTATAAGAAAACTTTAACATTTTGGCAATATTATAATAATAATCAGAATTTGTACTTGGTAAAATGATGATAAAAGTCATAATTTCATTCAAAAAATGTCACTGTTTTACAAGAGCAACAAAAAAAATTGGCAATATTATGATAAAAGTCAGAATTTTACTCAGTAACAGTCGCACTTTTACAAGAAAAGCTTAACATTTTGGCAATTTTATGAACAGAGTCGTAATTTTACTCGACAAAAGTCAAAATTTTATAAGAAAACTTTAACAATTTGGCAATATTATAATAATAATCGGAATTTGTACTTGGTAAAATGATGATAAAAGTCATAGTTTTACTCAAAAAATGTCACTGTTTTACAAGAGCAACAAAAAAATTGGCAATATTATGATAAAAGTCTGAATTTTACTCAATAACAGTCACACTTTTACAAGAAAAGCTTAACATTTTGGCAATTTTATGAACAGAGTCGTAATTTTACTCAACAAAAGTCAAAATTTTATAAGAAAACTTTAACATTTTTGCAATATTATGATAAAAGTCTGAATTTTACTCAATAACAGTCGCACTTTTACAAGAAAAGCTTAACATTTTGGCAGTTTTATGAAAAAGAGTCGTAATTTTTCTCGACAAAAGTCAACATTTTATAAGAAAACTTTAACATTTTGGCGATATTATAATAATAATCGGAATTTGTACTTGGTAAAATGATGATTAAAGTCATAACTTTACTCAAAAAAACGTCACTGTTTTACAAAAACAACAAAAATAAATTGGCAATATTATGATAAAAGTCTGAATTTTACTCAATAACAGTCGCACTTTTACAAGAAAAGCTTAATATTTTGGCAATTTTATGAAAAGAGTTGTAATTTTACTCGACAAAAGTCACAATTTTATAAGAAAACTTTAACATTTTGGCAATATTATAATAATAATCGGAATTTGTACTTGGTAAAATGATGATAAAAGTCATAATTTTACTCAAAAAAACGTCACTGTTTTACGAGAACAACAAACAAAATTGGCAATATTATGATAAAAGTCTGAATTTTACTCAATAACAGTCGCACTTTTACAAGAAATTTTAACATTTTGGCAATTTTATGAAAAGAGTCGTAATTTTACTCGACAAAAGTCAAAATTTTATAAAAAAAACTTTAACATTTTGGCAATATTATAATAATAATCGGAATTTGTACTTGGTAAAATGATGATAAAAGTCATAATTTTACTCAAAAAATGTCACTGTTTTACAAGAGCAACAAAAAAAATTGGCAATATTATGATAAAAGTCTGAATTTTTCTCAATAACAGTCGCACTTTTACAAGAAAAGCTTAACATTTTGGCAATTTTAAGAACAGAGTCGTAATTTTACTCAACAAAAGTCAAAATTTTATAAGAAAACTTTAACATTTTGGCAATATTATAATAATAATCGGAATTTGTACTTGGTAAAATGATGATAAAAGTCATAATTTTACTCAAAAAAATGTCACTGTTTTACAAGAGCAACAAAAAAAATTGGCAATATTATGATAAAAGTCAGAATTTTACTCAGTAACAGTCACACTTTTACAAGAAAAGCTTAAAATTTTGCAATTTTATGAAAATAGTCGTAATTTTACTCGACAAAAGTCACAATTTTATAAGAAAACTTTAACATTTTGGCAATACTATAATAATAATCGGAATTTGTATTTGGTAAAATGATGATAAAAGTCATCATTTTACTCAAAAAATGTCACTGTTTTACAAGAGCAACAAAAAAATTGGCAATATGATAAAAGTCTGAATTTTACTCGGTAACAGTCGCACTTTTACAAGAAAAGCTTAACATTTTGGCAATTTTATGAAAAGAGTCGTAATTTTACTCGACAAAAGTCAAAATTGTATAAGAAAACTTTAACATTTTGGCAATATTATAATAATAATCGGAATTTGTACTTGGTAAAATGATGATAAAAGTCATAATTTTACTCAAAAAATGTCACTGTTTTACAAGAACAACAAACAAAATTGGCAATATTATGATAAAAGTCTGAATTTTACTCAATAACAATCGCACTTTTACAAGAAAAGCTTAACATTTTGGCAATTTTATGAAAAGAGTCGTAATTTTACTCGACAAAAGTCAAAATTGTATAAGAAAACTTTAACATTTTGGCAATATTATAATAATAATCGGAATTTGTACTTGGTAAAATGATAATAAATGTCAAAATTTTACTCGAAAAATGTCACTGTTTTACAAGAACAACAAACAAAATTGGCAATATTATGATAAAAGTCTGAATTTTACTCAATAACAGTCGCACTTTTACAAGAAAAGCTTAACATTTTGGCAATTTTATGAAAAGAGTCGTAATTTTACTCGACAAAAGTCAAAATTGTATAAGAAAACTTTAACATTTTGGCAATATTATAATAATAATCGGAATTTGTACTTGGTAAAATGATGATAAAAGTCATAATTTTACTCAAAAAATGTCACTGTTTTACAAGAACAACAAACAAAATTGGCAATATTATGATAAAAGTCTGAATTTTACTCAATAACAATCGCACTTTTACAAGAAAAGCTTAACATTTTGGCAATTTTATGAAAAGAGTCGTAATTTTACTCGACAAAAGTCAAAATTGTATAAGAAAACTTTAACATTTTGGCAATATTATAATAATAATCAGAATTTGTACTTGGTAAAATGATGATAAAAGTCATAATTTCATTCAAAAAATGTCACTGTTTTACAAGAGCAACAAAAAAAATTGGCAATATTATGATAAAAGTCAGAATTTTACTCAGTAACAGTCGCACTTTTACAAGAAAAGCTTAACATTTTGGCAATTTTATGAACAGAGTCGTAATTTTACTCGACAAAAGTCAAAATTTTATAAGAAAACTTTAACAATTTGGCAATATTATAATAATAATCGGAATTTGTACTTGGTAAAATGATGATAAAAGTCATAATGTTACTCAAAAAAACGTCACTGTTTTACAAGAGCAACAAAAAAAATTGGCAATATTATGATAAAAGTCTGAATTTTACTCAATAACAGTCGCACTTTTACAAGAAAAGCTTAACATTTTGGCAATTTTATGAACAGAGTCGTAATTTTACTCGACAAAAGTCAAAATTTGATAAGAAAACTTTAACATTTTGGCAATATTATAATAATAATCGGAATTTGTACTTGGTAAAATGATGATAAAAGTCATAATTTTACTCAAAAAAATGTCACTGTTTTACAAGAGCAACAAAAAAAAATTGGCAATATTATGATAAAAGTCTGCATTTTACTCAATAACAGTCGCACTTTTACAAGAAAATTTTAACATTTTGGCAATTTTATGAAAAGAGTCGTAATTTTACTCGACAAAAGTCAAAATTTTATAAAAAAAACTTTAACATTTTGGCAATATTATAATAATAATCGGAATTTGTACTTGGTGAAATGATGATAAAAGTCATAATTTACTCAAAAAATGTCACTGTTTTACAAGAGCAACAAAAAAAATTGGCAATATTATGATAAAAGTCTGAATTTTACTCAATAACAGTCACACTTTTACAAGAAAAGCTTAACATTTTGGCAATTTTATGAAAAGAGTCATAATTTTACTCGACAAAAGTCAATATTTTATAAGAAAACTTTAACATTTTGGCAATATTATAATAATAATCGGAATTTGTACTTGGCAAAATGATGATCAAAGTCATCATTTTACTCAAAAAAATGTCACTGTTTTACAAGAGCAACAAAAAAAATTGGCAATATTATGATAAAAGTCTGAATTTTACTCAATAACAGTCACACTTTTACAAGAAAAGCTTAACATTTTGGCAATTTTATGAAAAGAGTCATAATTTTACTCGACAAAAGTCAATATTTTATAAGAAAACTTTAACATTTTGGCAATATTATAATAATAATCGGAATTTGTACTTGGTAAAATGATGATAAAAGTCATAATTTTACTCAAAAAAACGTCACTGTTTTACGAGAACAACAAACAAAATTGGCAATATTATGATAAAAGTCTGAATTTTACTCAATAACAGTCGCACTTTTACAAGAAAAGCTTAACATTTTGGCAATTTTATGAACAGAGTCGTAATTTTACTCGACAAAAGTCAAAATTTGATAAGAAAACTTTAACATTTTGGCAATATTATAATAATAATCGGAATTTGTACTTGGTAAAATGATGATAAAAGTCATAATTTTACTCAAAAAAACGTCACTGTTTTACAAGAGCAACAAAAAAAAATTGGCAATATTATGATAAAAGTCTGCATTTTACTCAATAACAGTCGCACTTTTACAAGAAAATTTTAACATTTTGGCAATTTTATGAAAAGAGTCGTAATTTTACTCGACAAAAGTCAAAATTTTATAAAAAAAACTTTAACATTTTGGCAATATTATAATAATAATCGGAATTTGTACTTGGTGAAATGATGATAAAAGTCATAATTTACTCAAAAAATGTCACTGTTTTACAAGAGCAACAAAAAAAATTGGCAATATTATGATAAAAGTCTGAATTTTACTCAATAACAGTCACACTTTTACAAGAAAAGCTTAACATTTTGGCAATTTTATGAAAAGAGTCATAATTTTACTCGACAAAAGTCAATATTTTATAAGAAAACTTTAACATTTTGGCAATATTATAATAATAATCGGAATTTGTACTTGGCAAAATGATGATCAAAGTCATCATTTTACTCAAAAAAACGTCACTGTTTTACAAGAGCAACAAAAAAAATTGGCAATATTATGATAAAAGTCTGAATTTTACTCAATAACAGTCACACTTTTACAAGAAAAGCTTAACATTTTGGCAATTTTATGAAAAGAGTCATAATTTTACTCGACAAAAGTCAATATTTTATAAGAAAACTTTAACATTTTGGCAATATTATAATAATAATCGGAATTTGTACTTGGTAAAATGATGATAAAAGTCATAATTTTACTCAAAAAAACGTCACTGTTTTACGAGAACAACAAACAAAATTGGCAATATTATGATAAAAGTCTGAATTTTACTCAATAACAGTCGCACTTTTACAAGAAAAGCTTAACATTTTGGCAATT
Organism: Nerophis lumbriciformis; assembly: GCF_033978685.3. Taxonomy (NCBI): domain Eukaryota; kingdom Metazoa; phylum Chordata; class Actinopteri; order Syngnathiformes; family Syngnathidae; genus Nerophis; species Nerophis lumbriciformis. Next base: position 8,860,132 of record NC_084549.2, read on the forward strand.
TTATGAACAGAGTCGTAATTTTACTCGACAAAAGTCAAAATTTTAGAAGAAAACTTTAAAATTTTGGCAATATTATAATAATAATCGGAATTTGTACTTGGTAAAATGATGATAAAAGTCATAATTTTACTCAAAAAACGTCACTGTTTTACAAGAGCAACAAAAAAATTGGCAATATTATGATAAAAGTCTGAATTTTACTCAATAACAGTCACACTTTTACAAGAAAAGCTTAACATTTTGGCAATTTTATGAACAGAGTCGTAGTTTTACTCGACAAAAGTCAAAATTTTATAAGAAAACTAACATTTTGTCAATATTATAATAATAATCGGGAAATTGGACTTGGTAAAATGATGATAAAAGTCATAATTTTACTCAAAAAACGTCACTGTTTCACGAGAACAACAAAAAAATTGGCAATATTATGATAAAAGTCTGAATTTTACTCAATAACAGTCGCACTTTTACAAGAAAAGCTTAACATTTTGGCAATTTTATGAACAGAGTCGTAATTTTACTCGACAAAAGTCAACATTTTATAAGAAAACTTTAAAATTTGGCAATATTATAATAATAATCGGAATTTGTACTTGGTAAAATGATGATAAAAGTCATAATTTTACTCAAAAAAACGTCACTGTTTTACAAGAGCAACAAAAAAAAATTGGCAATATTATGATAAAAGTCTGAATTTTACTCAGTAACTGTCGCACTTTTACAAGAAAAGTTTAGCTGCTATGCAGTCACTTTAGTGGGAAGTTTTTATTGTTTTACAAATGTTTTTAGTTTTTAGTTTTTAGCTCAATGCTTTCATGATAGTTTGTATGTTGTATGTATTTTATGTATTTGTACCTTGTTTTATTGTTGTACCTTGTTTTTACTGTTGTACTTCGTTTTTACTGTTGCACCTTGTTTTTTTACTGTTGTACCTCGTTTTACTGTTGAACCTTGTTTTTTAATGACTACTGCTGCAAAACAAATTGCCCCTCGGGGACAATAAAGATTTTCTAAGTCTAAGTCTAAGTCTATTGCTGGGTATTGTGGCCAAACAGCTCAATTTTTGTTTCATCTCACCACAGAACTTTCCTCCAGAAGGTCTTATCTTTGTCCACGTGATGTCAGGCTTGTGTTCGGCTTACTGTACAGGACAGGTCGCTATGTTCTGGCACAGGATAGCAGGTTGTTCTGGCTTAAGAAGGCAGGTCCTCTCATCAGCGACAGGTGCGTTGATTTCTGATGATTGGTCTTATCTTTGTCCATGTGATGTCAGATGAAACAAAAATTGAGCTGTTTGGCCACAATAACATTAGAAAATAATCTCATGGAAATGACTGCTGTCAGGTTTGTGCTGCTGGTGTGGCCACAGCGTGCACGTCTGATGTCGCCCACATATGCTCCACTGAATGCTTTTTGAGTTTGCTCACACATGAAAAATTAGGAGGAACAGTGTGGTTTTTGTCCTGGTCGTGGAACTGTGGACCAGCTCTATACTTTCGGCAGGGTCCTTGAGGGTGCATGGGAGTTTACCCAACCAGTCTACATGTGTTTTGTGGACTTGGAGAAGGCATTCGACCGTGTCCCTCGGGAAGTCCTGTGGGGAGTGCTCAGAGAGTATGGTGTATCGGACTGTCTGATTGTGGCAGTCCGCTCCCTGTATGATCAGTGCCAGAGCTTGGTCCGCATTGCCGGTAGTAAGTCGGACATGTTTCCAGTGAGGGTTGGACTCCGCCAAGGCTGCCCTTTGTCACCGATTCTGTTCATAACTTTTATGGACAGAATTTCTAGGCGCAGTCAAGGCGTTGAGGGGATCCGGTTTGGTGGCTGCAGGATTAGGTCTCTGCTTTCTGCAGATGATGTGGTCCTGATGGCTTCATCTGGCCAGGATCTTCAGCTCTCACTGGATCGGTTCGCAGCCGAGTGAGAAGCGACTGGGATGAGAATCAGCACCTCCAAGTCCGAGTCCATGGTTCTCGCCCGGAAAAGGGTGTAGTGCCATCTCCAGGTTGGGGAGGAGACCCTGCCCCAAATGGAGGAGTTCAAGTACCTCGGAGTCTTGTTCACGAGTGAGCGAAGAGTAGCTCGTGAGATGGACAGGTGGATCGGTGCGGACGCTGTATCGATCCGTTGTGGTGAAGAAGGAGCTGAGCCGGAGGGCAAAGCTCTCAATTTACCGGTCGATCTACGTTCCCATCCTCACCCGTGGTCATGAGCTTTGGGTTATGACCGAAAGGACAAGATTGCGGGTACAAGCGGCCGAAATTAGTTCCCTCCGCCGGGTGGAAGGGCTCTCCCTTAGAGATAGGGTGAGAAGCTCTGCCATCTGGGAGGAGCTCAATGTAAAGCCGCTGCTCCTCCACATCGAGAGGAGCCAGATGAGATGGTTCGGGCATCTGGTCAGGATGCCACCCGATCGCCTCCCTAGGGAGGTGTTTAGGGCACGTCCGACCGGTAGGAGGCCGCGGGGAAGACCCAGGACACGTTGGGAAGACTATGTCTCCCGGCTGGCCTGGGAACGCCTCGGGGTCCCACAGGAAGAGCTGGACGAAGTGGCTGGGGAAAGGGAAGTCTGGGCTTCCCTGCTTAGGCTGCTGCCCCCGCGACCCGACCTCGGATAAGCGGAAGAAGAAGGATGGATGGATGGATGGATGGATGAAAAATTAGAGGCAACATTGATTGCCACGACCTGCAACACTGCATCTGGCAGACATATTGGACAATTCCTTCAAATACTTCTCATCAAACTGGAAAGCCCAGCCATACTTCATGACAACAAAGAACGTACCATTTGTAAACCAGCGTTGTGTACTCCCATTGCAACACATGTTCAAGCCGACCGTCAACACCCCCGCCCCATGATGGATGAGAAGCTTACTTGAATTGAATGTGCATGTCAGCGGGAGAGCATGGCTCCGCCATTGTAATGGATGCCAACATACTTAAAGCCATCATGTTAGACATTAGCCTCCACTGCTAAAGAACCCCACTTCTGGAAGCACTTTTCTCACCCACTTAGAGCCTCTCCTTTGGGCCCAGAAAGACGCTCCTCTGCTTTGGTTTCCTATACCTCTTCCCCGAGTTGGAGTGGGTGTTTGGTTGGTGCTAAGAAGTTCAAGATGTGCCAGCCAGAGAGAGATAGGACAGCATGAAGGTGTTTGAACCGCTGCTTAATGCAGTCAGGATGGTGATTACACATTGATCAAATCAAATCAAGTCAAACTTTATTTTTCAAGCGCTTTTCATACATAAAAGAAATGCAACGTTTAAGTTAAAAACTTAAATTCCCCATTATCACATACGTACGCACGGATACAGATACCAAACACACCCACACAATGTACACACATACATAACTATATGGACAGATGATTGCATGGCTGAGTACAGAGGAGCCATGTGAGTAAACACTATCACAGGAGACATCTGCACCAGGAGGTCATCAGACCATGGCCACCAGGACGCTGACAGAAAAGCGCCCCCCACAAGCACGGCCGCTAACCCCTGAGGCAGATGGCTCATCTGAGGAACGTTGGAAAATAAAAATAATAGAACTTGTAAAATAGTAAGAACCATGAGTAGAGATAAATAATAAAATACAAGTAAGACATATGAAGATTAATAGAAAAAAATAAAAATACAAAAATACAAAATTATATATCCATACATCCATCCATCCATCCATCCATCTTCTTCCGCTTATCCGAGGTCGGGTCGCGGGGGCAGCAGCCTAAGCAGGGAAGCCCAGACTTCCCTCTCCCCAGCCACTTCGTCCAGCTCCTCCCGGGGGATCCCGAGGCGTCCCCCAGGCCAGCCGGGATATATAGTCTTCCCAACGTGTCCTGGGTCTTCCCCGTGGCCTCCTACTGGTCGGACGTGCCCTAAACACCTCCCTAGGGAGGCCTTCGGGTGGCATCCTGACCAGATGCCCGAACCACCTCATCTGGCTCCTCTCGATGTGGAGGAGCAGCGGCTTTACTTTGAGCTCCCCCCGGATGACAGAGCTTCTCACCCTATCTCTAAGGGAGAGCCCCGCCACCCGGCGGAGGAAACTCATTTCGGCCGCTTGTACCCGTGATCTTGTCCTTTCGGTCATGACCCAAAGCTCATGACCATAGGTGAGGATGGGAACGTAGATCGACCGGTAAATCGAGAGCTTTGCCTTCCGGCTCAGCTCCTTCTTCACCACAACATATCGATACAGCGTCCGCATTACTGAAGACACCGCACCGATCTGCCTGTCGATCTCACGATCCACTCTTCCCTCACTCGTGAAGAAGACTCCGAGGTACTTGAACTCCTCCACTTGGGGCAAGATCTCCTCCCCAACCCGGAGATGGCACTCCACCCTTTTCCGGGCGAGAACCATGGACTCGGACTTGGAGGTGCTGATTCCCATCCCAGTCGCTTCACACTCGGCTGCGAACCGATCAAGTGAGAGCTGAAGATCTTGGCCAGATGAAGCCATCAGGACCACATCATCTGCAAAAAGCAGAGACCTAATCCCGCAGCCACCAAACCAGATACCCTCAACGCCCTGACTGCGCCTAGAAATTCTGTCCATAAAGGTTATGAACAGAATCGGTGACAAAGGGCAGCCCTGGCGGAGACCAACCCTCACTGGAAACGGGTCCGACTTACTGCCAGCAATGCGGACCAAGCTCTGACACTGATTATACAGGGAGCGAACCGCCACAATAAGACAGTCCGTTACCCCATACTCTCTGAGCACTCCCCACAGGACTTCCCGGGGTACACGATTGAATGCCTTCTCCAAGTCCACAAAGCACGTGTAGACTGGTTGGGCAAACTCCCATGCACCCTCAAGGACCCTGCCGAGAGTATAGAGCTGGTCCACAGTTCCACGACCAGGACGAAAACCACACTGTTCCTCCTGAATCCGAGGTTCGACTATCCGGCGTAGCCTCCTCTCCAGTACACCCGAATAGACCTTACCGGGAAGGCTGAGGATATATAATAGATATATAAAAATATATATATATACAGTAAATAAATAATAAATAAATATAACTAAATAACATCTTGCATAACTAATAGGATGAAAACTAAAATATAAATGACTTCAATTAAATAATTAATATCAGGTAAAAGCCAAGGCAAAAAGGTGGGTATTAAGCCTGCTCTTGAAAACGTGAACATTCTCCGCAGCCCTGTGGTCCTCCGGCAAGCTGTTCCATAGGCGGGGGCCAAAATGGTGGAAAGATTCCACCCCGTGACTTTGTGTCCTGACTTTGGGAATGATTAGGAGATGAGTGCCAGAGGATCTCAGGGCCCCGGGAAGTCTCCTAGGTTAAAACATACTTGCCAACCCTTCCGATTTTCCCGGGAGACTCCCGAATTTCAGTGCCCCTCCCGAAATTCTCCCGGGGCAACCATTCTCCCGAATTTCTCCCGATTTCCACCCGGGCAACAATATTGGGGGCGTGCCTTAAAGGCACTGCCTTTAGCGTCCTCTCCATACTTGCCAACCCTCCCGAATTTAGCGGGAGACTCCCGAATTTCAGTGCCCCTCCCGAAAATCTCCCGGGGCAACCATTCTCCCGAATTTCTCCCGATTTCCACCCGGATAACAATATTGGGGGCGTGCCTTAAAGGCACTGCCTTTAGCGTTTGTTTGTTTGTGTTGGCATCACTATGTGACGTCACAGGAAAATGGACGGGTGTATAAAACGATGGTTAAAATCAGGCACTTTGAAGCTTTTTTTAGGGATATTGCGTGATGGGTAAAATTTTGAAAAAAACTTCGAAAAATTAAATAAGCCACTGGGAACTGATTTTTAATGGTTTTAACCCTTCTGAAATTGTGATAATGTTCCCCTTTAAAGACAATGATTGCAATTTTGATATTGTCATGATCCGTGGTCCGGATCATGTTTTTGTTATGTTCTGTTAGTTTTGGACTATTTTAGTTCCTGTTTGACACCTGAGTTTGTTTTAGTTACCATGGCTACTTATGATTTTCACCTGCCTCTGGTGTTCGGGAGGCGCACCTGCTTCTAATCAGAGGACTATTTAAGCCTATCTTTGCCAGTCAGTCGTCCTGGCGTCATTAGTTGTTTGCCTCATGCCTGGACTACGTAAGTCTCGTTTATTTCATGCCACAATTTCATAAGTTCTCTATGTCCATAGTCGATGCTAAGTGTTAGCTTTTGTCTCCAAGTGCGATCAGCGCGTTGTGCCTTCGCCTTGTTTTTTGTAACCTTTTGAGTTTTGAGAAATAAATATGTTCCTACCTGCACGCCTTGTCCGGAATAGTCCGTTTGCATACTGGGAGAACAAACCTCGCAGCAAGCTGCGACCCCTCCGTCGTGGCAGATATGTGCTTAGGGCCGATGACCAAAACTTCAGTCTTGTCCTGGTTAAGACTCAGGGTGCTTTCTATCAGTGACGTTTTTCTTTCCATGATGGCAGGTGAGGCCCCGCCTCACCTGCCATCATGGAAAGAAAAAAAAAGGAAAAAGGAAAAAAAAAAAAATTAAATTGTTATATGTATCCAGTGATTATACTATAAAGTTATTTTCCATTTAACGTCACCAGTTTTAGATTATTTTTATTCAAAATCGCTGAATTTTCACATTTGCCGTTCAAATACTGAGAAGAGACGGTGCGGTGAACAGCAGCCAGTTGAGGCACGTCACTCAGTGCCTCACCATGGATTCCAGACTCGGCTAACTGCTGGCCTGCTATGCAGTGAGACTGTATTGCTATATGAACTATATTATACATTTCCATAGTTTAGTTAGCTGAGGTATATAATGTACAGTGTATTTTGTCAACAACTGTATGTGTGTAACGTATTTCTTGTGCTGAGCGATCATAAAACGGCTGCAAAAGACGCACTGGCTGAGGCTCCAGTAGCTCCGCCTCCTGCACCCCCGCCGTAGAATTGTTATATCAACTAAAGCCCACACTTAAACTTTCCACGTGCAAGATTGAATCTATTTAAAAAAATTATTTCATAAGAAGCCAAAAAGTGCAAAAACAATAATGTTCGTGTTGGAGGAGTTGTGAATGACTGCAGGGCCACAACATTAGGTACACCTGCAGACTGCAGGTGTATCTAATTCACAACTCCTCCAACACGAACATTATTGTTTTTGCACTTTTTGGCTTCTAATTATATAACTTTTGTAACCTATTTTCATGGGCTTTCCTCTTTGTGATGTTAAGTTCCTGTTATGCGCTGTTATACAGTATATGCCTTGAGCTCTTATTTTGAAGGCGCTAAGAGCGGAAGTGATGTCACGTTGCGGAGGTTTTTGAAAGAAGGTAAATAAAGTGGTCCTCGTGTAAACTGGAGCCTCCGTGTTTGTTATTTTGTAGTTTCATACAGTATAGGCGACATTTATAAACCCTCGGTTACACTTTTTTAAATAGATTCAATCTTGCACGTGGAAAGTTTGAGTGAGGGCTTAAGTTGCGGCGCATGGACTTAATTTCTAAGTAAAGGTAAGACCATAATAACGTTTTCTTATTAACTGTGCTTTTTTGTGCGCTACAGTTTGTATGTGTAAAGTTAAAGTTAAGTTAAAGTAGCAATGATTGTCACACACACACTAGGTGTAATGAAATTTGTCGTCTGCATTAGACCCATCCCCTTGATCACCCCCTGGGAGGTGAGGGGAGCAGTGGGCAGCAGCGGCGCCGCGCCCGGGAATCATTTTTGGTGATTTAACCCCCAATTCCAACCCTTGATGCTGAGTGCCAAGCAGGGAAGAATGCTGGTATGAACTTTTAAACATAACCCGTTAACTGCTGCCAATCAAATGGTGAATAAGATACTCTTTAGGGTTCATATGTTTGTAAATCTGACTGTGATGAAGTCAGTGCCTCACCAGCCATCAACCTCACCGCACGTCACTGCTTTCTATGGACCAGCTGCTGATCTATGGACGGCCTGTGAACTCCCGCGGCCGACAAGGTGGGGTCGGGGTGGGAGATCACAGCCACACAACTGCAACTAAGCCCCCGCTATTTTTTTTCTTCCCTCGGAGAAAAAGAGAGCGAGCGCCTTTTTTTAAGCCGTCTTCATGCCAAACTGCTTTACATGGCAATTAGCTATGTCCTCATTTAGCTCGCCCCATCTCAAAGGGTAATGAAAGTCATACATCATCTTCAGGGTCTGCTAATTATCCAGCTCAGTTGCAGGTAACCACAAGAAGGTCCTGTCAGCCAGATATTTATTGCACGGCCAATAAGCTGCGGTTAAAAAAAAAAAAAAAAAAAAAACTCTTAAAAGGTTGCCTGTAGCAGCCACCTCACATCCTTGGAATACCTATTTTTTTTTTTTCAACCAGTCAAAGAGGGAAATGTCCTCAGTCCGCAAATAAATCACTTCTTGTGGGGCGGCAATGACATGTTCCACCGGAGCGGGTGCACCAAGTGTTGGAAACCGGAGAACACAAACATTTTGGGGGTCAGCTCGTCTGTGATGATTTACATGCATTTGGCTAATGGAGGGAGCACAAGTGAATTACTGTACTCCGGAATGGCTCGGCAGCAGCTAGGAGGCATGCATGCTATGCAGCGCTTGGCACGCCTGAGTAAAAATCAACATTTTTATATCTACTACGCACAGATAAAATTACTTTGCATAAGTTCTGAGACTAGTCGTGCTCCCCCTGAGGTTCGGAAGTATAATGATTATTATTAAATGAATAAACAAGTTGAATTAAAGTCAATTTAATACAATCAAGGCAAGGCAACTTTATTTATATAGCATGCTTACATTTTCTTTTTTTTTTTTAAATTGGACTAAAGTGCTTTACAGGTTAAAAAGCATAGAGCAGGGGTGCTCATTACGTCGATCGCGAGCTACCGGTCGATCTCGGAGGGTGTGTCAGTCGATCACCAGCCAGGCATTAAAAAAATAGTCCTAAAAATGAGCGATCATAAATCTTCACTATGACGTCACTTTCGTCACTTGATTGACATTCACGGCACCCGAGGGTCTTCTGAGATGACGCTGGCTGCTGCCAGCTCATTCAAATTACCGACTGGAAGGCGAGAAACACTTTATTTCAACAGACTCTGGCGCCGTACCTGTCGTCAAAACTCCAAAGACCGACTGCGCAGTTGCACAGTTGCGCTAACAAAATAGGAGTCTCAGAAAGCTGGCGTGCACAAGCTAGCAAGCTACGGAGTTTGCCGACAATGTATTTCTTGTAAAGTGTATACAAAGGAGTACGGAAGCTGGACAAATAAGATGCCAAAAACCAACCACTTTCATCTGGTATTGGACAGTAAACTTTTTTTGTCCTCCATTCGAAAATGCGGACCTTATCAGCACCACTGCATAATCAATGCAAGTCATCAGAATCAGGTAATACACCAACTTATATTCTTGTCTTCATGAAAGAAAGGAATCTATATGTGTTAAACATGCTTGTATTATCATTAAACACCTTTTACTTGTTAACAATATTAACTATATGTGTTAAACATGCTTGTATTATCTTTAAACACCTTTAACTTATTAACAATATTAACTATATGTGTTAAACATGCTTGTATTATCTTTAAACACCTTTAACTTGTTAACAATATTAACTATATGTATTAAACATTCTTGTATTATCATTAAACACCTTTAATTTTTTTTAACAATATTAACTATGTGTTAAACATGCTTGTAATATCATTAAACACCTTTAACTTGTTAAAAATATTAACTATATGTATTAAACATGCTTGTATTATCATTAAACACCTTTAATTTTTTAACAATATTAACTATATGAGTTAAACATGCTTGTATTATCTTTAAACACCTTTTACTTGTTAACAATATTAACTATATGTATTAAACATACTTGTATTATCATTAAACACCTTTAATTTATTAACACTATTAACTATATGTGTTAAACATGCTTGCATTATCATTAAACACCTTTAACTTGTTAACAAAAACATATATTTCATAAATAAGTAAATATAAATTATATATATGAATGAGGTAGATCCCCACGACTTGATCAATTGAAAAGTAGCTCGCCTGCAGAAAAAGTGTGAGCACCCCTGGCATAGAGCAAAAAAAAAAAAAACATAAACAATGCATAAGCTAAACAAGATAGTGCAAAAAGCAATACGGTGAGAGGGTTCGGATAAAAAGTAAAATTGCAAGATAAAAATAATGAAATAATAAAAGTGCGACAAATTTAAAAAACAATTATAATAATTTTTTAAAATAAAAATAAAAATCGTTGCGTTTTAATTACAGTTGTCAAGCAATTAAAATATTTATCGCGATTAATGGCATTGTTTATATTTAACTCGAAATTAATCTCGATTAATCACAGATAGATATAATTTTCCATCAAGTGTACCCCAGACTAGACTTGTATGAAGGACTTTTAGGGCCACACTGGGTAATTTTTCATAAACTGCAGGAATACGAATTCAATTTTTATGAGAATTAAATAGCATTGCCAAAAAATGTGTAACTTTAAATTGCATAATGTTGCGTTTTGGACCAGTTGTTCCTCCCAGGGAATTCAAGTCACAAGTCGCTCCCAAGCTCTTTACGACACTTAAAGCTGAGTTGAAAAACCACCAGAGACAGAATAGGTATTTTGTAATATATTTGCAAAGCTTTGCAGATATACATTCACAGAGACAGCATAGAATATTCGGATCGCCCCGCTAAAATGGTCTGTCTTCCCGACCCCCAAAACCCTCTCTCCTCTCTCTAGTCAAAACACATGCACATCGTCTCTCTAGTCAAAACACATTCCAAAGAATTCAAGGTTAACGCACACAGTTTACTTGCAGAGAAACAGAAAGAAAATAAATGGAAAACACGAGCTGTTTTCAAATATGACTATGAAAGAAAATAAGTAACACTAAAATTTGGATATATGTAAATATCTGCCTCCGACAATAACTATTCAAAAATATATTTGGAATTGTACATGAAAAATTGTGATAACAGTTCCTAATTTTATGAGTTAATTTAAAAAACAAAAAAAAGTATTTCTGTAATATAATGATCATAATCATATAGCTATGTTAAATGTGATCTTGCTACCTAAATTCATATAGGAAGTGTTTTTTTTTTTTTTTTTTTTTTAATGGACTGTTTACATTGTTGAAATAATGACTTTTTTCTTATATAATTTAGACTATTTTTTATTTTTTTAATATATAAATTATTTAAGTTAGTTTGTTTTTTTCAACGAACAGGTTTTGGTTGGAAACATGCATCTGCCAGAAGGTGATATTAAAAATAATAATATATTTCCCAGCATTGATTTAAATTTGAACAAAAACTTGAAGTCAACATTTGCTTGGTATGAATATTTTCATGCGTGACCGTACACAAATATATATGAGGTTGGTAGAGTGGGCGTGCCAGCAACTTGAGGGTTCCAGGTTCGATTCCCGCTTCCGCCATCCGAGTCACTGCCGTCGTGTCCTTGGGCAAGACACTCCACCCACCTGCTCCCAGTGCCACCCACACTGGTTTAAATGTGACTTCGATATTGGGTTTCACTATGTAAAGTGCTTTGAGTCACTGGAGAAAAGCGCTATATAAATATAATTCACTTCACTTCACTGGTGTTGTCCCGATACCAATATTTTGTTACCGGTACTAAAATTATTTCGATACTTTTCAATACTTTTCTAAATAGACTATAAAAATGGGAGCCATTACCTCCCTGCTTGGCACTCAGCATCAAGGGTTGGAATTAGGGGTTAAATCACCCAAAATGATTCCCGGGCGCGGCCACCGCTGCTGCCCACTGCTCCCCTCACCTCCCAGGGGGTGATCACGAGTGATGGGTAAAATGCAGAGAATAATTTCGCCACACCTCGTGTGTGTGTGTAACAATTATTGGCTTTATTTTAAGAAAAAATCTTAGGGTACATTAAACATGTTTCTTATTGTAAATTTGTCCTTAAATAAAATAGTGAACATACAAAACAACTTGTCTTTTAGTAGTAAGTAAAGGCTCCCTAATTTAGTGATCCCTTTTGTCAGTCATCCACTCTTTTGTCTCTGTGGGTGGAGGCGAGTCCACTCGGCAGGCACTGAAGTCGAGGCTCGTAACAGAATGATCCAGATCAGGGCCCAAAATGGAAAAAAGTTGCTCCTCTTTCAGACGTTTCCTAAAAAGTTTCATGACTTTCCGAGCTGAGTAACTGACAAACCAGCGATTCCGTGACCTTTTGGCGGAGGTAATACCACACGGATGACTGCTTTTCAAGTCGTACAAGGTGCAAACAGAGTCTCATCTGCGGTCACTCGAACGAGTATGACGATCCTCCTGGTAGGGGTGTATCCCTTTGTGGAGGATGCCTGTGCATGACTTTGTTTAACGTGGGGAGGACTGGTGCACAGACAGTCACCACACGATCCTTGACAGATCCGGGTCAGGGTCCAGTTGCATGGAGTCCAAGACGACTGGGGACCCTTTTCTGCTGCAGCCTTCTTCCGCCATCGCAGCCGTTGTGGTAGTTCTTAAATCTACCGTCTTCCGCCCGTTGAGGTCTTCACCGTATCCCTGGCTATAGGGCAGTCAGGTACTAGGGTCTTTGCCAAGGGCCACCTGGGGTAACAGTAGTAAAGGGACTAACCTCCTAGTGCCCCAAGACCCCATAGAGGAGCCTCCACTGCCGGATGCACTTTAAGGTCATGCCCAGGACACAATACATCAGAGGTGTGGACTCGAGTCACATGACTTGGACTCGAGTCAGACTCGAGTCATGAATTTGATGACTTTAGACTCGACTTGACAAAATGTAAAAAGACTTGCAACTCGACTTAGACTTTAACATCAATGACTTGTGACTTCACTTGGACTTGAGCCTTTTGAATTGACATGACTTGACATGACTTGCTACTTTCCCCAAAACCCAAAGATGAAAAAGTTATTCGGGAGCGCTCCGTATTTTTCATTGTGTACTTGTCTATCAGCGTTGCGTGTGTCAGCTGGTGTGGTCTCAGTACAACAGCCAATCAAATTAGATCTACTTTGTTTTCATCACACAGCATTCATCCAATCAAATTGCAGGACAACCAACGAAGAAGACATGTCCAAACCACACGCCAGTGAACAAAAAATGATACCTAAAATAATTTTGTTTGGGTATAAAAATTACGAGGTGGTCAACACAAAACGGTTTGCAGTATGCAACACATGCGGTTCAAAAATTACTGATGGAGAGGCGACAACTTCCAACTTCGTCCGGCATTTGAAGTTGCACAAAGAACGGTAAGTTTTGAATGTAAGGTAACGTTTATTGGCTAAGTAACGTGACTTTTATTTGCTGTGTAGTTAAATCAGTGAGGCTGTAAACTCACTGCTAACGTTATAACGTTTTTGCAAACACGGGAATCTGTTGCAGTTCACTACCTTATTCATACTTTTTGTTCAGTGATTTTTTTTAAGCAGGGTTACGTTAGTCAATGTATCACACGTAATGTTAGACGGCGGTCAGCAGCACCGCGTATTTTAGCAACCTAAAAAAAGACAAAAATAGTAAAATAAAGGTCAGTTAAAATGTATACTATATTATGAATATGTGTACCGTTTTAGCTAGCTTTCTGACATACTGTTGGTTGTTTACCTCAGTGGTCCCCAACCACCGGGCCGCGGCCCGGTACTGGTCCGTGGATCGATTGGTATCGGGCCGCACAAGAAATGTTTTTATTTTTTTATTTTTTTATTTTTAATTAAATCAACATAAAAAACACAAGATACACTTACAAGTAGTGCACCAACCCAAAAAACCTCTCTCCCCCTTTTGTTCTGGGCATTGAACATGAAGACTCTTCCTTCACTGTTCCGAGTGGCCATGAGAGTCTTGGCAGTGCCTGCCTCCAGTGCTCCAGTGGAGCGAGTTTTCAGCCATGGTGGCATCATACTACGCCCCCATCGTGCACAAATGACTGACAGACTCTTGGCTAATTTGGTCTTTTGCAAATGCAATGCAGCATAGGGCCCTGACATATAAAAAGTACAACTTTTTTGTTATGTTCACGTATATGTCATGTTTTTTCAATGTTAACACTTTTGTACAAATAAGTACATTTGCACTTTATTTTTCAATGTGTTTGTTCTGTAAAGGAATGAGTTCATGTTTAAAATGACTGGTTAATAGTGCTATTATAAAGTGCAATGTCAGCACAATTTTCTTTCCTGCAATTTAAAATGCACTTGTTTTAATAAATAAATACAGCGTTTGAAAAGCATACACAATCTGTGTTAATATATTAGTCTGTGGTTAAAAGGACTTGAAAGGACTCGAAACTCAAAATGCAGGACTTAGGACTTGACTTGAGACTTTCCAGTCTTGACTTTGGACTTGACTCGGGGCTTGCCTGTCTTGACTCGGGACTTGACTCGGACTTGAGGGCAAAGACTTGAGACTTACTTGTGACTTGCAAAACAATGACTTGGTCCCACCTCTGCAATACATAGCAATTGACGCTGTGGTCAAAGTTGGGATTGCCACAAAACACATTTGAAGATATTCGACACTAATGCCATCTGGTGGCTAAAGTGGATAGTGCGCCCACCTCAATTTGTCACGTTTCAAGTGTCGGGTAAACTGTCCATATAAACCCCTTCCCTTCTGTTTGCAATAAAGCACAACTGAATGTTTAGTTATGGTAAGTTTGGTCGACTTGTAATACAAATAAAAGCCCAACCGGTGATTCGGAGTGAACTTTTTTGGAGCTACCGACAGCGGAATGAAAGAAACCAAGTGGTCTCTCTTGTCAGTGTCGACGTATTCGTTTAATCGGGAGCCAGAAGATGTTTAAAGAGGACACAATGCCATCCATCATATATCGCAATGTATGAATATGCAATGAGGTGTCTGCTTCCAGGCATGGAATCTCCCTCTGCCTTCTCCTTTCTGGACTCCGACTTCAGGTCTGGTGTTGTCCTTCAGACCTTGGCAAAGAAGCCACGTCAACAGTGGCAAGAACATGGGCAATAAGAGTGAATGTGCGTCGGCATTAACTTGGGCACAGTTTCAACTGAAACTCAGAACATACGATTAGTTGCAAGGCCTACTCTAAGCATATCTATACAAAACATTTCTTAATCACTTCATCCTTCATTATATTAATTATATCGGGATGGTCTCCTGCTGGCCCCACTATGGACTGGACTCTCACTATCATGTTAGATCCACTATGGACTGGACTCTCACTAATATGTTAGATCCACTATGGACTGGACTCTCACTATTATGTTAGATCCACTATGGACTGGACTCTCACATTATTATGTTAGATCCACTATGAACTGGACTCTCACACTATTATGTTAGATCCACTATGGACTGGACTCTCAAACTATTATGTTAGATCCACTATTAACTGGACTCTCACTATTATGTTAGATCCACTATGGACTGGACTCTCACATTATTATGTTAGATCCACTATGGACTGGACTCTCACACTATTATGTTAGATCCACTATGGACTGGACTCTCACCATTATGTTAGATCCACTATTAACTGGACTCTCAGACTATTATGTTAGATCCACTATGGACTGGACTTTCACTATTATGTTAGAGCCACTATGGACTGGACTCTCACACTATTATGTTAGATCCACTATGGACTGGACTCTCACACTATTATGTTAGATCCACTATGGACTGGACTCTCACTATTATGTTAGATCCACTATGGACTGGACTCTCACACTATTATGTTAGATCCACTATGGACTGGACTCTCACACTATTATGTTAGATCCACTATGGACTGGACTCTCACTATTATGTTAGATCCACTATTAACTGGACTCTCACACTATTATGTTAGATCCACTATGGACTGGACTCTCACTATTATGTTAGATGCACTATGAACTGGACTCTCACTATTATGTTGGATCCACTATTAACTGGACTCTCACACTCTTATGTTAGATCCACTATGGACTGGACTCTCAAACTATTATGTTAGATCCACTATGGACTGGGCTCTCACTATTATGTTAGATCCACTATGGACTGGACTTTCACTATTATGTTAGATCCACTATGGACTGGACTCTCACACTATTTTGTTAGATTCACTATGGACTGGACTCTCACTATTATGTTAGATCCACTATGGACTGGACTCTCACACTATTATGTTAGATCCACTATGGACTGCACTCTCACACTATTATGTTAGATCCACTATGGACTGGACTCTCACACTATTATGTTAGATCCACTATGGACTGGACTATCACATTATTATGTCAGATCCACTATGGACTGGACTCTCACTATCATGTTAGATCCACTATGGACTGGACTCTCACTAATATGTTAGATCCACTATGGACTGGACTCTCACTATTATGTTAGATCCACTATGGACTGGACTCTCACATTATTATGTTAGATGCACTATGGACTGGACTCTCACACTATTATGTTAGATCCACTATGGACTGGACTCTCAAACTATTATGTTAGATCCACTATGGACTGGACTCTCACACTATTATGTTAGATCCACTATGGACTGGACTCTCACACTATTATGTTAGATCCACTATGGATTGTACTCTCACACTATTAAGTTAGATCCACTATGGCCCTGACTCTCACTATTATGTTAGATCCACTATTAACTGGACTCTCACACTATTATGTTAGATCCACTATGGACTGGACTCTCACATTATTATGTTAGATCCACTATGGACTGGACTCTCACACTATTATGTTAGATCCACTATGGACTGGACTCTCACTATTATGTTAGATCCACTATTAACTGGACTCTCACACTATTATGTTAGATCCACTATGGACTGGACTCTAACTATTATGTTAGATCCACTATTATCTGGACTCTCACACTACTATGTTAGATCCACTATGGACTGGACTCTCACAATATTATGTTAGATCCACTATGGACTGGGCTCTCACTAATATATTAGATCCACTATGAACTGGACTCTCACTAGTATGTTAGATCCACTAAGGACTGGACTCTCACTATTATGTTAGATCCACTATTAACTGGACTCTCACACTATTATGTTAGGTCCACTATGGACTGGACTCTCACACTATTATGTTAGATCCACTATGGACTGGACTCTCACAATATTATGCTAGATCCACTCGACGTCCATTGCACCGGTCGCCCAGGGGGTGGGGGGGTCCCCACATCTGCAGTCCCCTTCAAGGTTTCTCATTGTCATCCCATCGGGTTGAGTTTTTCCTTGCCCTGATGTGGGATCTGAGCCGAGGATGTCGTTGTGGCTTGTGCAGCCCTTTTGAGACACTCGTGATTTAGGGCTATATAAGTAAATATTGATTGATCTATTTATTGATAATACATCCCAACATCAGTCATCCACTCTTTTTGTCTCTGTGAGTGGAGGCGGGAATGTACAGAAGTCGAGGCTCGTAACAGGGCCCAAAATCGAAGAAGTTGTTCCTATTTCAGACTGTGGAAGACTTAATAATAATAATAACTGGGATTTATATAGCGCTTTTCTAAGTACCCAAAGTCGCTTTACATGTAGAACCCATCAATCATTCATACCTGGTGGTGGTAAGCTACTTTCATAGCCACAGCTGCCCTGGGGTAGACTGACGGAAGCGTGGCTGCAATTTGCGCCAACGGCCCCTCCGACAACCACCTATCATTCAATTCACCGGTGTGAGTGGCACCGGGGGCAAAGGGTGAAGTGTCCCGCCCAAGGACACAACGGCAGCGATTTTTGTATGGTAAGAGGCGGGGAGCGAACCTGCAACCCTCAGGTTTCTGGCACGGTTGCTCTACCCACTACGCCATGCTCTTCCGGGTTCTTTGGGACATGACCGCCTCGTTCATCTTTCTGAACAATTTTTTGCAATAAATGTTTTTGGTGTTCGTTTTCAGTCATTTCTGTCTCTTTCGTGCTCGGGTTTTCTCTCCACCATCAACCCCTCTCCTTCCCGGGCTGCTGCTCTTTAACAGAGCGACCGGTGATTAGATAAGCCAGCCCAGGTGTGCCATCTACACACCTGTCGCTAATCTCAAAACCGGTCCTGGCACACCCCGCTTCGCTGCAGGTCCGCAGGCCACGCCCCCCCCCCCACACCCAGACGTTTCCTGACTTTCTAAGTATCGTTGCTAACGATTCCGTGACCTTTTGGCGGAGGTAACAACACACGGGTGACTGGTTTTCAAGTCGTATAAGGTGCAAACAGAGTCTGCGTTACATTCCAAAGTGTCGCTGTCATTGCCGGGCCCGGACATGTGCGGTCCAGCAACACTCCTGTCACCTCACATAGGAGACGTGGACGGTGGCCATGGCCGCTTCCTGCCTCCTGGCTTGCCCGCCATCCTATCCGCCGTGAGCCGGTGCCGAGTCTGAGGTTTGGAGTCAGGAGAGCGCACACACACAGGCCGGGGTTGAGAGCTGGAGGCAAAGAGGAGACTAATTGTCAAGGTTACGCCTCGGAAGATGATTGATGTCAGGCCGGGCTTTCCTGTCAGCCTGTCAGGAGGCAGGAATGTTTAATGTTCTCATTATTGGTTACGCTGTTGTGTATATTTCTCTGTCAGCGCCACCGAGCCATCTGAACTGCCAACGCACTTCAAAGGCCTGCAGGTCATTTATCTTCCCCCGACGCTCCCAATGCTCAGCCTCAGCTGAGTGCCAGTGATTTGTTATGACTTGAGAGCTGGCTGACAGACAGGCCCTCTGTAAAGGCGGAGAGGTGGGGGGGGGAAAGGAATCCTTTTTGTCACACTATGAAAACATCAATGTTGCCATAATGGGCTACAACTGTCAGCCCGGGCCAGCACCTGACAGTCGTGCGGCCTCGCTAATTTGCAGTCCCGGTGACTTGCACTTCCCCGTCGAGGTGGAGGAGGGGGGGGGGGGGTCGCGCAAACACGCCATCTGCTGACGGAAAAAGGCGAGGCTGAGTCATTTGGCGTTAATCGTCTTTTCTCCCGTTGTCAGGAGAGAAAACCAGGGACGCCGCCCTCGACACACCAGGGCGAGATAGAGCGAGGGAGAGAGAATCGGATCTTTGTTTCCTTTCCCAGGCCCTGACATGATTAATCGTTTTCCTCTGATCTAATTTTGGAACGTGAAAAGCAACGCGTTTGTCTGGAAGAGAAATGGCGGCGGCGTTCCGTGCAGATGGGAAATTTTCGAAAAAGGAAAAAAAATTAAAAAAAAGATTAAAGTGAAATTCCACTCCTTAGAACTAATCACGAGATGTAGATGATAGTGTCGTCCTAACCAGATGGCGGGGTTTTGATTGGGCGGACCCTTCCTCGTATTAATGAATGCTTGACTGTTAGGCTATGTCTACTTTAAGGCGGATAACCCCTTAAACAAATAATTATTGAGCCAAAGCCAGTGGTTCTTAACCTTGTTGGAGGTACGGACATACTTGCCAACCTTGAGACCTCCGATTTCGGGAGGTGGGGGGAGGGGGGGTATCTAATTCACAACTCCTCCAACATGAACATTATTGTTTTTGCACTTTTTGGCTTCTTATTAAATAACTTTTGTAACCTATTTTCATGGGCTTTCCCCTTTGTGATGTTAAGTTCCTGTTATGCGCTGTTATACAGTATATGCCTTGAGCTCTTATTTTGAAGGCGCTAAGAGCGGAAGTGATGTCATGTTGCGGAGGTTTTTGAAAGAAGGTAAATAAAGTGGTCCTCGTGTAAACTGGAGCCTCCGTGTTTGTTATTTTGTAGTTTCACACAGTATAGGCGACATTTATAAACCCTCGGTTACACTTTTTTAAATAGATTCAATCTTGCACGTGGAAAGTTGAAGTGAGGGCTTTAGTTGCGGCGCATGGACTTAATTTATAAGTAAAGGTAAGACCATAATAACGTTTTTTTAATTAAATGTGCTTTTTTGTGTGCTACAGTTTGTATGTGTAAAGTTAAAGTTAAGTTAAAGTACCAATGATTGTCACACACACACTAGGTGTAATGAAATGTGTCCTCTGCATTTGACCCATCCCCTTGATCACCCCCTGGGAAGTGAGGGGAGCAGTGGGCAGCAGCGGCACCGCGCCCGGGAATAATTTTTGGTGATTTAACCCCCAATTCCAACCCTTGATGCTGAGTGCCAAGCAGGGAAGAATGCTGGTATGAGCTTTTAAACATAACCCGTTAACTGCTGCCAATCAAATGGTGAATAAGATACTCTTTAGGGTTCACATGTTTGTAAATCTGACTGTGATGAAGTCAGTACCTCACCAGCCATCAACCTCACCGCACGTCACTGGTACAGACGCTTGTGGAAATCACACATGAATACCTTAAGAGAAAGCCATTGCAGCTATTTGGGATACAACACTTCTCAGACGGCAAGAGAACTTTCGAATGTCCAGGTCAACTGGGATTCTACTTACCAAAAAACTTCGTCCATTTGTCGAAGTAGAGAATGCAAAAGGTAACGTTTGCTTTGTATTACCTGGCCGTCGAGGGAAAACTACAGAAAACATCGAATGCATTTGGACTGGCAAAGCAGACCGTATCAGTTATTGTCCGCCATGTATGTCCCGGACTCAACGTCTAGGTCCAGAGTATATAAAGTCACCAAAAAGGAATGGACAATGAAGGTGAAGGCAAAAGAGTGAGGAGTGTCCTGACCAGATATCTAGATCCCTGGTTTGACTGATGTCAAATGTTCTTTATCACATTGTTTACGTGTCTAATAAAGACTTGATTAATTTATGACGGCTCAGGTGTGATTCACTACAATAGGGCCCCACAGTACACTGGATTCCAGTTAATTGAAATACCACAACACTGGATATTGTTCAGATAAGTTAAATTTAAGAACTTGCACACAAAGCAACACTGGAGGTGACTATGACGTGTGCATTTTCCACGCATGTGTACCAGGTCGCGGGAAGGGGTCTTAAACGGTGGCATTGTTGTGTGTGGACAAGGATAAGGTTAGGTGGGATTTACCCTGTGTGAACGGGGCCTTGATTTGACTTTGGTAAGTGAAGTGCCCACCAACACACATCTTCCTGCACCGCCTGCTTTTTTCATGCCCGATGCCGGGGGGGTCGGCAACCCGCGGCTCTTTTAGCGCCGGCCCAGTGGCTCTCTGGAGCTTTTTCAAAAATGCATGAAAAATGGTAAAATAATATGGTTTGAAGTTAAAGTTAAAGTACCAATGATTGTCACACACACACACTAGGTGTGGCGAAATTATTCTCTGCATTTGACCCATCACCCTTGATCACCCCCTGGGAGGTGAGGGGAGCAGTGAGCAGCAGCGCTGGCCTCATTTTTGTTGATTTAACGCCCAATTCCAACCCTTGATGCTGAGTGCCAAGCAGGGAGGTAATGGGTCCCATTTTTATAGTCTTTGGTATGACTCGGCCGGGGTTTGAACTCACAACCTACCGATCTCAGGGAGGACACTCTAACCACTAGGCCACTGAGTAGGAGGTAGGGTTGTACGGTATACCGGTATTGGTATAGTACCGCGACACTAATGAATCATATTCGGTACTATACCGCCTCTAAAAAGTACCGGTCCACCACCACTCCTCGCCATACTTTCCCGGGAGACTCCCGAATTTCAGTGCCCCTCCCGAAAATCTGCCGGGGCAACCATTCTCCCGAATTTCTCCACTTTTAAAGTCATTCTGATAGTAGGCTAATATAGACACTTACATCATGTGTTGTCTTCATTATAACACTTATATAAGACGTTTAAAGTCATTTTGATAGTAGGCTAATATAGACACTTACATGATGTGTGGTCTTCATTATAACACTTATATAAGACTTTTAGAGTCATTTTGATAGTAGGCTAATATAGACACTTACATCATGTGTTGTCTTCATTATAACACTTATGTAAGACTTTTAAAGTAATTTTGATAGTAGGCTAATATAAACACTTACATCATGTGTTACACCTTCATTATAACACTTATATAAGACTTTTAAAGTCATTTTGATAGTAGGCTAATATAGACACTTACATCATGTGTTGTCTTCATTATAACACTTATATAAGACTTTTAAAGTCATTTTGATAGAAGGCTAATATAGACACTTACATCATGTGTTATCTTCATTATAACACTTATATAAGACGTTTAAAGTCATTTTGATAGTAGGCTAATATAAACACTTACATCATGTGTTGTCTTCATTATAACACTTATATAAGACTTTTAAAGTCATTTTGATAGTAGGCTAATATAGACACTTACATCATGTGTTGTCTTCATTATAACACTTATATAAGACGTTTAAAGTCATTTTGATAGTAGGCTAATATAAACACTTACATCATGTGTTGTCTTCATTATAACACTTATATAAGACTTTTAAAGTCATTTTGATAGTAGGCTAATATAGACACTTACATCACGTGTTGTCTTCATTATAACACTTACAAACGTATATAAGACGTTTAAAGTCATTTTGATAGTAGGCTAATATAACTAATATAGACACTTACATCATGTGTTGTCTTCATTATAACACTTATATAAGACTTTTAAAGTCATTTTGATAGTAGGCTAATATAAACACTTACATCATGTGTTGTCTTCATTATAACACTTATATAAGACGTTTAAAGTCATTTTGATAGTAGGCTAATATAGACACTTACATCATGTGTTGTCTTCATTATAACACTTATATAAGACGTTTAAAGTCATTTTGATAGTAGGCTAATATAAACACTTACATCATGTGTTGTCTTCATTATAACACTTATATAAGACTTTTAAAGTCATTTTGATAGTAGGCTAATACAAACACTTACATCATGTGTTGTCTTCATTATAACACTTATATAAGACTTTTAAAGTCATTTTGATAGTAGGCTAATATAAACACTTACATCATGTGTTGTCTTCATTATAACACTTACAAACGTATATAAGACGTTTAAAGTCATTTTGATAGTAGGCTAATATAAACACTTACATCATGTGTTGTCTTCATTATAAAACTTATATAAGACTTTTAAAGTCATTTTGATAGTAGGCTAATATAGACACTTACATCATGTGTTGTCTTTATTATAACACTTATAGGAGATTTTTAAAGTCATTTTGATAGTAGGCTAATATAGACACTTACATCATGTGTTGTCTTCATTATAACACTTATATAAGACTTTTAAAGTCATTTTGATAGTAGGCTAATATAGACACTTACATCATGTGTTGTCTTCATTATAACACTTACAAACGTATATAAGACGTTTAAAGTCATTTTGATAGTAGGCTAATATAACTAATATAGACACTTACATCATGTGTTGTCTTCATTATAACACTTATATAAGACTTTTAAAGTAATTTTGATAGTAGGCTAATATAAACACTTACATCATGTGTTGTCTTCATTATAACACTTATATAAGACTTTTAAAGTCATTTTGATAGTAGGCTAATATAAACACTTACATCATGTGTTGTCTTCATTATAACACTTATATGAGACTTTTAAAGTCATTTTGATAGTAGGCTAATATAGACACTTACATCATGTGTTGTCTTCATTATAACACTTACAAACGTATATAAGACGTTTAAAGTCATTTTGATAGTAGGCTAATATAACTAATATAGACACTTACATCATGTGTTGTCTTCATTATAACACTTATATAAGACTTTTAAAGTCATTTTGATAGTAGGCTAATATAGACACTTACATCATGTGTTGTCTTCATTATAACACTTATATAAGACTTTTAAAGTCATTTTGATAGTAGGCTAATATAAACACTTACATCATGTGTTCTCTTCATTATAACACTTATATAAGATGTTTAAAGTCATTTTGATAGTAGGCTAACATAGACACTTACATCATGTGTTGTCTTCATTATAACACTTATATAAGACGTTTAAAGTCATTTTGATAGTAGGCTAATATAGACACTTACATCATGTGTTGTCTTCATTATAACACTTACAAACGTATATAAGACGTTTAAAGTCATTTTGATAGTAGGCTAATATAACTAATATAGACACTTACATCATGTGTTGCCTTCATTAAAACACTTATACAAGGCTTTTAATTTTTTGCAGCTCCAAACAGATTATTTTTTTCCATTTTCGGTCCAATATGGGTCTTTCAACATTTGTTACCGACACCCGCCCTATGCAGAACATTGTGCGTCCTCTCCTGCCTCCCGCCGCCACATTTTTTCACACCCAGGACAAGAACAAACTTGTGTCGGCGGCTAATTTCCTCCCGTAGGTTAGGGCCATAACTCTGGACTCACCTGCGTCACCTGGGGGGGCCCAGCAGAGACGGGAACTCGATGGTAATGTGATTAGGCTCCCGGTCAATATGGCTGCATACACAGCAGTATGTTAACCAACCTAATTATGAGAGGGCTGATAAAAGGAGGAGTGGGTGGCCGACCGCCCCGTGGCACTGTCCTTTCCCACCGCCCGTCTATTTCATTTGGAGGAGGGCTCGTTTTTCACCTGCCAGACGTACAGGTGCGAAACGCTCGCGGTGTTCGGTGACGTTCAGTGTTCTAAAAAATTACCTTTAAAAAGTAATTAATTATAGTTACTCGTTACTTAACCAAAAACGCAATTTCTCTTTAATTTTTATTTATTTAATTTAATTTTTATTTATTTATTCATTTTTTATTTTTTATTTTTTATTTATTTTATTTATTTTATTTATTTTATTTATTTTATTTATTTTTATTTTTTTATTTTTTTATTTTTTTTAAAGAGCAATTACTCTTTAATAAATGTAATTAATTACTAAGGAAAGTAATGTATACGTTACTTAAAAAAACAAAACTTGAAATATCTGTCATATGCATTTGAGTGATGTTTATTACAAGTGCGCGGTGTGGGGAGTCGGCGCGTTTAGAAGGCGGGGCCTGTTGCCTGGCGACGTGTGACGTCATCGAGGGTTTCAAGGGCGCTGCGTTTTGTAGCTTTAGCAGTTAGCAGCGGCTTTGACGCCAGCGCTGCTTAATAAAGAGACTGAGTGTGCTTCCACGGCTGTCGTATCTTCTTGTCAACAAACGGGGTATTGTTTGGATGGCATGTTTGTCGCTTCAATCATTGATTTGTTGTTCAGTATTCCCATTGTGTACGTGCGCGTATGTATAAGGAGGAGTGGGTGGCCGACCGCCCCGTGGCACTGTCCTTTCCCACCGCCCGTCTATTTCATTTGGAGGAGGGCTCGTTTTTCACCTGCCAGACGTACAGGTGCGAAACGCTCGCGGTGTTCGGTGACATTCAGTGTTCTAAAAAATTACCTTTAAAAAGTAATTAATTATAGTTACACGTTACTTAACCAAAAATGCAATTTCTCTTTAATTTTTGTTTATTTAATTTAATTAAATTTTTTTAAATTTATTTATTTATTTATTTATTTATTTATTTATTTATTTATTTATTTATTTATTTATTTATTTTTTATTTTTTTTTTATTTTTTTTTTAAAGAGCAATTACTCTTTAATAAATGTAATTAATTACTAAGGAAAGTAATGTATACGTTACTTAAAAAAACAAAACTTGAAATATCTGACATATGCATTTGAGTGATGTTTAATACAAGTGCGCGGTGTGGGGAGTCAGCGCTTTAGAAGGCGGGGCCTGTTGCCTAGCGACGTGTGACGTCATCGAGGGTTTCAAGGGCGCTGTGTTTTGTAGCTTTAGCAGTTAGCAGCGGCTTTGACGCCAGCGCTGCTTAATAAAGATACTGAATGTGCTTCCACGGCTGTCATATCTTCCTGTCAACAAACGGGGTATTGTTTGGATGGCATGTTTGTCGCTTCAATCATTGATTTGTTGTTCAGTATTCCCATTGTGTACGTGAGCGTATGTATAAGGAGGAGTGGGTGGCCGACCGCCCCGTGGCACTGTCCTTTCCCACCGCCCGTCTATTTCATTTGGAGGAGGGCTCGTTTTTCACCTGCCAGACGTACAGGTGCGAAACGCTCGCGGTGTTTGGTGACATTCAGTGTTCTAAAAAATTACCTTTAAAAAGTAATTAATTATAGTTACACGTTACTTAACCAAAAATGCAATTTCTCTTTAATTTTTGTTTATTTAATTTAATTTAATTTTTTTAAATTTATTTATTTATTTATTTATTTATTTATTTTTTATTTTTTTTATTTTTTATTTTTTTAAAGAGCAATTACTCTTTAATAAATGTAATTAATTACTAAGGAAAGTAATGTATACGTTACTTAAAAAAACAAAACTTTAAATATCTGGCATATGCATTTGAGTGATGTTTAATACAAGTGCGCGGTGTGCGGAGTCGGCGCGTTTATAAGGCGGGGCCTGTTGCCTAGCGACGTGTGACGTCATCGAGGGTTTCAAGGGCGCTGCGTTTTGTAGCTTTAGCAGTTAGCAGCGGCTTTGACGCCAGCGCGGCTTAATAAAGAGATTGAATGTGCTTCCACGGCTGTCGTATCTTCTTGTCAACAAACGGGGTATTGTTTGGATGGCACTTCAATCATTGATTTGTTGTTCAGTATTCCCATTGTGTACGTGCGCGTATGTTGTTGTCTGCCGCGTCACAGCGTGGTGTTTTCACTTCCTGTTTGATATCAAGTCCATTTTAGTGCGATACTGCTTATTGTTTTAACTAGTTATGATATATTTCCTTGCTGCACTTATGTCGCTGTCTTGTTGTCGATATAAACCCACATCAAAAGTAGCGTGATGCGTTACATCAAGCAATCATTAATTAGATTACTCTTTATTAGTAAAAGTAACGGCTGTTACGAACACTGGTAACATTACGACATTAGCTGAAAAACCTGTATAGTACACCCTTAATATTTCAAAAAGTACTCTATTTACCAGACTATAGAGCCGGTATAGAAGCCGCACCCACTAAACTGTAGAAGAAATATGTTTCTATATATAAACCGCACCGGACTATAAGCCGCAGATGTACAGTCGCGATTATAAGTTTACATAGACCGGGCTTTCTGCTCCGCCGCTCCCAGTCTGTGGAACGCTCTCCCTGACCACCTGAGGGCACCACAGACTGTGGATGCTTTTAAAAAAGCCTTTTTTTTTTAGATATATGCATACTAGTTTTAGCTATTTGGCTGTTTTATTTTTTTATTTATTTTTTTTTAATTATCTTTTTATTTTTTATTTTTTTAATACACTGTAGCACTTTGAGGTTGTTTACTCAATGTAAAGTGCTTTTTACAAATAAAATCTATTATTATTATTACGAAAAATGTACCATAGTAGCAATATAAAATATAACATATATGTAATATTTACATATTATATATACAGTATATAATATATACTTCTATACATTATATTATATTTTTACATTATATATAGCTTCACTACTCACTGCCAATGACTCAACACAGCCATTATTGTCTCAATAGCTGCAAACACTAAGATAATTGTGTCTTGTCTGCAGTCAAGCATGGTGGTGGTAATAGTGTCACGGTCTGGGGGCTGCATGAGAGCTGCCAGCGGTGAGGAGCTGTGGTTCATTGAGGGGAAACATGAATTCCGACATAAAACAGAGCATGGTTTTCTCCTTTGGACAAACGGAGCCACATGGCAGTCTTCCATCTCAACAACAAAGGTGACAACTGATGGCGTGGCCAAGTATGTGTTCACTAGACCCGAACCCCAATCGGGGGGATTTAAGGATCCTCCTGAGGAAGGAAGGAAGGCGGAGGAGCGGGAGGTGTGTGTCATCACAAAGGAGTGAACGAGGATTCCTGTAACAACCTGTGCAGCTCTGGTGAGTTCTACGCCCAGAAGGATTACGGCAAATAACCATGGTGCTGAGAGTAAATATTGACACTTTGGACACGATTTGATATCTTCACTGTGAGGCTGCCAGATGTTTAGACAATATGTGTTGAGTTTCCAGTCATTTCTACAACTCTTATTTTTTTGTGATAGAGTGATTGGAACACATACTTGTTGGTCACAAAAAAACATTCATGAAGTTTGGTTATTTTATGAATTTATTATGGGTCTACTGAAAACTCATCTTGTGAGGAGACATGGCCTGCAGCCCTGCATCGAGGCAGGGTGTGCCGGACCGGCTCCGAGATCAGCAACAGGTGCGTAGATGGCCCACCTGGGCGGAGTTGGCTAACCACCTGTCCCTCTGTAAAAGGGCAGCAGCCGAGAAAGACGGGGTGGGAAGAAGTTGGAGCTGATCAGAGAGAGAGAGAACCCGAAAACGAACTCGAGCATGAGCGAGACGGAGACGCGTAAGGCTGAAAAGCAACCCAAAGAGCACGACTGTCACCAGAGGCGAGTGCTGAAAAGCAGAAGTGCAAGAAAAGAAGAGTTTATTGCGAAATGAACACAATCTCAAAACTGCCACCTGTCATGTCCGTTATTGGTGGTCCGAGGAACCCGGAAGTGCGAGTCCTCAACATATCTGACATCACATGGACGAAGATAAGACCTTCTGGTGGAAAGTTCTGTGGTCAGATGAAACAAAAATTGAGCTGTTTGGCCACAATACCCAGCAATATGTTAGGTGTTTCTACGGGATTACCACTTTCAGTGAAAAGTGACAAGCCGATCTGTGGTACCGTCCTCGGTCAAATTGGTACCGGCTTGATCTGAAGTTGCTATCCGTCGTTTTGCCGCTCTGTCTTGTGACTCGTACCTACAAAAAAAGCGGAGTGCTGAAAAGCAGAAGGGCAAGAAAAGAAGAGTTTATTGCAAAATAAACAAAATCTCAAAACTGCCACGCCTGTCATGTCCGTCATTGGTGGTCCGAGGAACCCGGAGATGCGAGTCCTCCACACATCTGACATCACATGGACGAATATAAGACCTTCTGGTGGAAAGTTTTGTGGCCACAATACCCAGCAATATGTTTGGTGTTTCTACGGTATTACCACTTTCAGTGAAAAGTGACAAGCCGATCTGTGGGGCCGTCCTTGGTCAAATTGGTACCAGCTTGATCTGAAGTTGCTATCCGTCGTTTTGCCGCTCTGTCTTGTGACTCGTACCTACAAAAAAAACAAGAGTGCTGAAAAGCAGAAGGGAAACAAAAGAAGAGTTTATTGCAAAATAAACAAAATCTCAAAACTGCCACGCCTGTCATGTCCGTCATTGGTGGTCCGAGGAACCCGGAGATGCGAGTCCTCCACACATCTGACGTCACATGGACGAAGATAAGACCTTCTGGTGGAAAGTTCTGCGGTCAGATGAAACAAAAATTGAGCTGTTTGGCCACAATACCCAGCAATATGTTTGGTGTTTCTACGGTTTTACCACTTTCAGTGAAAAGTGACAAGTCGATCTGTGGGGCTGTCCTTGGTCAAATTGGTACCAGTTTGATCTGAAGTTGCTATCGGTCGTTTTGCCGTTCTGTCTTGTGACTCGTACCTACAAAAAAAGCCGAGTAACTTTGGCCACCGTCTGAAAACCTGGAGGCCCGGTCCGTCCAATCTCCATCCAGCTCAACGCTGTCCACTCCCTGGCTCGTCTCTCAGCTTCTCCCGTCTGCTTCTCGACAGCCAGAAGTCTAAAAATGTGGCCAAACAGCTTAATTTGTGTTTCATCTGACATCACATGGATGGAGATAAGACCTTCTGGTGGAAAGTTCTGAAACAAAAATTTAGCTGTTTGGCCACAATACCCAGCAATATGTTTGGTGTTTCTACGGTATTACCACTTTCAGTGAAAAGTGACAAGCCGATCTGTGGTGCCGTCCTCGGTCAAATTGGTACCAGCTTGATCTGAAGTTGCTATCCGTCGTTTTGCCGCTCTGTCTTGTGACTCGTACCTACAAAAAAAACAGAGTGCTGAAAAGCAGAAGGGAAACAAAAGAAGAGTTTATTGCAAAATAAACAAAATCTCAAAACTGCCACGCCTGTCATGTCCGTCATTGGTGGTCCGAGGAACCCGGAGATGCGAGTCCTCCACACATCTGACATCACATGGACAAAGATAAGACCTTCTGGTGGAAAGTTCTGTGGCCACAATACCCAGCAATATGTTTGGTGTTTCTACGGTATTACCACTTTCAGTGAAAAGTGACAAGCCGATCTGTGGGGCCGTCCTTGGTCAAATTGGTACCAGCTTGATCTGAAGTTGCTATGCGTCGTTTTTCCGCTCTGTCTTGTGACTCGTACCTACAAAAAAAGCCGAGTAACTTTGGCCACCGTCTGAAAACCTGGAGGCCCGGTCCGTCCAATCTCCATCCAGCTCACCGCTGTCCACTCCCTGGCTCGTCTCTCAGCTTCTTCCGTCTGCTTCTCGACAGCCAGAAGTCTAAAAATGTGGCCAAACAGCTCAATTTGTGTTTCATCTGACATCACATGGATGAAGATAAGACCTTCTGGTGGAAAGTTCTGAAACAAAAATTGAGCTGTTTGGCCACAATACCCAGCAATATGTTTGGTGTTTCTACGGTATTACCACTTTCAGTGAAAAGTGACAAGCTGATCTGTGGTACCGTCCTCGGTCAAATTGGTACCAGCTTGATCTGAAGTTGCTATCCGTCGTTTTGCCGCTCTGTCTTGTGACTCGTACCTACAAAAAACAGAGTGCTGAAAAGCAGAAGGGAAACAAAAGAAGAGTTTATTGCAAAATAAACAAAATCTCAAAACTGCCACGCCTGTCATGTCCGTCATTGGTGGTCCGAGGAACCTGGAGATGCGAGTCCTCCACAAATCTGACATCACATGGACCAATATAAGACCTTCTGGTGGAAAGTTCTGTGGCCACAATACCCAGCAATATGTTTGGTGTTTCTACGGTATTACCACTTTCAGTGAAAAGTGACAAGCCAATCTGTGGTGCCGTCCTCGGTCAAATTGGTACCAGCTTGATCTGAAGTTGCTATCCGTCGTTTTGCCGCTCTGTCTTGTGACTCGTACCTACATAAAACAGAGTGCTGAAAAGCAGAAGGGCAAGAAAAGAAGAATTTATTGCAAAATAAACAAAATCTCAAAACTGCCACGCCTGTCATGTCTGTCATTGGTGGTCCGAGGTACCTGGAGATGCGAGTCCTCCACACATCTGACAACACATGGACGAAGATAAGACCTTCTGGTGGAAAGTTCTGTGGTCAGATGAAACAAAAATTGAGCTGTTTGGCCACAAAACCCAGCAATATGTTAGGTGTTTCTACGGTATTACCACTTTCAGTGAAAAGTGACAAGCCGATCTGTGGGGCCATCCTTGGTCAAATTGGTACCAGCTTGATCTGAAGTTGCTATCCGTCGTTTTGCCGCTCTGTCTTGTGACTCGTACCTACAAAAAAAAGCCGAGTAACTTTGGCCACCGTCTGAAAACCTGGAGGCCCGGTCCGTCCAATCTCCATCCAGCTCACCGATGTCCACTCCCTGGCTCGTCTCTCAGCTTCTCCCGTCTGCTTCTCGACAGCCAGAAGTCTAATAATGTGGCCAAACAGCTCAATTTGTGTTTCATCTGACATCACATGGATGGAGATAAGACCTTCTGGTGGAAAGTTCTGAAACAAAAATTTAGCTGTTTGGCCACAATACCCAGCAATATGTTTGGTGTTTCTACGGTATTACCACTTTCAGTGAAAAATGACAAGCCGATCTGTGGGGCCGTCCTCGGTCAAATTGGTACCAGCTTGATCTGAAGTTGCTATCCGTCGTTTTGCCGCTCTGTCTTGTGACTCGTACCTACAAAAAAAACAGAGTGCTGAAAAGCAGAAGGGAAACAAAAGAAGAGTTTATTGCAAAATAAACAAAATCTCAAAACTGCCACGCCTGTCATGTCCGTCATTGGTGGTCCGAGGAACCCGGAGATGCGAGTCCTTCACACATCTGACACCACATGGACGAATATAAGACCTTCTGGTGGAAAGTTTTGTGGCCACAATACCCAGCAATATGTTTAGTGTTTCTACGGTATTACCACTTTCAGTGAAAAGTGACAAGCCGATCTGTGGGGCCGTCCTTGGTCAAATTGGTACCAGCTTGATCTGAAATTGCTATCGGTCGTTTTGCCGCTCTGTCTTGTGACTCGTACCTACAAAAAAAGCCGAGTGCTGAAAAGCAGAAGGGAAACAAAAGAAGAGTTTATTGCAAAATAAACAAAATCTCAAAACTGCCACGCCTGTCATGTCCGTCATTGGTGGTCCGAGGAACCCGGAGATGCGAGTCCTCCACACATCTGACATCACATGGACGAATATAAGACCTTCTGGTGGAAAGTTCTGTGGCCACAATACCCAGCAATATGTTTGGTGTTTCTACGGTATTACCACTTTCAGTGAAAAGTGACAAGCCGATCTGTGGGGCCGTCCTTGGTCAAATTGGTACCAGCTTGATCTGAAGTTGCTATCCGTCGTTTTGCCGCTCTGTCTTGTGACTCGTACCTACAAAAAAAGCCGAGTGCTGAAAAGCAGAAGGGAAACAAAAGAAGAGTTTATTGCAAAACAAACAAAATCTCAAAACTGCCACGCCTGTCATGTCCGTCATTGGTGGTCCGAGGAACCTGGAGATGCAAGTCCTCCACACATCTGACATCACATGGACGAAGATAAGACCTTCTGGTGGAAAGTTCTGTGGCCACAATACCCAGCAATATGTTTGGTGTTTCTACGGTATTACCACTTTCAGTGAAAAGTGACAAGCTGATCCGTGGTACCGTCATCGGTCGAATTGGTACCAGCTTGATCTGAAGTTGCTATCCGTCGTTTTGCCGCTCTGTCTTGTGACTCGTACCTACAAAAAAAGCAGAGTGCTGAAAAGCAGGAGGGAAACAAAAGAAGAGTTTATTGCAAAATAAACAAAATCTCAAAACTGCCACGCCTGTCATGTCCGTCATTGGTGGTCCGAGGAACCCGGAGATGCGAGTCCTCCACACATCTGACATCACATGGACGAAGATAAGACCTTCTGGTGGAAAGTTCTGCGGTCAGATGAAACAAAAATTGAGCTGTTTGGCCACAATACCCAGCAATATGTTAGGTGTTTCTACGGTATTACCACTTTCAGTGAAAAGTGACAAGCCGATCTGTGGTACCGTCCTCGGTCAAATTGGTACCAGCTTGATCTGAAGTTGCTATCCGTCATTTTGCCGCTCTGTCTTGTGACTCTTACCTACAAAAAAAGCCGAGTAACTTTGGCCACCGTCTGAAAACCTGGAGGCCCGGTCCGTCCAATCTCCATCCAGCTCACCGCTGTCCACTCCCTGGCTCGTCTCTCAGCTTCTCCCGTCTGCTTCTCGACAGCCAGAAGTCTAAAAATGTGGCCAAACAGCTTAATTTGTGTTTCATCTGACATCACATGGATGAAGATAAGACCTTCTGGTGGAAAGTTCTGAAACAAAAATTGAGCTGTTTGGCCACAATACCCAGCAATATGTTTGGTGTTTCTACGGTATTACCACTTTCAGTGAAAAGTGACAAGCTGATCTGTGGTACCATCCTTGGTCAAATTGGTACCAGCTTGATCTGAAGTTGCTATCCGTCGTTTTGCCGCTCTGTCTTGTGACTCGTACCTACAAAAAAAGCAGAGTGCTGAAAAGCAGAAGGGCAAGAAAAGAAGAGTTTATTGCAAAATAAACAAAATCTCAAAACTGCCACGCCTGTCATGTCCGTCATTGGTGGTCCGAGGAACCCGGAAATGCGAGTCTTTTACACATCTGACATCACATGGACCAATATAAGACCTTCTGGTGGAAAGTTCTGTGGCCACAATACCCAACAATATGTTTGGTGTTTCTACGGTATTACCACTTTCAGTGAAAAGTGACAAGCCGATCTGTGGTGCCGTCCTCGGTCAAATTGGTACCAGCTTGATCTGAAGTTGCTATCCGTCATTTTTCCGCTCTGTCTTGTGACTCGTACCTACAAAAAACAGAGTGCTGAAAAGCAGAAGGGCAAGAAAAGAAGAGTTTATTGCAAAATAAACAAAATCTCAAAACTGCCACGCCTGTCATGTCCGTCATTGGTGGTCCGAGGAACCCGGAGATGCGAGTCCTCCACACATCTGACATCACATGGACGAAGATAAGACCTTCTGGTGGAAAGTTCTGTGGTCAGATGAAACAAAAATTTAGCTGTTTGGCCACAATACCCAGCAATATGTTTGGTGTTTCTACGGTATTACCACTTTCAGTGAAAAGTGACAAGCCTATCTGTGGGGCTGTCCTTGGTCAAATTGGTACCAGCTTGATCTGAAGTTGCGATCGGTCGTTTTGCCGCCTTGTCTTGTGACTCGTACCTACAAAAAAAGCCGAGTAACTTTGGCCACCGCCTGAAATCCTGGAGGCCCGGTCCGTCCATTTTCCGTCCAGCTCACCGCTGTCCACTCCCTGGCTCATCTCTCAGCTTCTCCCGTCTGCTTCTTGACAGCCAGAAGTCTAAACATGTGGCCAAACAGCTTAATTTGTGTTTCATCTGACATCACATGGATGGAGATAAGACCTTCTGGTGGAAAGTTCTGAAACAAAAATTGAGCTGTTTGGCCACAATACCCAGCAATATGTTTGGTGTTTCTACGGTATTACCACTTTCAGTGAAAAGTGACAAGCTGATCTGTGGTACCGTCCTCGGTCAAATTGGTACCAGCTTGATCTGAAGTTGCTATCCGTCGTTTTGCCGCTCTGTCTTGTGACTCGTACCTACAAAAAAAGCAGAGTGCTGAAAAGCAGAAGGGAAACAAAAGAAGAGTTTATTGCAAAATAAACAAAATCTCAAAACTGCCACGCCTGTCATGTCCGTCATTGGTGGTCCGAGGAACCTGGAGATGCGAGTCCTCCACACATCTGACATTACATGGACCAATATAAGACCTTCTGGTGGAAAGTTCTGTGGCCACAATACCCAGCAATATGTTTGGTGTTTCTACGGTATTACCACTTTCAGTGAAAAGTGACAAGCCGATCTGTGGTACCGTCCTTGGTCAAATTGGTACCGGCTTGATCTGAAGTTGCTATCTGTCGTTTTTCCGCTCTGTCTTGTGACTCGTACCTACAAAAAAAGCCGAGTAACTTTGGCCGCCGGTCCGTCCAATCTCCATCCAGCTCACCGATGTCCACTCCCTGGCTCGTCTCTCAGCTTCTCCCGTCTGCTTCTCGACAGCCAGAAGTCTAAAAATGTGCCGGTTGACGACTCTCCGTGGCAGGCTGCCACTCTCCTTGTTCGCTAATAAAGCCGAGGCAAATGTGTGGACAGGGACGGGGGGCGGGGGGAGAAACCAAAAGGTGCGCGGCCAGCACAAAACGTTATTCATGCCAAGGGCAGATTGAAAACAACCGCCCTCTGAAACTTGGACGACGTCATGAACCGCAAACATGACTGAAGGGAGACGGAGAGCACACAACGCCAATATGTCACGCACTAAATAGTTTTAAATTAGAGGCTGTACTCGCCTGTTGGAGACTACATTCATCATCCTCAACATTGGTCTGTTTCTTGCAAACCCTGGCAGTAAGAGCTTCCACATGCCACATGCCTTGGCGCTCGGGAGAAAGAGAATCGGGTTATCAGCAGAAGTTTACTTGTCTTTAATCAGCCTGTAGCTAATTACCAGGCTTCCACACGGCGTTGGCCATAAGTCATTAATCATGCGGGGCGTCTGGGAGCTCTCAGCGTTGTCACGAGGCGTTGCCGCAGACAGGAGCTCCGTTCTCCACGTTGGAGCTGCGTACAGCGTTGCCCATCCGGGTGTAAATTACACGACGACGTCCCCCCCTCAACCCTCTCAGCGAGAGAGGCCATGTGTTGTGTCACACAAAAGCTTGCTTAAACAAAACACCCTCCATGTTTGGGCGGTCAGAGGATGCTCTCTCCAGTTGGGGTTCACTCTTAGACTACGTTAAAACTGCAGGCTAAAGTGGACCGAATCTGATTTTTTGGAGTTCTTATTTTTGCCAGCTGACTGTTTATACTGCAAGAAAAATGTTTTTTTTATCAGACTCCGGTGTAAACACGTACAGGCCCCAATGTGGCCCTAATGTGGCCTCGGCGTCACTTGCATGCAGAGTTCATGCCATCCAAGCAACGTCTTTTAGTTAACATCACCGAGGCTGCTTTTGAAGGGAGGGGTAATGCAAGCAGCCCCAGTAGACACAATACATGATTATTCAGAATGGAAATGTGCCGACACTCCTGATTTCGCCCTGTCTCTGTTTTGTCTGCGTTGAGGTACTCGATGTCCGTCCTTGGCTGTCAGCAGGCAGGGTCTGGAAGCAAACTGCTGACACGAGACTGTCACACAAAAGTTTGCTTAAAGGGGAACATTATCACCAGACCTATGTAAGCGTCAATATATACCTTGATGTTGCAGAATGGGTGAATTTTGGCGAATTAAACGCCTTTCTAATATTCGCTCTCGGAGCTATGACGTCACAACGTGGCGTCACATCGGGAAGCAATCCGCCATTTTCTCAAACACCGAGTCAAATCAGCTCTGTTATTTTCCGTTTTTTCGACTGTTTTCCGTACCTTGGAGACATCATGCCTCGTCGGTGTGTTGTCGGAGGGTGTAACAACACGAACAGGGACGGATTCAAGTTGCACCAGTGGCCCAAAGATGCGAAAGTGGCAGGAAATTGGACGTTTGTTCCGCACACTTTACCGACGAAAGCTATGCTACGACAGAGATGGCAAGAATGTGTGGATATCCTGCGACACTCAAAGCAGATGCATTTCCAACGATAAAGTCAAAGAAATCTGCCGCCAGACCCCCATTGAATCTGCCGGAGTGTGTGAGCAATTCAGGGACAAAGGACCTCGGTAGCACGGCAAGCAATGGCGGCAGTTTGTTCCCGCAGACGAGCGAGCTAAACCCCCTATCCACCCTAGCTTCCCTGGCCTGCTGACATCAACTCCAAAACTGGACAGATCAGCTTTCAGGAAAAGACAGCGGATGAGGGTATGTCTCCAGAATATATTAATTGATGAAAATTGGGCTGTCTGCACTCTCAAAGTGCATGTTGTTGCCAAATGTATTTCATATGCTGTAAACCTAGTTCATAGTTGTTAGTTTCCTTTAATGCCAAACAAACACATACCAATCGTTGGTTAGAAGGCGATCGCCGAATTCGTCCTCGCTTTCTCCCGTGTCGCTGGCTGTCGTGTCGTTTTCGTCGGTTTCGCTTGCATACGGTTCAAACCGATATGGCTCAATAGCTTCAGTTTCTTCTTCAATTTCGTTTTCGCTACCTGCCTCCACACTACAACCATCCGTTTCAATACATGCGTAATCTGTTGAATCGCTTAAGCCGCTGAAATCCGAGTCTGAATCCGAGCTAATGTCGCTATAGCTTGCTGTTCTTTCCGCCATGTTTGTTTGTGTTGGCTTCACTATGTGACGTCACAGGAAAATGGACGGGTGTATATAACGATGGTTAAAATCAGGCACTTTGAAGCTTTTTTTAGGGATATTGCGTGATGAGTAAAATTTTGAAAAAAACTTCGAAAAATATAATAAGCCACTGGGAACTGATTATTAATGGTTTTAACCATTCTGAAATTGTGATAATGTTCCCCTTTAAACAAAACACCCTCCATGTTTGGGCGGTCAGAGGACGCTCTCTCCAGTTGGGGTTCACTCTTAGACTA
Source organism: Nerophis lumbriciformis (assembly GCF_033978685.3). Classification (NCBI taxonomy): domain Eukaryota; kingdom Metazoa; phylum Chordata; class Actinopteri; order Syngnathiformes; family Syngnathidae; genus Nerophis; species Nerophis lumbriciformis. The sequence continues at coordinate 8,897,655 of NC_084549.2, forward strand.
CGTTAAAACTGCAGGCCAAAGTGGACCGAATCTGATTTTTTTGGAGTTCTTATTTTTTCCAGCTGACTGTTTATACTGCAAGAAAAGTTTGTATTTTATCAGACTCCGGTGTAAACGCGTACAGGCCCCAATGTGGCCCTAATGTGGCCTCGGCGTCACTTGCATGCAGAGTTCATACCATCCAAGCAACGTCTTTCAGTTAACATCACTGAGGCTGCTTCTGAAGGGAGGGGTAATGCAAGCAGCCCTAGTAGACACAATACATGATTATTCAGAATGGAAATGTGCCGACGCCCTGTCTCTGTTTTGTCTGCGTTGAGGTACTCGATGTCCGTCCTTGGCTGTCAGCAGGCAGGGTCTGGAAACAAACTGCTGACACGAGACTGTCACACAAAAGCTTGCTTAAACAAAACACCCTCCATGTTTGGGCGGTCAGAGGACGCTCTCTCCAGTTGGGGTTCACTCTTAGACTACGTTAAAACTGCAGACCAAAGTGGACCGAATCTGATTTTTTTTGGAAATAAAATCTGCTTAGTGAGAAGAATTATCTTATCAGACGGAAAATAAGTTGGGAGAGTGGCCGTGCCAGCAATCTGAGGGTTCCTGGTTCAATCCCCACCTTCTACCATCCTAGTCACGTCCGTTGTGTCCTTGAGCAAGACACTTCACCCTTGCTCCTGATGGGACTGGTTAGCGCTGTGCATGGCAGCGCTCGCCATCAGTGTATGAATGGGTGAATGTGGAAAATAGTGTCAAAGCGCTTTGAGTTCCTTAAAAATGTATAAAAAAAGTGCTATACAAGTACGACCCATTTACCATTTACCAAATATCACCCTTATTTGAGATATTTAATCTTACTTAGATTTCAGTTTTGGGCTTTAAAGTTTCCATGAGTAACACACAGCTAAATTAGAGGTGAGGAATAAACTCATCATTCAAACTTTACCGCGGTCGGTATTTTTTCCTGTATTTTTAATGTAATATTTTCAGAATGTGTTTGTTCTATTTTTGGCCAAAGTAAGACAAAGAAAACAATCTGAAGTTGTCTTTATTTTGTAGTTTTAATGCCATGATTTTAATAGTCCGGCCCGCGCGTGCGCAGATTTTCCTCCATGCGGCCCCAGAGCTCAAATGACTTTGACACCCCTGTTTTAGATCATAAATCATGCCTCTCACCTGAAAAGTAGATGGCTAAGAAGATAATCAGATAAGTTGGGACACTTTGACAGCACTCGCCTTGAAATATATCCAATTTGAAGTGACAACAATCAGTCTGGCCCTTTCATTTTCAAAAAATGTCATTCAACTATAATTAATATTAATATAAAGAATATATCTGTCATGTTCAAACACTGATGACATCTATTAAACAGACAAGAAGCAAGGAATCATGCAGAGACAGAGTTCAATTTAGCTCAATGAGGAGAGACGTTTTGGGCTGTACTCTAGTTACAGAACCAACCTACGCTCTAAGGTAACAGTCCCACGGGCGCCTCTATTTACATCACTGAGGCCGCTTCTAAAAGGAGTGGCCACACATTTCGTGTAAAGCAGCTTCCAGTACGCACAATACGTGACGGAATGTGCTGGGGCCTTGTGATTGCCTTGTCTCTGCTTCGTCTGCGTGCTGTCTTATCTTCGTTGAGGTCCTTGAAGTCCTTGGCTGTTAGTGGGCTAAGACAAACAAAATATCTGTGGTGAGGCAACCCCTCATATGCCGTCACTGATAACAAGTTGTGTCCTTGTACAGATAGAAAAATACAACTTGAGCACAATAGCTAATAACTATAGCAACGGCCTTTAAGCATAAGAGTTGTGTGATAACTTACACATAATTATTCTAACAATATCATAGTCTTCCAATGAACAAAGTCACATTCACATCGACGTCCCACTGGGGTGAGTTTTTCCTTGCCCTTATGTGGGCTCTGTACCGAGGATGTCGTTGTGGCTTGTGCAGCCTTTTGAGACACTTGTGATTTAGGGCTATATAAATAAACATTGATTGATTGATTGATTGATTGATTCAGACACAGGAAGTGATACATCATGCGGCTTTTTTTTTTCAAATTACAACTGTCATGACTTGGTCCTGGGTGTTTGCTTTTCCGGGATGCAACGAAAAGTTGGCTCGGGCGAGACGGGAATGTAAGTACATCTTTATTTAAACACTATAACTACAAAGAAAAGGATCAAACAAAAGGCGCGCACAGGGGCGGAGGTACAAAACTAGACTATAAACACAGAACTTGCACATTGGCAGAAACTATGAACAATTAAACAAAACTTGCAAACTATGGCTTGAATAAAGAAAACTTACTTGGATGAAAAAAACGGCATGAAAAAGCGCAGCAAGGGTCATAAGTGTGTGGAGAGTATAAATGCGGGGATGTCACCAGCAAGACAAACTGAAAACAATGAACTTAAATACTACAGACATGATTAACGAAAACAGGTGCGTGACTCAAAACGTGAAGCAGGTGCGTGACGTGACAGGTGAAAACTAATGGGTTGCTATGGTGACAAACAAGAGTGCACGATGAGTCCAAAACGTGGAACAGGTGAAACTAATGGGTAATCATGGAAACAAGACAAGGGAGTGAAAAGCCAGAAACTAAAAAGTCCAATAACTAAACAAAACATCCATGCATCCATCCATCCATCTTCTTCCGCTTATCCGAGGTCGGGTCGCGGGGGCAGCAGCCTAAGCAGGGAAGCCCAGACTTCCCTCTCCCCAGTCACTTAGTCCAGCTCCTCCCGGGGGATCCCGAGGCGTTCCCAGGCCAGCCGGGAGACATAGTCTTCCCAACGTGTCCTGGGTCTTCCCCGTGGCCTCCTACCGGTCGGACGTGCCCTAAACACCTCCCGAGGGAGGCGTTCGGGTGGCATCCTGACCAGATGCCCGAACCACCTCATCTGGCTCCTCTCGATGTGGAGGAGCAGCGGCTTTACTTTGAGCTCCTCCCGGGTGGCAGAGCTTCTCACCCTATCTCTAAGGGAGAGCCCCGCCACCCGGCGGAGGAAACTCATTTCGGCCGCTTGTACCCGTGATCTTGTCCTTTCGGTCTTAACCCAAAGCTCATGACCATAGGTGAGGATGGGAACGTAGATCGACCGGTAAATTGAGAGCTTTGCCTTCCGGCTCAGCTCCTTCTTCACCACAATGGATCGATACAGCGTCCGCATTACTGAAGACGCCGCACCGATCCGCCTGTCGATCTCACGATCGACTCTTCCCTCACTCGTGAACAAGACTCCGAGGTACTTGAACTCCTCCACTTGGGGCAGGGTCTCCTCTCCAACCCGAAGATGGCATTCCACCCTTTTCCGGGCGAGAACCATGGACTCGGACTTGGAGGTGCTGATTCTCATCCCAGTCGCTTCACACTCGGCTGCGAACCGATCCAGCGAGAGCTGGAGATCCTGGCCAGATGAAGCCATCAGGACCACATCATCTGCAAAAAGCAGAGACCTAATCCTGCAGCCACCAAACCAGATCCCCTCAACGCCTTGACTGCGCCTAGAAATTCTGTCCATAAAAGTTATGAACAGAATCGGTGACAAAGGGCAGCATAACATGACTAAGACAAAACATGATTACACAGACATGACAACAACACAGGAGTTTTGCCCCTAAAAGGTTCATCTGAGCGACGGCCAGACAGATTATTCCCGTGAAAGGTTTCTAATGGTTACATCCAAGCGGCCCGACGCCATGCGTGTAATAACAGGAGGGAAGGAACTGAAGGATGCGGACGCCCGTCACTCTCGCCCGCCATTCACCGTCCTCAAGCAAGCCAACTCTCCGCGCCGTCGACGTTTCCCCGGGAGCTTTCAGCTTATTTTCACGCTCGCTCGCGTCTCCATTGAGCCAGTCCGACAAAACGAGGCTCCGTTCACCTTGGCGCTCCCCCGCCGAAGAGCCCGTACTATAAAACACAGGCTGTGGGTTTTAAGTGGAGGAGTCGGATGCGAAGAATCTGCACTTTTCTCCTCGATGGTTGAGCACAAGGTTGCTAAAACAGACGGGCGCGTCTTGTAGAAAGTAAAAGACTCCGGCGTGGGGATGAGTGATTGTTTTACGTCGGGACCTGCCAAAGCTTTATACTCGTCATTTATCTTGTTACCAATAGATCAAATTCACTTGGAGCAGGATTCATGAAAATGTATGAGGATGTAAATGGACGCGTGACCCATTCGTCTTCTTTAAAGTGGCAAATGTAACATGCTTCTCATCCCGGGTGATAAACTCGTGCCTCACTCTTCTATGAAGGATTCATTGGCGGCGTCCCCCCGAATTCCATTACGCCGTACAGGTACAGACGCTCTGCCAAGGTGCGCATCGCTCAAATCTGTCAGGGCGGCGAAGATTTCTCCATGCCAGTTCAAAAATGCTCTTCTTGACATTTTTACTTCATGCGTTTTCATTTCTTTGGATGCTGTTTCCTGCAAAATAACATCAATCCTTTCATTTCAAAGTGAGTGATTCCCATTTGGCCCGATGGCGTAGGTTGTATCCTGCGAGGACGGACGCCGCGGCCAAAAGGCAATATTTCTGCTGGACGCGGTGAGTGTTGAGTGAATGGAAGGGCGACGGCCCATGTCCGCGTTCGTCGCGAGACAGAAACGTACACACATTAGTCGACGCCCAGGTGGCTTGTACGTCTTGTCAGTCGCGATGAAGTAATGATTGATAGGGTGGATGTTTGGCTCAAATAAACAGTGAGGGGTCTTCAGGGGGTGGGGATGATTAAACGGACGTTTCACAGCTGAATGAGCATCCGTCCGTTCCTTGCTAACTCTAGAACTGGTTGGGGACGTCTCAACGCTGCTGATCCGTCTCCACTCGGGATGGTCTCCTGCTGGCCCCACTATGAACTGGACTCTCACTATTATGTTAGATCCACTATGAACTGGACTCTCACTATTATGTTAGATCCACTATGAACTGGACTCTCAGTATTATGTTAGATCCACTATGGACTGGACTCTCACACTATTATGTTAGATCCACTATGGACTGGAATCTCACTATTATGTTAGATCCACTATGGACTGGACTCTCACACTATTATGTTAGATCCAGTATGGACTGGACTCTCACACTATTATGTTAGATCCACTATGGACTGGACTCTCACACTATTATGTTAGATTCACTATGGACTGGACTCTCACACTATTATGTTAGATCCACTATGGACTGGACTTTCACAATATTATGTTAGATCCACTATGGACTGGACTCTCACACTATTATGTTAGATCCACTATGGACTGGACTCTCTCACTATTATGTTAGATCCACTATGGACTGGACTTTCACAATATTATGTTAGATCCACTATGGACTGGACTCTCACACTATTATGTTAGATTCACTATGGACTGGACTCTCACACTATTATGTTAGATCCACTATGGACTGGACTCTCACGCTATTATGTTAGATCCACTATGGACTGGACTCTCACTATTATGTTAGATCCACTATGGACTGGACTCTCACAATATTATGTTAGATCCACTATGGACTGGACTCTCACACTATTATGTTAGATCCACTATGGACTGGACTCTCACTATTATGTTAGATCCACTATGGACTGGACTCTTTCACTATTATGTTAGATCCACTATGGACTGAACTCTCTCACTATTATGTTAGATCCACTTTGGACTGGACTCTCACACTATTATGTTAGATCCACTTTGGACTGGACTCTCACACTATTATGTTAGATCCACTATGCACTGGACTCTCTCACTATTATGTTAGATCCACTATGGACTGGACTCTCACTATTATGTTAGATCCACTATGGACTGGACTCTCACTATTATATTAGATCCACTATGGACTGGACTCTCTCACTATTATGTTAGATCCACTATGGACTGGACTCTCACTATTATGTCCGCGTTCGTCGCGAGACAGAAACGTACACACATTAGTCGACGCCCAGGTGGCTTGTACGTCTTGTCAGTCGCGATGAAGTAATGATTGATAGGGTGGATGTTTGGCTCAAATAAACAGTGAGGGGTCTTCAGGGGGTGGGGATGATTAAACGGACGTTTCACAGCTGAATGAGCATCCGTCCGTTCCTTGCTAACTCTAGAGCTGGCTGTCCAGAGTCGGCACCCGGGGTGGACCGCTCGTCTGTGCATCGGTTGGGGACGTCTCTGCGCTGCTGACCCGTCTCCGCTCGGGATGGTCTCCTGCTGGCCCCACTATGGACTGGACTCTCACTATTATGTTAGATCCACTATGGACTGGACTCTCACTATTATGTTAGATCCACTATGGACTGGACTCTCACTATTATGTTAGATCCACTATGGACTGGACTCTCACACTATTATGTTAGATCCACTATGGACTGGACTCTCTCACTATTATGTTAGATCCACTATGGACTGGACTCTCACTATTATGTTAGATCCACTATGGACTGGACTCTCACACTATTATGTTAGATCCACTATGGACTGGACTCTGACAATATTATGTTAGATCCACTATGGACTGGACTCTCACTATTATGTTAGATCCAGTATGGACTGGACTCTCACTATTATGTTAGCTCCACTATGGACTGGACTCTCACAATATATGTTAGATCCACTATGGACTGGACTTTCACTATTATATTGGATCCACTATGGACTGGACTCTCATACTATTATGTTAGATCCACTATGGACTGGACTCTCACTATTATGTTAGATCCACTATGGACTGGACTCTTTCACTATTATGTTAGATCCACTATGGACTGAACTCTCACTATTATGTTAGATCCACTATGAACTGTACTCTCTCACTATTATGTTAGATCCACTATGGACTGGACTCTCATACTATTATGTAAGATCCACTATGGACTGGACTCTCACGCTATTATGTTAGATCCACTATGGACTGCACTCTCACAATATTATGTTAGATCCACTATGGACTGGACTCTCACTATTTTGTCCGCGTTCGTCGCGAGACAGAAACGTACACACATTAGTCGACGCCCAGGTGGCTTGTACGTCTTGTCAGTCGCGATGAAGTAATGATTGATAGGGTGGATGTTTGGCTCAAATAAACAGTGAGGGGTCTTCAGGGGGTGGGGATGATTAAACGGACGTTTCACAGATGAATGAGCATCCGTCCGTTCCTTGCTAACTCTAGAGCTGGCTGTCCATAGTCTGGACCCGGGGTGGACCGCTCGTCTGTGCATCGGTTGGGGACGTCTCTGTGCTGCTGACCTGTCTCCCCTCGGGATGGTCTCCTGCTTGCCCCACTATGGACTGGACTCTCAGTATTATGTTAGATCCATTATGGACTGGACTCTCACGCTATTATGTTAGATCCACTATAGACTGGACTCCCACTATTATGTTAGATCCACTATGGACTGGACTCTCACACTATTATGTTAGATCCACTATGGACTGGACTCTCACAATATATGTTAGATCCACTATGGACTGGACTCTCACTATTATGTTAGATCCACTATGGACTGGACTCTCACACTATTATGTTAGATCCACTATAGACTGGACTCCCACTATTATGTTAGATCCACTATGGACTGGACTCTCACACTATTATGTTAGATCCACTATGGACTAGACTCCCACTATTATGTTAGATCCACTATGGACTGGACTTTCACTATTATGTTAGATCCACTATGGACTGGACTCTCACACTATTATGTTAGATCCACTATGGACTGGACTCTCACGCTATTATGTTAGATCCACTATGGACTGGACTCTCACTATTATGTTGGATCCACTATGGACTGGACTCTCACACTATTATGTTAGATCCACTATGGACTGGACTCTCACTATTATGTTGGATCCACTATGGACTGGACTCTCACACTATTATGTTAGATCCACTATGGACTGGACTCACTATTATGTTAGATCCACTATGGACTGGACTCTCTCACTATTATGTTAGATCCACTATGGACTGGACTCTCACACTATTATGCTAGATCCACTCGATGTCCATTGCACCGGTCCCCTACAAGGTTTCTCATTGTCCCATTGGGTTGAGTTTTTCCTTGCCCTGATATGGGATCTGAGCCGACTATGTCGTTGTGGTATGTGCAGACCTTTGAGACACTTGTGATTTAGGGCTATATAAGTAAACATTGATTGATTGATTGATAGCGTCTTTTGACGGTTACATTGATTTCACCACTGGGAATTCCGGATTAGGTCGTTCATGTGGTGGACGGGCTTTATAACTGCTCGCTCACCGTCGTCTCTTGTCACGATTGATTTATTGATTTATTTACAGACAATTGTATATGACATTATTGTTTATTTTGTTAGCATCAAAGTTTGTTCTGCAAAAGGGTCATCCCTAGAATCATACAGTTGATGGATAGGGACCCCCAGTTGAAATATACAGTACAGGCCAAAAGTTTGGACACACCTACCATGAATTGATTAACTTTGACTTCCAGCTTCCATGAAATGCGCAGTCATTCACCAACAAGGATGGGGGCGAGGGTCACCACTTTGTCAACAAATGCGTGAGCAAATTGTGCAACATTTCTCAACGAGCTATTGCAAAGAATTTAGGGATTTCACCATCTACGGTCCGTAATATCATCAATAGTTTCAGAGAATCTGGAGAAATCACTGCACGTAAGCAATGATATTATGGAGCTTCAATCCCTCAGGCGGTACTGCATCAAAAAGCGACATCAGTGTGTAAAGGATATCACCACATGGGCTCAGGAACACTTCAGAAAACCACTGTCAGTAATTACAGTTTGTTGCTACATCTGTAAGTGCAAGTTAAAACGCTACCATGCAAAGCCAAAGCCATTTATCAACAACACCCAGAAAAGCTGCCGGCTTCCCTGGGGCCTAAACGCATCTAAGATGGACTGATGTAAAGTGGAAAAGTTTTCTGTTGTCTGACGAGTCCACATTTCAAATTGTTTCTGGAAACTGTGGACATCATGTCCTCCGGAACAAAGAGGAAAAGGATCATCCGGACTGTTCTAGGCGCAAAGTTGAAAAGCCAGCATCAGTGATGGTATGGGGGTGTATTAGTGCCCAAGACATGGGTAACTTACACATCTGTGAAGGCACCATTAATGCTGAAAGGTACATACAGGTTTTGGAGTAACATCCAAGCAATGTTATCATGGACGCCCCTGCTTATTTCAGCAAGACAATGCCAATCAACGTGTTACAACAGCGTGGCTTCATAGTAAAAGAGTGCGGGTACTAGACTGGCCTGCCTGTAGTCCAGACCTGTCTCCCATTGAAAATGTGTGGCGCATTATGAAGCCTAAAATACCACAACGGAGACCCCCGGACTGTTGAACAACTTAAGCTGTACATCAAGCAAGAATGGGAAAGAATTCCACGTCAAAAATGTGTCTCCTCAGTTCCCAAACGTTTACTGAGTGTTGTTAAAAGGAAAGGCCATGTAACACAGTGGTAAAAATGCCCCTGTGACAACTTTTTTGCGACATGTTGCTGCCATTAAATTCTAAGTTAATGATTATTTGCAAAAAAAATGAAGTTTCTCAGTGTGAACATTAAATATCTTGTCTTTGCAGTCTATTCCATTGAATATAAGTTGAAAAGGATTTGCAAATCATTGTATTCTCTTTTTATTTACCATTTACATAACGTGCCAACTATAGAATTTGTAATATATGAAGTATTTGTGTCTACTTCTGTGTTGTCGATGGCTCCTATTGACACTTACACAGTAGTATTGTGTTCAGTATTATACAAGGCCCTTGAAAAATACACCAAATAGGAATTGCTTTTTAACATTCAATTGATTGAAACCTATTAAATCCTCGCAGATGCAAGACGTAAAAAAAATGCGCAGTTAAAAAAAAAAAAAAAAAAAAAAGACCCTGTAAAATGTAACCGCGTGGGCAAGCAGTCAAAGAAAATTGCTTTTGACAAGTCTCTCAGTATTATGTTGGTTTGTTCTGGACAGCATCTGGTGTGAAGTGGATGTGTGCTATTAACAAGTCCTCGAGTCGGGGTCCCACCCCAGCATGGCTGCTTGTAAATGGCACGCTCTTATGGAGACAAATCACCCGCCCGAGTTGGAGTTCCAATGAAAGCGGATACAGTTGGAGTGCATAAACACGGCCCCCAGGAAGCACCCCTGACCATGTGCTACTCACAAGGTAGACTTTCTGCGGAAGTCTCCACTAACCTACAAGCTTGTAGAATATGTACGGAGGTTACATCTGAAGTGCAATCCAAACAGTTTTTAGGATTTAGCTGATGAGATGGATGAGGCATGAGACTGCAGTTTTGGCGTCGATTTAAACCGGGTGTCGGCAACCCAAAACGTTGAAAGAGTCATATTGGACCAAAAATACGTGAAAAAAAATCTGCCTGGAGCCGCAAAAAAATGAAAAGCTTTATATAAGTGTTATAATGAAGGCAACACATGATGTAAGTATCTATGTTAGTTATATTAGCCTACTATCAAAATTAATTTAAAAGTCTGATATAAGTGTTTTAATGAAGGCAACACATGATGTAAGTGTCTATATTAGCTATATTAGCCTACTATCAAAATGACTTTAAAAGTCTTATATAAGTGTTATAATGAAAGCAACACATAATGTAAGTGTTATATTAGCCTACTATCAAAATGAATTTAAAAGTCTTATATAAGTGTTATAATGAAGGCAACACATGATGTAAGTGTCTATATTAGCCTACTATCAAAATTAATTTAGAATTCTTATATAAGTGTTATAATGAAGGCAACACATGATGTAAGTGTCTATATTAGCTGTATTAGCCTACTATCAAAATTAATTCAAAAGTCTTATATAAGTGTTATAATGAAGGCAACACATGATGTAAGTGTCTATACTAGCTATAATAGCCTACTATCAAAATTAATTTAAAAGTCTTATATAAGTGTTTTAATAAAGGCAACACATGATGTAAGTGTCTATATTAGCTATATTAGCCTACTATCAAAATTAATTTTAAAAGTCTTATATAAGTGTTATAATGAAGGCAACACATGATGTAAGTGTCTATATTAGTTAAATTAGCCTACTATCAAAATGAATTTAAAAGTCTTATATAAGTGTTTTAATGAAGGCAACACATGATGTAAGTGTCTATATTAGCTATAATAGCCTACTATCAAAATTAATTTAAAAGTCTTATATAAATGTTTTAATGAAGGCACCACATGATGTAAGTGTCTATATTAGTTATATTAGCCTACTATCAAAATTAATTTAAAAGTGTGATATAAGTGTTTTAATGAAGGCAACACATGATGTAAGTGTCTATATTAGTTGTATTAGCCTACTATCAAAATTAATTCAAAAGTCTTATATTAGTGTTATAATGAAGGCAACACATGATGTAGGTTTCTATATTAGCCAAAATAGCCTATCAAAATTAATTTAAAAGTCTTGTATAAGTGTTATAATGAAGGCACCGCATGATGTAAGTGTCTATATTAGCCTACTATCAAAATTAATTTAAAAGTCTTATACAAGTGTTATAATGAAGGCAACACATGATGTAAGTGTCTATATTAGCTATATTAGCCTACTATCAAAATTAATTTAAAAGTCTTATATAAGTGTTATAATGAAGCAAACACATACTGTAAGTGTCTTTATTAGCTAAAATAGCCTACTATCAAAATGACTTTAAAAGTCTTGTATAAGTGTTATAATGAAGGCAACGCATGATGTAAGTGTCTATATTAGCCTACTATCAAAATGAGTTTAAAAGTCTTACATAAGTGTTATAATGAAGGCAACACATGATGTAAGTGTCTATATTAGCTATTGTAGCCTACTATTGAAATTAATTTAAAAGTCTTTTATAAGTGTTATAATAAAGGCAACACATGATGTAAGTGTCTATATTAGCTATTTTAGCCTACTATCAAAATGACTTTAAAAGTCTTATACAAGTGTTATAATGAAGGCAACACATGATATAGGTTTCTATATTAGCCAAAATAGCCTACTATCAAAATGAATTTAAAAGTCTTGTATAAGTGTTATAATGAAGGCACCGCATGATGTAAGTGTCTATATTAGGCTACTATCAAAATGAATTTAAAAGTCTTATATGTGTTATAATGAAGGCAACACATGTTGTAAATGTCTATATTAGCTATATTAGCCTACTATCAAAATGACTTTAAAAGTCTTATAAAAGTGTTATAATGAAGCGAACACATACTGTAAGTGTCTATACTAGCTAAAATAGCCTACTATCAAAATTACTTTAAAAGTCTTGTATAAGTGTTATAATGAAGGCAACACATGATGTAAGTGTCTATATTAGCCTACTATCAAAATTAATTTAACAGTCTTATATAAGTGTTATAATGGAGGCAACGCATGATGTAAGTGTCTATATTAGCCTACTCTCAAAATGAATTTAAAAGTCTTATATAAGTGTTATAATGAAGGCAACACATGATGTAAGTGTCTATATTAGCTATTTTAGCCTACTATCAAAATGAATTTAAAAATCTTATATATGTGTTATAATGAAGGCAACACATGATGTAAGTGTCTATACTAGCTATAATAGCCTACTATCAAAATGAATTTACAAATCTTATATAAGTGTTATAATGAAGGCAACACATGATGTAAGTGTCTATATTAGCCTACTATCAAAATGAATTTAAAAGTCTTATACAAGTGTTATAATGAAGGCAACACATGATGTAAGTGTCTAAATTAGCTATATTAGCCTACTATCAAAATTAATTTAAAAGTCTTATATAAGTGTTATAATGAAGGCAACACATGATGTAAGTGTCTAAATTAGCTATATTAGCCTACTATCAAAATTAATTTAAAAGTCTTATATGAGTGTTATAATGAAGGCAACACATACTGTAAGTGTCTATATTAGCTAAAATAGCCTACTATCAAAATGACTTTAAAAGTCTTATATAAGTGTTATAATGAAGCAAACACATACTGTAAGTGTCCATATTAGCTAAAATAGCCTACTATCAAAATGACTTTAAAAGTCTTGTATAAGTGTTATAATGGAGGCAACGCATGATGTAAGTGTCTATATTAGCCTACTATCAAAATTAATTTAAAAGTCTTATATAAGTGTTATAATGAAGGCAACGCATGATGTAAGTGTCTATATTAGCTATATTAGCCTACTATCAAAATAAATTTGAAAGTCGTTTATAAGTGTTATAATGAAGGCAACACTTGATGTAAGTGTCTATATTAGCTTTTTTAGCCTACAATCAAAATTAATTTAAAAAATCTTATTTAAGTGTTATAATGAAGGCAACACATGATGTAAGTGTCTATATTAGCTATATTAGCCTACTATCAAAATGACTTTAAAAGTCTTACATAAGTGTTATAATGAGGCAACGCATGATGTAAGTGTCTATATTAGCCTACAATCAAAACTAATTTAACAGTCTTATATAAGTGTTATAATGGAGGCACCGCATGATGTAAGTGTCTGTATTAGCCTACTATCAAAATTAATTTAAAAGCCTTAGATAAGTGTTATAATGAAGGCAACACATACTGTAAGTGTCTATATTAGCTAAAATAGCCTACTATCAAAATGACTTTAAAAGTCTTATATAAGTGTTATAATGAAGTGAACACATACTGTAAGTGTCTATATTAGCTAAAATAGCCTACTATCAAAATGACTTTAAAAGTCTTGTATAAGTGTTACAATGGAGGCAACGCATGATGTAAGTGTCTATATTAGCCTACTATGAAAATGAGTTTAAAAATCTTATATAAGTGTTATAATGAAGGCAACACATAATGTAAGTGTCTATATTAGCTATATTAACCTACTATCAAAATTAATTTAAAAGTCTTATATAAGTGTTATAATGAAGGCAACGCATGATGTAAGTGTCTATATTAGCCTACTATCAAAATGAATTTAAAAGTCTTATACAAGTGCTATAATGAAGGCAACACATGATGTAAGTGTCTATATTAGCCTACTATCAAAATGAATTTAAAAGTCTTATATAAGTGTTATAATGAGGCAACACATGATGTAAGTGTCTACATTAGTTATATTAGCCTACTATCAAAATTACTATGTGTCGCAGGCTGACACAAATCTTTGTTGACAGAAATGTTGAAATGTAATATTTTGATGAGCATTCCTCAACTTTATCAGTATTTATTGCCACCTTTCCCAACTTCTTTGTCACGTGTTGCTGGCATCAAATTCTAAAGTTAATGATTATTGAACATCAAATATGTTGTCTTTGTAGCATATTCAACTGAATATGGGTTGAAAATGATTTATATTTATATATTTATATTTACATCTAACACAATTTCCCAACTCATATGGAAACGGGGTTTGTAGTTTTAAGACTCCATAGTTCCTGTTTTGGTGCACCCTTGTTTGTTTTAGTTTCCATGGCGACTTATTAGTTTCACCCGCCTCTGGTGTTCGGGACACGCACCTGCTCTAATCAAGAGACCGATCATGACCGATTCCATAGTTATTGCTATTTGTTTCATGCCACAGTTTAGTGAGGTTTTCATGCCACAATTTAGTGAGGTTTTCATGCCACAGTTTAGTGAGGTTTTCATGCCACAGTTTAGTGAGGTTTTCATGCCACGGTTTAGTGAGGTTTTCATGCCACAGTTTAGTGAGGTTTTCATGCCACGGTTTAGTGAGGTTTTCATGCCACAGTTTAGTGAGGTTTTCATGTCTATAGTTTCATGTTTCATGTCCTAAGTTTTTTTGCCTTAGCTTCCGCGTGCGATAGGCACGCTCGCCTTCGGGTTGTTTTCTGTTTTGTCCTTCGTTGAGTGTTAGTTGAATAATGAACTATGTTCCTACCTGCAAGACTTGTCCGGAATAGTCCGATTGCATCCCGGGAGAACAAACCTCGCAGTAAGTTTGGTGACCCACTTACTGGTACAGTTCTCAGGAAAAGTGCGATCAACATTCCTCAGTGCCTGACTATGAGACGCAGTGTCACGCAACTCGTCAATCAAATTAGGCAATTACGGCTTTGAAGTTCAAAAGATTAGACGAGTCTTCACAGTCTTGGTATTTTTTTTTTTTTTTTTTGCTAAGAACAAGGGGGGTGGCATTGTTCGGTGCTTGCAAAATAAACTGCACACGAGCACACAAGTCTGTTATTTGTTTAATTTGGAATTTGAAACAGTCATGAGGTGGAACAAAAAATAAGAGACACATTGACATGCATTATGATACAAGTTGATTATCTACCAATCTTGGAGCTGCAAACTCTTGTTTGTCTGGAGATTTGTGCACATTTTGGCTTCAGGGCATTTTTTAGCAACCTTCTTTGCACTCTTAAATGAATAAATTTGACTAATCTTTCCTCGTCCTGTAATGAGATCCCAAAACGTTGAAAGAGCCATATTGGACCAAAAATACAAAAAACTAATCTGACTGGAGCCACAAAAAATTAAAAGCTGTATATAAGCCTGTATATATATATATATATATATATATATATATATACCAAAAAAGAACAGAAAACGAAACGACATCATCTGGTACAACCCCCCATACAGCAAAAACGTCTCAACTAACATTGGACACAAATTCCTCAATCTGATTGACAAACACTTTCCCAAAGACAACACCCAAAGAAAAGTATTCAACAAGAACAACATTAAATTGAGCTACAGCTGTATGAACAATATACGACAAATCATCTCAAACCACAACAAAACAATTGCAAATGAGCCGTCGGCCCCCGGACAGAGCGACTCCAAAACCAACAAAGGCTGTAACTGTCGAAAGAAACCTGATTGCCCTCTCAACGGGGGGTGCTTACAAACATCAGTTGTCTACCAATCTAAGGTAATACGCAAGGACATTAACACATCCGACACATATGTAGGATTAACCGAGGGAGAATTCAAAACCAGATGGAACAACCACAAGGCTTCTTTCAGGAACCAAAACCTGCGAAATACCACAGAACTCAGCAAACACATTTGGGACCTCAAAGACAATAATGTTGAATATTCAATAACATGGCAAATTCTTGCATCCAGCACACCTTACAATAGTGGTAATAAAAGATGCAACCTATGCTTGAAAGAGAAACTGTTTATTATTTACCGTCCAGACCTGTCATCCCTCAACAAGCGCAGCGAAATTGTAACAGCATGCCGCCACAGACGGAAACACCTCCTAGGTAACACATGAGCCAATCACCACGCCCCTACGCCAGCCTGTACCCACCCACTCTGTGCCCTATATAAACCATGGTATGTGAATGCTCCCATTAAAATCTCCTGATGATTGAGGGTACCCCCCCTCAATCTATATATATATATATATATATATATATATATATATATATATATATATATATACAAACCCTGTTTCCATATGAGTTTGGAAATTGTGTTAGATGTAAATATAAACAGAATACAATGATTTGCAAATCATTTTCAACCCATATTCAGTTGAATATGCTACAAAGACAACATATTTGATGTTCAAACTGATCAGCATTTTTATTTTTTTTTGCAAATAATCATTAACTTTAGAATTTGATGCCAGCAACACGTGACAAAGAAGTTGGGAAAGGTGGCAATAAATACTGATAAAGTTGAGGAACGCTCATCAAACACTTATTTGGAACATCCCACAGGTGAACAGGCAAATTGGGAACAGGTGGGTGCCATGATTGGGTGTAAAAGTAGATTCCATGAAATGCTCAGTCATTCACAAACAAGGATGGGGCGAGGGTCACCACTTTGTCAACAAATGCGCGAGCAAATTGTTGAACAGTTTAAGAAAAACCTTTCTCAACCAGCTATTGCAAGGAATTTAGGGATTTCACCATCTATGGTCCGTAATATCATCAAAGGGTTCAGTTAATCTGGAGAAGTCACTGCACGTAAGCAGCTAAGCCCGTGACCTTCGATCACCTCAGGCTGTACTGCATCAACAAGCGACATCAGTGTGTAAAGGATATCACCACATGGGCTCAGGAACACTTCAGAAACCCACTGTCCGTAACTACAGTTGGTTGCTACATCTGTAAGTGCAAGTTAAAACTCTCCTATGCAAGGCGAAAAAACCGTTTATCAACAACACCCAGAAACGCCGTCGGCTTCGCTGGGCCCGAGCTCATCTAAGATGGACTGATACAAAGTGGAAAAGTGTTCT
Organism: Nerophis lumbriciformis; assembly: GCF_033978685.3. Classification (NCBI taxonomy): domain Eukaryota; kingdom Metazoa; phylum Chordata; class Actinopteri; order Syngnathiformes; family Syngnathidae; genus Nerophis; species Nerophis lumbriciformis. The sequence goes on from NC_084549.2 coordinate 8,914,851, forward strand.
GTGGTCTGACGAGTCCACATTTCAAATTGTTTTTGGAAACTGCGGACGTCGTGTCCTCCGGACCAAAGAGGAAAAGAACCATCCGGACTGTTCTAGGCGCAAAGTTGAAAAGGCAGCATCTGTGATGGTATGGGGGTGTATTAGTGCCCAAGACATGGGTAACTTACACATCTGTGAAGGCACCATTAATGCTGAAAGGTACATACAGGTTTTGGAGCAACATATGTTGCCATCCAAGCAACGTTACCATGGACGCCCCTGCTTATTTCAGCAAGACAATGCCAAGCCACGTGTTACATCAACGTGGCTTCATAGTAAAAGAGTGCGGGTACTAGACTGGCCTGCCTGTAGTCCAGACCTGTCTCCCATTGAAAATGTGTGGTGCATTATGAAGCCTAAAATAGCACAACGGAGACCCCCGGACTGTTGAACAACTTAAGCTGTACATCAAGCAAGAATGGGAAATAATTTCACCTGAGAAGCTTCGAAATTTGGTCTCCTCAGTTCCCAAATGTTTACTGAGTGTTGTTCAAAGGAAAGGCCATGTAACACAGTGGTAAAAATGCCCTTGTGACAACTTTTTTGCAACATGTTGCTGCCATTAAATTCTAAGTTAATGATTATTTGCAAGAAAAAAATTTATATATTCAATTGAATATACACTATATTGCCAAAAGTATTTGGTCACAGTGAAAGTTTCCCTCTGGTGTGGGTTCTCCTGGCCGACAGATCTTCGGGAGACCGGTAGATCGTTTGAATCAAGTCTTATTATTCTCATGCATCGATTGCTTTCCAGCAATATATGTTTTTTTCCTTCTCAGTCTCGCGTCTCTTGCCCTCGCTTCAACTCCCACTCTCCTGTCTCGTTCCGGCTGCTGCTAATAAAGGCGACAGGTGATTAGATAACGAGGCCCACCAGGGACATCTACTCACCTGTCGCTGTCTTCGCTATCGCTTGCACACTCCGTTCCGTGGCAGGCCCGCAGGCCACGCCCCCCTCCACAGCCATCCATCCAAATGATCAGAATCAGGTGTCCTAATCACTTGGCCCGGCCACAGGTGTATAAAATCAAGCATTTAGGCATGGAGACAGTTTCTACAAACATTTATGAAAGAATGGGCCGCTCTCAGTGATTTACAGCGTGGGAACCGTCATAGGATGCCACCTGTGCAACAAATACAGTTGTGAAATATAATAAAATGTTCCAAAGCCAACTGTCGGCTTTATTATAAGAAAATGTTTAGTTCCAGTGAAAGGAACTGTGAATGCTCCAGGATACCAAAACATTTTGGACAATTCCATGCTCCCAAAACAAGGTCCATAAAGACATGAATTACAGAGTCTGGTGTGAATGAACTTGACTGGCCTGCACAGAGTCCTGACCTGAACACCTTTGGGATGAATTAGAACGGAGACTGAGAGCCAGGTCTTCAGTGTGTGACTTCATCAATGCGCTTTTGGAAGAATGGTGGAAAATTCCTATAAACACCTTGTGGACAGCCTTCCCAGAAGAGTTGAAGCTGTAATAGCTGCAAAAGGTGGAGCCACATCATATTGAACCCTATGGGTTAGGAATGGGATGGCACTTCAAGTTATGTGAGTCAAAGCAGGTGGCAATAGAGTGTAAGTTAAAAAGGATTTGCGAATCATTGTATTCTGTTTTTATTTACCGTTTACACAACGTGCCATTTTCACTGCTTTTGGGTTTTGTATATAACCTTTCCTACTCGCAACAGAGGGGGGGTTCGGGCCCTGGAGGTCGACTGCTATATATATGGGAATTAACGGGAATTAATGGGAAAGTCATGGGAATAAACATTGAATGCAACATGCTAGATCTTCCAGCATGATTATTGGCTAAAACAACCTGATTTAATGCAAATGCAGTAGAATTTCAACCCCTCACTGTGCATTCCTCCATCACATGCACAGATAATTCCCCAGCATGACTTTATTGTCATTGCACAAGTACAACAAAACTATGTTTTCAGCACAAACACATTCAAGATTAGACAAACAAACAGTGTACAGGGTTACAGAACAGGAACGCTGATGGGTCGCCAAAGGTGCCCCGTAAAAGATTGGGGAAAAAAGGTAAAACGCTGGGGAAGACGATGAGTAAAAAAACACAATCTAGACTGGGCTCCTAAGGGGGCCTAGTCTAGAGAGGGAAAAAACCTCCATGCCATGCGCACATAAACATGTTACATATAATCACGACAACTCGCAACAGGGGGGGGTTTGGGGAGTTGGGAACCCTGGAGGTCGACTGCTATACATATGGAAATTAACGGGAATTAATGAGGAATAAACATTGAATGCAACATGCTAGATCTTGCAGCATGATTATTGGCTAAAACAACCTGATTTAATGCAAATGCAGTAGAATTTCAACCCCTCACTGTGCATTCCTCCATCACATGCACAGACAATTCCCCAGCATGATTTTATTGTCATTGCACAAGTACAACGAAACTATGTTTTCAGCACAAACACATTGAAGATTAGACAAACAAACAGTGTACAGGGTTACAGAACAGGAACGCTGATGGGTCGCCAAAGGTGCCCCATAAAAGATTGGGGAAAAAAGGTAAAACGCTGGGGAAGAAGATGAGTAAAAAAACACAATCTAGACTGGGCTCCTAAGGG